>NC_086322.1:137772071-138111237 GCF_036172605.1 Pelobates fuscus | reverse complement strand
GCTGCACTTGCACTTGGGTCCCTGTTGAGCAGTAATGTTTCCCCGGTGCTATAATCATAGCATCGGGAAAACATTCCGCGGCACCCCTGTGTGCACGTCGCGGCGCCCCAGGGTGCCACGGCACACAGTTTGGGAACCGCTGCCCTAAGAGTTAACATACCTTTCTCCCTTTCCTTTTTTTCTTTAACCTTAAAAAGGACTTACTGCTCACTGAGCAGATTTTACCGGGGGCAGCTAGTGGAACGGGAGGAGTAAATATGTAAACATTGCAAAAACTGCAATGTTTTACATTGCAGAGTTAAACCATAGGACCACTGCACCCAGACCACTTAATTGAGACTAAGTTTTTATAGGTAAATTAAGTGGCCATTCAATAGACTATAGAGGGCAATCTGCCGCTCTGATCACCTCAACCCAACAGTTTGTTGTCTCTTGGGTACTTGGGTATGGCATGTTTAAGATAGAGTGGGTAGATTATTGGTACAGGCTGGAGAGGACCCAGCTGTCATGGTCCATATTGGTGCCAATATCGAAATGAGATGAGTATAGGTGAGTCAACCCTGGTAGCGCTGGCCTGGTTACATAATCTGTGACTACACCACTATAATGTTGGGAATATATATTTTTATAGTTTGAGATATTCACATACAAGGAACAGAATTACATAATTGTGGTTACTTACTCAAAAAAGTTACACAGTTGCGTGATGACGTAGGAGGAGCACGCACGCAGCCAGAGGCAGGGAGGCGGCACTTAGGCGAAGGAATCACCGCAAGCAGCAAGGAAATCAGGCTGCACGAGTCTGTGACCAGATAGGTGATTTACGGCCACAAGCAGTACGAGGGCAAGTTGGCAGTGTGTGGAGAGGGAGCTGGTGACCCCAATTGGAGAAATTCCAAACATCTTCACCATACAAGTGAACTACCAGCGTTGAGTTGATTAATCAGCATAAAGCCAGCAGGAAGGCTGCAGCAACAAGCTACTCCCCAAAGATAAGTACATGCAAGAGATTAACTGGATTAAACAAACTAAAATGGCTGTTCACTGTTAGTTTGACAAGTGCAGCAAATTCTGCAAAAAAAGTAAAGGAATGTATACACAAATCACACAGCTTGAATAAATTCAAGAAATATAGTAAAAGGATCAGAAGGTGAATAAGGGGGATTTTTATCTGTGTCTAGTTTATAGATATTGTACTAAAGAAAAAAAAAGAGTGGAGAGAAAGAGGTAAACGAAGTTGAAAAAGGACCCCAAATTAATCATGCCCATTGGATATCTCGGTAACGGTATGGGGAGTCAGTGTAGACGTAGTCCAACACCGTAACCCCCCTCTCTCTTGTTTTAAGTGGAAAAAGAACTGAAACTGTGAGAATTTAAGGAAAGGTGAACTAAACAAGCTAGTTAAGCTTGTCAAGCTTTGAACTAAATAAGCTCCCCAAGCCTCAGGCCTGAAAGGGATAAGGAAGAAGGGAGAAAAAAGAAGAAGAAGAAGAAGAAAAAAAGAAGAAAACGCTATAATAGTTGAAAGTAAAGAGACAGACCCAAGAATTAAAGCTGTTTATGGAAGTTTTTTTGTAAATTTTTTATTAATTTATTTTTCTTAACCCCTTCAGGACCGGCCTGTTTTTGCGATGTTTGTACGTTAAGGACCAGAGCAGTTTTAACACTTTTGTGGTGTTTGTGTTTAGCTGTAATTTTCCGCTCTCTCATTTACGGTTCCCATACAAGTTATATACTGTTTTTTTCATGACAAGAAGGGCTTTCTTTACATACCAGTATATATATTATGTCATATATTGTATTTAAAAAAAATAATAAAATATGGTGAAAAAAAAAAAAAAAAACATGTTTTTGGACTTTTACTTGAAAAATCTTTTACTTATCTACAAAAGCTAATGAAAAAAACTGCTAAATAGATTCAAAATTTTGTCCCGAGTTTAAAAACACCCAGTGTTTACATGCTTTATTGCTTTTTTTTGCAAGTTATAGGCCTATAAATACAAGTAGGAAATTGCTGTTTCAATATATATATATTTTAAATGTATCAATAGTGACATTGTTACACCGTTATCTGTCATAAATCCCCGAAACACACCTAACATGTACATATTTTTTAAAGTAGACAACCCAGGGTATTCAAAATGGGGTATGTCCAGTTTTTTTTAGTAGCCACCTAGTCACAAACACTGGCCAAAGTTAGCATTTATATTTGTTTGTGTGTTAAAAATGCAAAAAACGCTAACTTTGGCCGGTGTTTGTGACTAAGTGGCTACTAAAAAAAGCTGAACATACCCCATTTGCAATACCTTGGGTTGTCTTCTTTCGCAAATGGTATGCCATCATGGGGCTAATTCTCATTCCTTGGCTACCATACGCTCTCAAAGGCAACCTAACCAATCTGACAAATTTCAATAAAAAAAAAAAAAGTAAAATCAAGCCTTATATTTGACCCTGTAACTTTCACAAACACTATAAAACCTCTACATGTGGGGTACTGTTATACTCAGGAGACTTCGCTGAACACAAATATTAGTGTATCAGAACAGTAAAATATATCACAGCAATAATATCCTCAGTGAAAGAGCTGTTTGTGTGTGAAAAATGCAAAAAACTTCACTTTCACTGACAATATCATCGCTGTGATATGTTTTACTGTTTTGAAACACTAATATTTGTGTTCAGCGAAGTCTCCCGAGTAAAACAGTACCCCCATGTACAGGATTTAGGGTGTCATAGAAAGTTACAGGGTTAAACACAGTGCTAGCAAATTAAATTATCTGGACTTTTGGCCTGGGTTGGCAGGCAGGTCCCTCAAATTGCAATCATTAAAATTACTTAATTAGGTAAAAATATTACATAAATATGCACGTAGAATTTTAATATATATACATATTTATATATTTGATGTCTACGTGTATATTTATGAAATTATTTATGTAATTATGTATGTGGACATATGTATATTTCGTATTATTTTTATTTATTTATTTATACATAGATATATATATCATTACATTCTAAGTATATTTTGATATAAATATATATATATCAATATCAAAATACTGTTAGAATAAAACTGAATATATATATATATAATTTTTTTTTAATTATTAAAAATTATTTTTATTTTTTGTTATTTATTTTTATTAACATATTATTTGTATTTTATAATAATATATATATACCATATATATAGTTATTATATATATTGTATATATTCGTGTGTAATTTAAATATAAGTGTATTTTTATAATTATATACGTATATATAAATATAAAAATACACTTAGTGTGACATTATATATATGATATATATACATATATTATATATAGGTATATATAGATATAATACATGTATATATAGCATATATATACACATATTATTTTTTTTTTTTACACAGATTTTTTTTTTACACTTTATTTTGGATTTTTCACTTGCAGGGAGACTGCCTGTCAGCACAGACAGTCCCCCTGCAGGCAGACACATGGACACCTATTGCGGTCATGTGATCGAGTGATCACATGGCCGTGGGGTCCTGATCTGCCGAAGGGGGACTGCCTGGGCAGACAGGCAACCCCCCTGGACCGGGTGGAGCACTGATCGCCGCCGTGGGACCGACGGCGATCAGGTAAGTAGCCCAAAACCGTTATGACGGTTCAGGACCGTCAGCGGTCCAAACGCACGTTTTACCGCTGACGGTCCTGAACCGTCAGCGGTCGTTAAGGGGTTAAATCCATTTTCTTGCTTTCACCTCCTGTTTGGTTCTCATCATCTTATCTCAATAGAAAGATTTACTAAACAATTATAAATTATGACAACTAAATCTTCAGGAAAAAAATGCCTGCAAAAAAAGAAAAAAAAAAAGGGAACAGAAAACAGAAAAAGTACCATCAAGTTTTTTTATCACCAATAAATAAAGACTACAAAAGAAAAAATACAAGACAATTCATCTCTCTCTTCTTTAAGATGTGAAGAATCGATACAAAGTTCTTCTAGTCAAACTGAAAATTACATTACAACAGACTTCCTGAAAAAGTTTAGAAACGCAACTTGAAGCTATAACTAAGCAAATAAAAAAAAATTCTGATGAAATTAAAACTCAGTTAAAAGATCTATATAAAAGATTACAAGCAAATGAAGAAAAAACTACAGCTTTGGAATATAATGAAAAAATACTGAAAGACAGAAATTAACAATTGACTGAACAATTGAGAATCATGGAAGCTAAAATAGGAGACTTAGAGGGCCGTACAAGATGTAATAACCTCAGAATCCGAAACGTTCCGGAGGTGGTCACACAAGACGAAATTCCAGAATTCTTGGAGAAGCTATGGTGAGCATTAAAGATAGAAGTACCAAAATACAACACTAACATGGAAAGATACCATCGACTATTCAAACGAAGAGCCATATCAGAACAGCAACCAAGAGACATCATAATACATTTTCAATCATTCCAGTTTAAAGAAGATGTGTGCTAGTCGAGCCAACATAAATATGGAAGAAGATTTTAAAAATATAACTATATTCCAAGATTTATTATTCTTCACAAGGTCACAGAGAAGAAAATTCACTACGGTAACAAGCACTCTAAGAAATTTAAATATAAAATATTCCTGGGGCCACCCTAACAAGATCAAGATCATAACAGAGGGTCAAATTGAGACTTTTGATTCCTTAAAACAAATTAAAGATTGGCTCAAAAGGAAAAGTAAGGTTACAGAATCCCCTGCATAATCAAGAAAAGAGAAGAGGACATGGAGAAAGAGCATGGAAGATAGAGATACAACGTTAATGATATAAGAGAATGGAAGAAAAAGAGAGGAATCAATAGATGGACGATTTGTAAAAAGCGAAGAGAGGAGGATAGAAAAATAGACTTTTTAGTTATTTATGTTTTTTATTTTTTTATTTATTTATTTACTCCTCAAGACAAAAAAATTAAGATATGTTTACTGACTTTAAGGAGCAGGAGTGGTGAGAGGGGGAGGGGAGAAAGGTAAAGAGGATGGAGGTAAAAAGCAAAAATTAAAGGGGTCATGTAATTTATCGCTCAACACTAAGAGATATCTAAAAAATACTTATACCCCTTGTACAAAGATGTTTCTTATGTTTCCAAGTTTTTTATAGTCTCCGCCTGGCTCCTGTCTGCTTTTTAGAAGAAAGGTGGAGGGAAGGATAGGGGTTAGGAAAGATGTACATGTGTGTTTGTGTGTGTGTGTCTATATATATATATATATATATATATATATAATGTTTTGGGGTTTTTTGTGTTTTCTTTTTTCTCACCTGAATTTGAATTCACAAAGATAAAGTAGGGATGGAAAGAGAGAATATTGAGAGAAGAAAGAAGCAAATGGGTAGTTAAAGGTAAAAGTAAATAGGTTAGAAAGAAAATAAGAAATACACTAAATTAGATAAATGAAAGTATTATTTTTTAACACTAAACTATAGGAAAAACACAATTAGGTAAGGTATATATTAGTATAATAGTTAATGCACTAAAGGTCACTAGCAGATAGAGAAAGAGTTGTAGGTAGAAAGAATATAGAAAGGAAAATAAAGTATTAACACTGTAAAGGAAGAAATAATATAAGGGAAAATGTTTCCAGACTTACCGTAATTTTATTTTCCTGGTCATATGCCATGGCAGCACAATTATTGGTTAGCTCCTCCCTATACCTAATTAGACAGGAACTAATTAAACTAAATGTATAAGTACCTACTCCTATACCCTCCTCCCTCAGTCTTGTTACTTTGCATATGATATTTCGGAGTCTGTGGTTTCTTTATTTATTCTTCCCTCCCTTGGATATTGCTTGGGTATTACCCATCGTTGTGCTGCCATGGCATATGACCAGGAAAAGAAAATTACAGTAAGTATGGATACATTTTCCCTTTTCCTGGCCAAATCCATGGCAGCACAACGATGGGTAATATCCAAGCAATAACCAAGGGAGGGAAGAATAAATAAAGAAACCACAGACTCCGAAATATCATATGCAAAGTGTATTGGTACCACAAACCAAGTGACAAACACCAAACTGGTGAAAACTTCAGGAATCAAGGGTTTCATACAGAAAGGACACTTTTAGCAAATTGGTCCAAATGACCGTCTCTGACATCCACTTGATAATGTCTGAGGATAGTATTGGCAGAGGACCAAGTGGCAGCTCTACAAATCAGTTTAGGAGAGACCTTGGCAGAGGCCAAGAGGAGGAAAGGGATCTTGTGGAATGAGCTTTGAGTCCATGCGGGACTGGAGATTTTGAGACCTGATAAGCATGGATGATGGCTGAAATAATCCATCTGCTAATGGTAGATTTAGGAGCCTGACTGCCCTTTCTACATCCGTTAAAAAGGACAAAGAGGCCTGGAGATGAACGCCAAGGGGCGGTTCTGTCAATGTAGATTTTGAGGCATCTCACCAAATCCAAGGAGGAAAGATCTCTGTCATCACCATCTACTTGTGGAACCGGATGCAAAGCTGGGAAAACAATTTCCTCATTAATATGAAAGGCGGAGGTGATCTTAGGCCGAAATTCTGGGATAGTACGAAGGACGACCCTGTCCTTATAGAAGACTGTGAAAGGCTCCTTGACTGACAGAGCATGAAGTTCAGAGACCCTTCTGCCTGAGGCCAAAGCCACCAGTAAGGCAGTTTTAATGGAGAGGAAATGGAAAGGCACTGAATCCAAAGGTTCAAAGGGGTGAGACTTTAGAGCTTGGAGAACCAGATGCAAGTCCCAAAGTGGAGTGAACGGCTTAATCGGAGGTCTGATTTTTAATACAGCTTTAAGAAACCTGGCCACGTCCGAATCAAAGGCTCATTTGTGGTTAGTTAAGGCCGACAAGGCAGATACGTGAACCTTCAAGGTGTTGTAGCTCAGACCCTTCTCGATGCCGGACTGAAGAAAGTCTAAGATATTCCCTGTGGAAGGACACTGGATCGCGACATCCCAGGAAGAGAAAACGTCCCAGATTCTATAGTGTGTGTTAGAAGTGGAACGCTTCCTAGCCCTGAGCAGGGTGTCTACCACCGCATGAGAGAAGCCCTTATTTAACAGCCTTTCCCTTTCAACCTCCATGCCATCAGGCTGAGGGAGGACGGGTCTGGGTGGAGAACAGGACCTTGACACAGAAGGTCTGGGACTCTTGGAAGACTCCAAGGTGGCTCTACACAAAGGCTCTGCAGGAGAGGAAACCAGGGTCTGCGCGGCCAAAACAGGGCTATGAGTATGAGGGAGACGTGAACCATCCTCATTCTCCTAAGAATGGGAAAAATCAGGGGAAAAGGGGGAAATGCATACCCCTCTCGAAATCGCCAGTTGCTAGAAAGGGCATCCCTCCTAATGGCTAGAGGAACGTTATTGTAGCGGAGAGGTAGTATAATCCACAATAGCTCTGCTGGTAGTCAGGATACAGCAATAAAAATCACAGGTAGCGTAGTAATAATCCTCTATCCCAAGAAACTAGACAACACATAGTTTGGGAGTCAACTGAGCCTTTATTGCCTGGTCACCATATTTATACAGGTCCCCATGCAAGGGGTTTCCAAACTGGTATTGCAGGGGTTTTACTCAGATGGACTGTGTGGGAAACTGACCATGCAAGGCTATTTCCCATCATGACCTGCTGTACTAGAGAGATAATCACCTAGGAGTGTACTTTTAATTGGATTATCTCTCAGTACAGCAATATATAACATTTTACACAAAAATGCATAATATTGGATGGATTTATTTGAATGACCCCTCATTAGATAGCTGGGATCTGAGCGGACCATCAGGTGAAATACCACTCAGATCCCTGCATTAGAAAACGAAAGCCATTCGAATTACCTTTTTAGACGAACAGGCATTGCAATAAAAGAATGAACTGAGTGCTTTAATATGCCGAAAGAATTAATCATCCGAACGGCCTGGAAGTCCAGCAGTGTTCGGGAAGTCGAGTAGCCGATTTTAGTTCCAGGCACTCGATGACCGAACACCGCTGGGCTTTCGTGAATAAAGATGGCCACCGCCACGTGTTTGGCATACGAATGTCAGCCACCTGTGAAATACAGTAATGAGCGGGTGATACATTGTTACAATATTTAATGGGAGACACACGACCCCCGTTGCGGGGTCTCCCATTTGGCAGTTTATTCGTTTCACGAACCGTGTTGAAAGTCACTGTTCGTGAAATTACCCTAGGTATGCTTGTGGCTTTCGTGCCGCTGGCATACGAATGCTCTCGTTCACATAAAACACAGAATAGACAATAAGGACATTGCAGGCAGTCTTAAAGCAACATATTATATGAAGGCAAATACAGTCTTTAGTGACTAGGTTTGCCACAGTTGTCCTTCGTGAAGAAACACTCAACCTTCCTGTTCTTTCGTGTTGCAAACAAGTCCACGTGAGGAAGGCCCCATCTGTCCACTATCATTTGGAACACGTCATCCGACAAAGACCACTCTCCCGGATCGATTCTGGATCTGCTGAGGAAATCCGCAATCTGATTCTGTTTCCCCAGAAGATGAATTGCTGTGAGGCCTGCCAGGTGTCGTTGGGACCATGACATCAACTGATGCATAAACACCATCAGCATTGTCTGACCGAATCTTCACCCAACGGTGACGAATTAGCGGAGAGAAATGTTTCAGGGCTTCGAGAACAGCAAAGAGTTCCAGGAGATTGGAAGGCAAGTTGTCGCAGGGAACTTCCACTCCTCCTGCGCGAAGTCGCGTTAACAATGGGCTCCCCAACCCCAACAGCTGGCATCCGTCGTTATTACTATCCACGGAACGTCTCCCAGAGGGAAGCCCTTGGCTAAGGAGACACTGTTCAGCCACCAAACCAGTGAATTGTGAACTGACAACGGAATCTTCATGGGCTGGAGTAGACTCTTTGAGGAGAATTGGAGGAGGAAGTTTGTCTGAAAGCTCCTCATTTTCCATTGTGCCCACCTTGTCAGTCCTATCGTGGAGGACATGGAACCCAGGAGACTCATCGCCTTCTTTGCCGAAGTCACCTTGCATGCCAACATTTCCACAACCTGTTTCTGTATTCTCAGGATCCTTTCTGGGGAGAGTTGAACCGTTCCCGTGGAAGTGTCGAACAGAGCACCCAGGTATGTCATGGACTGTCTCGGGCAGAGATGGCTCTTTTTGACATTGATCCTCCAACCATGACGTTGTAGGAAATGAAGGCGAACCGTTGCATGTGAGAACAAAGTATCCTTGTCGTCCGCCACAATCAGGATGTCATCCAGGTAATGGAAGATGGATATGCCCTGTTTTCTCAGTTCTGCGATTAGAACAACAAGCACTTTCATGAAGGTCCTTGGAGCTGTGCTGAGACCAAAGGTCAAGGCCTTGAACTGGAAATGAGTCTCCCCTACTGTGAACCTCAGGTATTTCTAATGCGCCAAGGCTATAGGGATGTGGAAATAGGCATCCAACAAGTCTATTGATAACATCCACTGATTGGGAAAGACAGCCTTCACTATAGATTGAAGGGACTCCATCTTGAATCTGCAGACATGCAAGTATTAATTAATTCTGTGTAAATTTAGGATGGGTCTCCACCCTCCCGAGGACTTTTTGGTCAGAAATAGGTGTGAATAGAAGCCTTTTTGACTCCGGGACTGGTACAATGACTCCTTCTTTTTGTAGAGAAGAAGTGAAGACCTGGAGAGCAAGCCTTTTTACTTTGTCTCTCGGCCACTTTGTGATTTGGAAGGAACTGGAAGGAGGGTGTTTGCAAAATTCTAGAAGATCTCCCCTTCTGATGATTTCCAGAACCCAGTTGTCGCTTACGCATTCCTCCCACGCCACATGGAATTGGAGCAAGTGAGTTCCAACACCGTCTGACTGGGAGATGAGCCCGTCACAGATTCCTGGGGTTCTTGGAGGGTGCGGAACCTTGGGACTTGCCGCCCCTAGCACCATGTTGACCGCTCCTCCAGGATTGATTTCTCCCATATTCCTTACCCAGTCTGTAGGATCTGCTATCACGAAACGGGTAATAGTCCCTTTTTGCACGAAAGGAACCTTTGGGCCTCTTGTCGTTAGGCAGAAAGGCCTTTTTACTTTTGGCTGCTCGTTTAATACAATCATCCAGATTCTTGCCAAATAACATGTTGCCAGAAAAAGGAAGGGAGCACAAGCTGCCTTTGGAGGAGGCATCAGCAGACCATGATCTGAGCCATAGCGCTCTCCTGGCCGAAACGGAAAGAGCCATATTTCTGGCTAAGGACCTTACCAGATCCACCGCAGCCTCATCTGAGAAGTCAACAGACAATTTCTGATCCTTCAGGCTGTATAGTATGGAGGGACGGCTCCTGCCGTTCTTAATATCCTCCTCCAAATTCTCCATCCAAACCTTAAGCGCCCTGGATAATGACATAACTCTATTAGCACTGGCGTACATAGCGCAGTCGCAGGGGTCTGTGGACCCCTGCGGACCCCTGCGACCGGGTACCTACCACCATGTTTTGCGGCCCCTGCCCACACGGCAAACCGCCGGGGCCACACATTAAATATATATGTTCACATTGGGGGGCCCTGGGGTTTCTTCCGTCCCGCGCTGGCCCAGGCTGGTCGTCCCGCTCTTGCCGCGTCCCGGTTCCGGCGCCTCGCCCCATTTCTCTCTTCTCTCTATCTGGACTTTTTCCTTTTCTCCTTCTTCTTCGACCACCCTTATTTCTCGGTTCTCGAGCGATGGGGGTGGGTCTCTTTTTATAACATAGGTCTAATTCTATCTTATTCCTTATCTTGCCTGCCTAACCAACATCTCCTCAGGTGCGATCGGTGTGATAAGGGAAGGTGGAGACCTGGTATTATCCGGTTCCCTTTCCTACTAAGCCCCTTAGGGGACGACTTAGAATTGCCTGAGACTTATAAACAACTTTCATTGAGAGCCAGTTGACTTAGATGACCTAAACGGGGAAGCCAGGGGTGGTTTTGCATTTGCTATCAGTTCGCTTCTCGAATCACCACCGTTAGCTACTACCCACCTGACACGTAGCTTTATGTACTTGTGCCTCCTGTCGAATTGAACACCAGGGACTTAAACCAAAACATATTAGAATGATACCAAATCCCCGATGGGAGGCGGGTGGAATGGAATTTAGGGATAGGCGTGTCTTGTAGACAGATATCGATTAAGATTGCTTCTGGTTAAGAATGCTCTTTTACGCTCAGGCTTCTGCGCAGGCCACACGGTCATATTGTTTCTGTTTTGACAATTGCGGGCAAGATTAGGGAATTTAAATACTGATGCCATATAAAAACACAAAATCCTCGATGGGGGGCAAGTTGTATAGCATTTACAAGGGGGCTTGTGATATGGGCATATTTTCATTATTACGTTCACAAAACTGTTATTTTGTACTTTGGCTTCTGCGCAAGCCTTCGAATTGTCTAATTCTTGCCTTACCCATCGTGTGCAAAAATAAAGAATTAAAAAAAATATATATATATATATGTTCACTCACTTGCATTGATAGAAACCCATTTTAAATTGATCAATCTATGGTATATGACTCCATCAAGACTATCGAAATTCTCTCCGGGATCTAGTGAGGATTGTTGGACCTGTAGAGCGGAGAAGGATAGCTATGTTCAAATGTGGTGGACATGTAAAAAAGTGTCAGTCGTATGGCAGTGGGTTCAAAACATTATATTTAAACTATGTGATGTCAATTATCAATAACTCCAGAAATAATGCTACTACATATTTACTGGCCTAATCTAAGGAAGACAGATCAATTTTTGATAACACATTGCTTGTTGGCAGCAAAGATAGTGATAGCAAGTGTAATGGCTACCCCAGTGAAGAGGGGGTATCAGCTGTTGGATACTTCCTTCTTCCCGGCAAGATGCTGTGCAGTAATGGAGTAGCCTTCTTTCTATCAGCTGGATCCAAGTAGAGAGGGAGAGGTAGAGCTCTTAAAAGAGCTAGGATTGGCGCGCTGTCTTGGCGTCATACTTGACTCTGGTCTCACCTTTGAGCCTCACATCCAGCATGTTGCCAAATCCTGTAGATTCCATCATAAAAACATAGCCCGCATCCGCCCCTTTCTTGCACCAGATACTGCCAAGGAGCTTGTCCATGCTCTAGTAATTTCCCGCATGGATTACTGTAACCCTCTCCTGATTGGTCTTCCCAAAAGCCGTACTGCACCCCTACAGTCCGTAATGAACGCTGCTGCTAGACTGATTTTCCTCTCTAGTCGTTTCTCTCACACCTCACCCCTCTGCCAGTCCTTACATTGGCTTCCTGTATGCTATAGGAGTCAATTCAAGGTACTAACTCACACCTATAAAGCACTGAACAACTCTAGCCCCTCTTATATCTCCTCACAGATCCATAGGTATGTCCCTTCTCGGTCTCTCTGCTCTGCCCGTGACCACCTCCTGTCCGTTGTCCGCACTCGTACGGCCAACTCGCGCTTGCAGGACTTCTCGCGGGCGGCTCCCTTCCTATGGAATAGCCTGCCTACCGCCATCAGACTCTCCCCTAGTCTTGCATCTTTTAAGAAGTGCCTTAAAACCCATCTCTTTAGGAAAGCTTATGGCCTCCAAGACTAACCCTTACCTCACATACCTGTCTCTTGCCCTCTCCTAAAGGGCAGTACACCTTATTTGATTGCAAATTCCTGTCCTAATGTGTTTTACACCCCACCTCCTATAGAATGTAAGCTCGATCGAGCAGGGTCCTCTTCAACCTATTGTTCCTGTAAGTTTATTTGTAATTGTCCTATTTATAGTTAAATCCCCTCTCATAATATTGTAAAGCGCTACGGAATCTGTTGGCGCTATATAAATTGCAATAATAATAATAATAATAATAGCTGAGCAGATTCCTTTTCAATAACGAGACAAAGCTACGTTTTGAATGGTAAAGTAGAACTGAGGTCTTAATGACAGGTACTCTCTTTTTATGCGGTGCTCCCATGCAAGGGAGACACCCACAGACAATTAGACATTAACCAATCAGACAATGGTTACAACCCACAGATTCCCTCCCCTCTGCTTGGGAGATAATTGAGTTTCTTACTGTATCTACTCAATTATCTCCAAGCTAAAACTTATACTTTTTATGCATTTTTATAACTTTCTGATTTTTCATCATACAGGAACAAAACCTATATTTTTTATGAACAACAAAACTTGGGGACAAACATATTAAAAATTCGTACAAATCCATTCAGGGGTTCCAGAAATATTAAAAAGTCTCTTTGGACCGACTGTACGCCTGTTTGCATGCCCAAAACAGTTCCACAGATTCAGGCTGTGCGGTCGGTCTATTTCTGCCCTGAAAAATAACAAAGTCCCATTCACTGTCGAAGTGTCAAAGTGAAAACGGGGTTAAGTTTCAGCGGTGTTCGATAGTTAAGTGGAGGTCTATTTTACACTAAAAAGATGACAAAGTCCCATTCAAACATGCGTTCGAATCTTCGAACTGGACTTAGTCTCCAGCCGCAGTGTCGAAGGGTAGGGGAAGGTACAGGTCAGCGGTGTTCGTTCAAATATGTGTCCGATTTCCGTTCCAGGGATTTAACGG
Organism: Pelobates fuscus; assembly: GCF_036172605.1. NCBI lineage: Eukaryota > Metazoa > Chordata > Amphibia > Anura > Pelobatidae > Pelobates > Pelobates fuscus. Next base: position 138,097,684 of record NC_086322.1, on the reverse strand, counting down.
CACACACCGCTGACTGCGTTCGACAGAATTAAAATGGCCGCCGCCACGTGTTCGATTGTCTAATGGCGGCCACTTCGACTACTTCGGCACTTCGGCTGTATCCGAAGTGCCATATCAAATGTACCAATCCTTTGCACAAAACAGTTAAAGGGCCAGACACAGTCTTTGTTCTAAGGTACAGGGCAATGTGGATGATGGCAGGAAAACAAAAGGTAGAGGTTCCCAGGCAACATGGTAGGGGGTTGTTACAGCAAGAACCTGGAAAGGAGAATATGATTTTATTGTTACTCAATTAAGTTCACAATTATTATATCAAATAAAAATGGAAAAGAGTTATTCTAAATGCCCAAATAAGACTTCCGGTTTATGGGACAAATGGGAAAAAGAACTGCGTACCATATCTAAAAAAGACCAGAGATGAAAAGACAATTAAGAAAGGGTAAAAGATAGACTGGGGACTCCCTTTGACAGAAATAGGTGGAGGTTCACTTTTGATGGAGGGTCATGTATGACCTCTAGCATGGTAATAGGAAGGATGTATACCGATCAGCAGATGTATGTCTGTTGATCTTTTTATGTATTAATGTAAATGTAATGTTCAGTTTATTTATTTTTGTACGTATTGTCGATGTTTGTCATTTAATATTGAGGCAAATGTAATAAAAAATATTAAGAAAAAAAAAATTGTGGTTACTGAGAATTGGTGGGATGAAACACATTATTGATCTTTTAATTTAAGTAGATATTCATTATTTATAATATTGGCACCTTGATTCGAAAATAGTACTGGCCATGCTAATTTGCATAATTTTGTATATGCATGACATCACAGGGAGTAATATAAGACAAAAAAATAAAACAATACATTTGAAATGGAGAAGTTAGCTTAATCACTAGAAAACTTCCTAGAATTTGGTTTTGCTGTATAGAGAAATTGCACACTAGAATTGGGAGATAGGACTGAGAAAACTGCACTCCTGACTACTCACTCGAAAGACATTGTCGCCCAGTCTACCCAGGACATCGATATATTGAAACATCTCGGGACATCTCTGAAGATTTCCTGAGACTCATGTTATGCACAATCATGGATGGCACTTCCCTGTGATAACGAACATCCTGTTGTAGACTTATCTCAGGTAAAGGTGCAGCTGCAGGTTGTCCAATCATACAAACTTTGTCAGAATGGCCTCGTATCAAATGGGCAAAATCATGCAGTTGCATATGGGGACATTCTGACTTCAAAATCCAGACATTGTTCATTGAATTCAACAATGTCCGGATTTTGTAAATCAGGCCTTGAACGGACCTGAACTTGGTCCGGATTTCAGATGTACTGAACACCGCTTTCAAATCCAGACTGACTGAATTAGATTTCGGCCCAGAGGCTTTAACAATTGGATCTATGTCTGGCCCCTCTGCTGTTATTACTCAGGCCCCAACCCAGGGCCTTTTCTAGTGACTGGGTGGCAGTGGCTGCCCTGTCGCTATTTTTTTACATTTAGAAGGCATGCCCCCACTTGCTGGATAGCAGGTGCGGAGATGTGGAGATAAAATACCATATATTACCCCAGAGAATTATAATTTATTTTTACTTTTTTAATATGGTGGCTGTCCAGCAGGCACTGGCTTGCCGCCACATAATACCTGTTGCGACACCAAAGGTTTTCTTTAACTAATAGCCCGCTAGCTGTAGAGCTGCCAACGGAAAATAGTACTTCAAAATATTAATTCATTGTCTTAAAGATAGAGGGCAGAGAGTTATAGATGGAATATTTCCAAATTAGACAAATGTGGTAAGTGGAATGCATCAGAGTCCTGCCCTTGGCCCACTTCTTTTTAATTATTTTATAAAGGATCTTGAGGTGGGCATTGAAAGTCATGTGTCACAAAAGGCAGTGTTTACAATTATAAGACTGCAGGGATAATGTCTTTGCACCAGAACTACTACATTAAATGACACCACTTTGAGACCTTTAGCTTTGAATATGGCACTCTGCGAGTTGAAAAAAGCTGGTAAATATTACTTTTCAATCGGTGTCTTATCCCCAGGAATGGTGGATAAGTGCATTGGGCATGCATGACAGATTTACACATGTGCAGTTGGAAGATTCTGACTGTGGTTCAAATAGAACAGGCTCCGGTGCCCAGTTTTTCCAGAAACAATGATGCCCTTTTTAAGTTGTTAGTGGACTGGTCTGAAACTAAAATGAAAAGGGGGAGGGGATTGAAGAAACTCTTCTAGCGTACATATTAAAAAAAAACAAAAAACATTATTTTGATTTGTATATATTTTTTAAATGTTTGTTTACTGGTTTTAAAAAAATTGTCAAGTGTTGCATATCCTTTTAACCCCTTAAGGACCAAACTTCTGGAATAAAAGGGAATCATGACATGTCACACATGTCATGTGTCCTTAAGGGGTTAAAGTGGTGTAGTGGTTCTCATGCTTACAGAGTTTCTTTAAAAGAACATGTTATAGGAGATTGTCAATGTTCTATTTGATGGTGTAATTTCCAGAGAAGTTCTGCTTTTAAACATGTCCCTGGACTTTGAGCTTCACACCATGAGTGTTTGCTAACATTTTATTTTATGTTATATTTTTGTTGTGCATATTGATTTTAACATGTAAGCTTGTGGTGCTCCAACAGCAGTCCTCAAGCGCTTTTCCTTATATAACAGTAGGAGCGGTAGAAAAACTTGCACATTTTTAATCAAACAAGTAGATTCAAGGAGCATATGTATCATGGTGCTTAGTGTTACAGGCTATAGATGCATGCATGTAAGATCGCTTTGTGAATGTTTGAGTGTCATGTTTGGTCTAAAAGCTAAGGTTACCACGAGTTTCAGGGCCCAGTGTGTTTTTTTTTTTGTAAATATGATTTTTATTCAATTTTATGTCAATGAAAGCGAAATACAATGAGACTCGCAGGTCTCTAGCAGTGTTCAAAGCATAACGTTCAAAGCGCAACATGCGCACATATATACGGTTAGATGTCGATGAAAACAAGATACAATGAGACTCGCAGGCCTCTAGCAGTGTGTTAAGCATAACATTCAGAGCGTATCATGTGTGGATATATTCGGTGTTATGACAATGGGAGCTAAATACCATGAGACTCGTAGGTCGTCAGCATTGTTTCACGCACAGGGTTTAAAGCGCGATAGGCGCGAATATATACTTTGTTTTTGTAAAAATACTTTTTGGGTTGTACACATTTTCAGGCAAGTTATTTTCATGGTATGATACAAGCAACAGGGACTCGCAGGTCCCACCCTTTCGTTCATCAACTCGTGCAGCATGCTCGCCAGTATGCACGTTTAAATAAGACTTGTGACACAGTGTTGTGACACGCAGGTCACTGTAGATCAGAGCTATTATGTGTATAGGGGACTCCCAGGTCCCACTGGGAGCGAACAGTAAATGGTATTTCCAGGTAGTGCGTTCTGTTTACCTAAGGTACTTGCCTATGGAGTGTAAGTCCTGGCACTGTTTCCCGCTTGCCCTGTGTCTGACATGTTGTTAGGTGTCTTATGTCGGTGCGTATAGGCGGATGACCGTTCGGTCGTTCGTGTCCGGGTCTTAGGGTATGTGATACCGATTGGTCAGCATCCCAATCTGGTGCGTTGGCATGTCCTCAGCCTCGTCAGGGCCTATGTGTCGCTTGGGTTGTTCCTAGTGTAGTTTGTGTGTGTGGTGGTGTGTCGTGTGGGGATGTGTGTGGGTTAGGGGAGGATCCCGTAGCAGCCGAGGCCCCGTTATCCCCTGGGCTATCTCTTAGTGAGGCGGTTTAGACTCAACATCATCGTATTGTTAGCCGGAGAGTGTATCTTTTTAGGGGGGGGGGGTGTCTTGCCGTTTCCAGAACTGTGGTATCAGTGATTTGGCTGTATTCAAAATGCGTATCGTGAGTGAATTTTTGTATGCAGAACTAGGGATCGTGGTGTGGTGTAACAGCATGGCCGCTGGGCTGAATGGCGGTGGGTCGTCTGTGAACCGTTGGATTAGCTTGTGTATGTCTGTCCAGTATGGGGCTATCTTTTTGCATTCCCACCATATGTGTAGGAGAGTGCCCTTGTCCTCCTCGCATCGCCAACACTGAGGGGAGTGCGACGGGATTCGGGCGTGTAGGGTCTCGGGGGTATAGTACCATTGTGTTAACAGCTTGTAGGCCGTCTCTTGTGTCTTGCTATAGCTGGAGCAGTGGTGCGTGAGGTAACATATTTTCTCCCAGTCCTCCTGCTCCAGCGTGTGACCTAGTGCCGCTTCCCATTTCCCATAGAATCCAGGCAGCTCTGTTGGTGTGTGTGCCAGTAGCAGGGTATATAGGGTGGAAACCCCGTGTGTGATTGGGTTCGGGTCTAAGCAGAGATCCTCAAAGGCTGTGGTCGTCCATGTTAGTATCGGACCCTGAGGGAGTGTGGCAATGTAGCTGCGGATTTGTTTGTATTTTAGTTGCGTCAGAAGGGTGTGTTCCGCTGTTCCACGTAGGTCCTCTAGTGTCTTTATGCCGTCTGTCGTGTGTAGGTGTTTAAGTCTGGGTATTGGGTCTTGTATTAGGTCCTTGAATGCTCTGGGGTCTAGACCTGGTTGGAAGGTCGAGTTGTGTGTGAGTGGCAATAGGGGGGTCGGGTACGTGGTAAGGCCGTGTCTCCCTTTTGTGCGGTTCCAGATCCGTAGAGTGGCTCTAGTGTAAGGGGAGTGTTTTGCGTTGCCCACCGAGGCCTCCGGGGGCAACCACGGTAGGGCCGCGACTGATATGCCCGCCACGTGTTCCTCAGCCTGTTTCCACAGTTTGTGGGTCTCTGCCTTAGTCCATTCCACTATCCGCAGGAAGTGGCATGCTTTATAGTAGAGGGTGAAGTCCGGCAATGCCAGTCTGCCCCTGTCTTTCGGTTGCGTCAGCAGTGCATGGCGAAGCCGAGGTTGTTTACCATTCCACATGTATTGTCCCAGGGCCGTGCGCAGTGAGGTGAAGAAGGGGCGGGGTATTGTTATGGGGATGGTTTGGAACAGGTAGAGTAGGCGTGGGAGAAAATTAATTTTCACCACCTGTATCCTACCCAGCCAGGAGATGTGTGGGTACGCCCAGTCCTGCATGTCTGTGCGCATCTTCGTCTGCATGGTGGCAAAATTTTCCCTGAACATATCCCCTTCTCTTTTTGTTTGCCAAATCCCTAGGTATTTAATTTTTTGGCTCGCCCATTGGAAAGTGTAGTGTTGGCGTAATGGCTCCGCCCTGCGCTCCGGGATGGACACGTTAAGTATGAAGGATTTGCTGAGGTTTATTTTGAGGTTGGAGATGTTCCCGAAGTCATGAAATGCTTTTAGTATGTTAGGGAGGGAGATTTCCGGCTTGGTTACGTAAAATAATAGGTCATCCGCGTATGCCGCGATTTTGTGGTGTGCTGTCCCTAGTTGTATCCCTTGAATGTCTGGGTTACTCCTGATGGCTACCAATAGTGGCTCCAGGGCCAAGACGAATAGGATCGGGGATAGGGGGCATCCCTGGCGCGTGCCATTCCGGATTTCAAATGGCTCCGACAGGGCGATGTTTACGATTACCTGGGCTGTGGGTTGTGTATATAGTGCTTCTATCCACCCTCGAAGCCCTGGTCCCAGGCCCATGTGCGCGAGAGTGCTGAATAGGTACCTCCACCCCACCCGGTCGAAGGCCTTCTCCGCGTCTGTGGACAGCAGGAGAAGGCCTCCCGCGGCTCGTCTACCACTGTGCATCACTGTGAGCGTGCGCATGGTGTTTTCCCGTGCCTCTCGTCCCATGACGAATCCCACCTGGTCTGGGTGGACTAACATGGGGACATGCGTTTGTAGTCTGTTTGCAAGGATTTTGGCTAGCAGTTTGAGATCACAGTTTATGAGTGATATGGGGCGGTAGCTACCGCATTGGTCCCCGTCTTTACCTTCTTTGGGGATAACCGTTATGTGTGCCGCTAGGGACTGTCTGGGAAATTGGTGGCCCTCCTTAATGGCGTTAAACGTGGAAACTAGTGGGGCGTATAGAATGTCTGCGTATGTTTTATAGTAGCGGAGCGGCAGGCCGTCTGGGCCCGGGCTCTTGCCCGGCTTTGTCTGCTTCACCGCTGTGGTTAGTTCCCCCAGAGTTATCTCTTCGTCTAAGAGCTCTGCTACCGCCTTGTCCAGTGTGGGCGTCGAGTGTGAGTGTAGGTATTTGTTGACCGAGTCCGTGAGGTGTTCGTCAGCGTGTCGTGTGTGTGGTCGTGGGAGCGAGTAGAGTTTGGCGTAGTAAGCCCTGATTGTTTCCTGTATCTTTTGGGGGAGTCTGTGTAGCGTGTTTGCATTGTCCCTAATGCGGTCTATGTATGTCAGTTGTCGTCGCTTGGCTAGCATTCTCGCCAGTAACTTGCCACTCTTGTTGCCGTGTAAGGCGAAGAACGCTCTATGTCTTAGCGCGTCTCTATGGTATCGTGTCTGGAGAAGTTTGGTAAGGTCTCTGTGCAATGAGAGCAGTTGACTTTGCAGCTCTGGTGTCTGATTGGTTTTATTTTGGTTGTCTATCTCCTGTATTTTCGTCAGTATGTCCACCATGGCGGCTTCCCGTTGTCGTTTGAGTATTGAGCTTTTTTGTAGGAAGTGTCCCCTGATGACACTCTTGTGTTCCTCCCACCTAATCGTCGGGGACGTTTGGGATGATGTGTTGAGGTCGAAATATTCCCGGAGGGCAGCTCCGATGTCCGAGCTCACCTCTGGTACGGCGAGTAGGTGTTCATTGAGCCGCCACTTGGCTACTCTTGGTCTGTATAGTGGGGACGTTATTGTGAGCGTCACGGGGGCGTGGTCCGACCATGTGGCAGTGCCGTGTTCCACTTGTAGAACGAGGGGAAGGTGATAGTGTGTAAGCAGAAATTAGTCAATTCTGGTGTATGAGTTATGGGGATGTGAGAAAAACGTATAGTCCCTCTCGTATGGGTGGTGAGCCCTCCAGCTATCTACCAGCTTGTGTCTGGATAGGAGGTTTTTGAGCGTGGTGAGATGTTGAGCAGGGATGTGAGTGTTTCCCGTGGACATGTCCCATTTCGGGTCTAGGGCTAGGTTGAAGTCCCCCCCTAGTATCAGTATACCCTCCACGAACCCCTGTATCTTACGGAGGATTCCCGTCAGAAACCTATAGTGTCGCTGATTGGGAGCGTAAATGTTAGCGAAGGTGTACATTTGTCCAGCTATCGTGCCTTTTAAAAGTACATATCTGCCTTCCCGGTCCACCTGTATCTCTTGTTCCCTGAAGGGGACCCCCCTGTGTATGAGAATCGCTGTGCCTCGCGCTTTGCCTCCGTGATAATCGCTGTAATAGCCCGTAGGGTAGTGGTGGTTATGTAGTTTTGGTCTAGCTCCCTCCTTAAAATGTGTCTCCTGAATAAAGACTATTGACGCCCTAGCAGCTTGGAAGTCTTTCAGGGCTGACGATCTTTTTTCGGGTTTGTTCAGACCCCGAGCGTTGATGGTGATCAACGTTAGGTTGGCTGGTGTTAGTGTCATGGCGGGGTCTGCCTCAGTGGATCCAGTACCCCGGCTGCTACAGGTTGGGGAGGGTGGGCGGGTGTGTGTGTGTTGGTTGTGTGTCCGCCGGCTCTGCAGCGTTAGGGAATTTGCGTCTAGGTGTGTGTGAAGACCCTGGCCTACTCCTAGGTCCCAGGAGTCGTTCACCTAAAATTGGCGCTTGTCCCGTGCGGGAGTAGAAGGAGCGCTGAGGTATCCGGCTACGTCAGCGTGTATGTGGCTGTCGTCAGGATATGCCCTGTTATCCCTATCTCAGGTCGTCCTCTTACCTTGGTCTGTGTCCCTTAACGTACCCTTTGGGGCTCCATGTGATTGTGTGTGTGCTTTGTGTCCTCGCCTCGGGCTCGGGCTCAAGTGGTGTAATAGCATATGAGACAGAAAATACAAGGTAAAACTTTCAGATAAACACAGTATAACTTTAGAACAGTAACTTTAGCCTCCCTCCCCACCTGTCCCACCATGTCCAGGGATGGGTCCGTCTATGTAACCCCTTTTCCTCCAGTTAGCCAGCATGCTTATACACAGTTTTATGCCCCTGGGTCCCTCTCCCCTCCCTCCTGCGTCTATAATCCTGTTAGTCCGTCGGTCCCCGGGGGGTGTTCGTGGGTGGTGGGTGTGCTGGTGTGCGTCCTCTGTCTCCTGTAACAGCTTAGAGAAAGGGCTGGTAGTCTCTTCTCCCTGATCTTCCCCCCTATGTCCTCCTACGTCTGCGGATGTGTCCGCTGATTTAATAGCTATCGCTGTTTGTTGTATGGGGTTGGGATGGTTGTCCGTCTCTATCCTATGGTCGTCTAGTGTCTCGGGCCCTGCAATGAGCCAGCAGCTCCGTGTTTGTACCCGGTCCCCCTCCCTTTCCTCTTCCCTCCCTCTCGGGTGTCCGAGCGGCGCGGGCCCCCGACCCCCCGGCCTGCTCCTGGGTAGGTCATCGCTAGGCCCTCCCAGGGGAGTACGGTCGCCCACGTCGGTCTTCTGCCCCGTACTTGAAATCCCTTGCCCCGTACATGAAATCACACAGATAGCAGTTTTACCTCCCTATGTCCCCCCCCTCCCACCTCCCTGCAATACATGTAAGTAACAGTCCTTTTAGTAATGTGATCATGTCAAGGCCCCAATAGTCTCTCCGACCTTCCGGCCGGTTTTGTCAAATACTTGCGATTGTTCTCGTCTGTCCCGGAGCCTCCGGGTCTAGGGTCCCGGGTTGTATGTTGTTTAAGGAGACCTGAGGCCCATGTTTTGCGTTTTCGGGAACGTTTGGAGAGTGATGATGTCGTGGTCTTGGGAACAGGTCTGCGGTAGGCCAAGGTGGTGGGGGACAGGTCTGGGAACAATTGGATCTCTGTGCCGCCCAGTAGTACCTTGTTTGCGTCTCTGGCTTTACGTAGTATCTCCTCCTTCGTTTGGTAGCTTGCCAAGCAGCAAATTGTGTCTCTGGGTAGGCTTCCTGGGGGGCCTTTCGGTCTAAGTGCCCTATGTGCTCTCACCAGGTCTATTGGCGACTGAGGCGTGCGGCCCAGTAAGTTGTTGAAGATCTCTAGGAGGGTCGATTGTATCGGTGTGGTTTCGTCTGTCTCTTCGGGGATCCCGCGGATCCTGATGTTTTGCCTCCTCCCTCTATTGTCAAGATCCTCCAGGTGGTATGCCATTTGTTGTATCCGTTGTACCGTTAGCTTCAGGGTCTCGGTATTGGCAGACTGCGCCGTTTGCACATGGTCGCAGTCCGCCTCAAGTTGGGAGACCCTCTGGCTTAGGCCGCAGAATTCCTCCCTCATGGCCTGTATTTCCACTGTGATGGAGGCGCGGAGGTCATTGTTCGCCGCCGCCAGGTCCGCCTTAGTAGGTAGGCTACGGAGAATGCGCATCCATTCCGGGTGTGTTTCCTCGGGGTGTAACGCCGGTGTCTCAGCCTGAGTCTCTTCCTCACAGAGGGAGGGCGATGACGGTGTGTCATTAGAGGCCTGTGCCTCGCGGTCCGTCGATGCTGACAGGTACCGCCGCATGGATGGGTTCGCAGCGCCCCTCGGGGTGTCCGCGGGCTTGAGGTGTGCCCTGTTCTTTGTGATTTGCCCATTTTCAGGGCAATAGGGTTCTGTAGGCGAGTTTGTGCTAGAGCCTTGCGGGGAGCTCCGGATTCACGCGGCCATCTTCCTCGGCGTCCAAGCCACGCCCCCCCGCCCAGTGTGTTTTAATGAGTGGTACCGGTCGGCTGTTGCTCCCCAAGGCAGGTGTGGGCTCGGATGTTTTACATGTGTGGGTTCTTTCAGAGCCGGAGTGTGTGGCTGTGCCAGGGGTATGTTTTGGCGTGTGCCTGCCATGTGCTGCTTCATATTGGTTATGTTAAAGCAAGTGGGAATGCCAGATTGTCAGGTGTGTTATAGCAGTTGTGGAGCTGTGTGTGTTGGCAGGAAAGTCCAGGCTTTTGGGGATATTCCAGCACATCAAGTTGGGTTGCAAGTCCCGGGTCAGCCTATGCCTCGGCTTGGGGGGGTAGCATGTGATCAGGAGGCAGAGTTCAGGTGAGTCCTCCCCAAAGCCCTGGGCTGGCTTGAAGGTCTGCATACGCGGGCCACGAACTGGGATTCTCTTGTAGGATACCGAGTTTTTCCTTTACAGGGATAACCCCCACAGGTCCAGAGGCCGGGGGGTGGGGGGTGGGAACAGCAAAACGCCAGTCGGAGAACTGGTGGAGCGTCTGTCTCGCCCCAGCTCAAGCTCGGGTACGCCTCAAGCCTTAGTCGGACAACTCCGATGCCGTGTCGGGTCATATGCGGTATCTCCCTGTATGTGTCTGGCTGATGGGTGGTTTGGTCACCGTTTCCGGTCAGTGCCAGCTTGTGGCTCAAGGTAAGCTCCAGTTTTCTAGCTCAAACAAAGCACGTCTGATCCGATCAGGGGTCAGGCTCCGCCCCCCATATTTGCTAACATTTTAAATGCTAACATTTTGTTTGTAGTGATTTATATAGCACTTCAACATTATAGCACAAATTAAATTAAAGGGACACTATAGTTACCAGAACAACTACAGCTTAATGTAGTTGTTCTGATGTCTATAACGTATCCCTGCAGGCTTTGTGCTATAAAAACTTCCTTTTCATAGAAAAGGCAGTGTTTACATTGCTGCCTAGGGATACCTCCAGTCAGTGGCGTACTAAGGGGGGGGCGGAGGGGCGGTCGCCTCGGGTGCCACCATCGTGGGGGGTGTCATGAACTTGGTCTGGGAGCTGGAGGGGGCTGTGTGAGAGCTGTTCTGGCCGCACAGTGCCCCCATGTTAGTTAGGGTGCCGTGCGGCCAGAACAGCTCTCACCCACACTAAGAGCAGCTGAACTGGCCGCACAGAGGTAAAGTGGGGGCAGAGCTAATAAAAAATCGGGGGCGGAGCCAAACCGGCAGCGGGGGCAGGGCTTAATATGGCCCTTACTGGCTGCTGTTAGGAGGTGCAGCAAGATGGAATCCATGCTTCCCAACAGGCTTTAGGGAATCCACTCCTCCTCCAGCCCACTGTCTGTAAGTAGGAGTGTGTGTGACTGTGTGTCTGTGTGTCTGTGTGTGTGTGTGTATGACTGTGTGTCTGTGTGTGTGTGACTGTGTGTCTGTGTGTATGTGTCTGTGTGTGGGTGTGACTGTTTGTCTGTGTGTATGTGTATGTATGTGTGTGTGTGAGACTGTGTGTGTGTGAGACTGTCTGTGTGTAACTGTATGCCTGTAACTGTGTGTATGTATGTGTGTGTGTGTGTGTGTGTGTGAGACTGTCTGTGTGTAACTGTATGCCTGTAACTGTGTGTGTGTGTATGTGTGTGTGTGTGAGACCGTCTGTGTGTAACTGTATGCCTGTAACTGTGTGTGTGTGTGTATGACTGTGTGTCTGTGTGTGTGTGACTGTGTGTCTGTGTGTGTGTGACTGTGTGTCTGTGTGTATGTGTCTGTGTGTGTGTGACTGTGTGTCTGTGTGTATGTGTATGTATGTGTGTGTGTGTGTGACTGTGTGTCTGTGTGTGTGTGAGACTGTCTGTGTGTAACTGTATGCCTGTAACTGTGTGTATGTGTGTGTATGTGTGTGTGTGAGACCGTCTGTGTGTAACTGTATGCCTGTAACTGTGTGTGTGTGTGTGTGTATGTGTGTGTGAGAGACTGTCTGTGTGTAACTGTATGCCTGTAACTGTGTGTGTGTGTGTGTGTGAGACCGTCTGTGTGTAACTGTATGCCTGTAACTGTGTGTGTGTGTGTATGTGTGTGTATGTGTGTGTGAGACTGTCTGTGTGTAACTGGATGCCTGTAACTGTGTGTGTGTGTGTATGACTGTGTGTCTGTGTGTGTGTGTGTGACTGTGTGTCTGTGTGTATGTGTCTGTGTGTGTGTGACTGTGTGTCTGTGTGTATGTGTATGTATGTGTGTGTGTGTGTGTGACTGTGTGTCTGTGTGTGTGTGAGACTGTCTGTGTGTAACTGTATGCCTGTAACTGTGTGTATGTGTGTGTGAGAGACTGCCTGTGTGTAATTGTATGCCTGTAACTGTCAGTGTATTGTGTGTGTGTGTGTGTGTGTGAGAGACCATCTGTGTGTAACGGTATGCCTGTAACTGTGTGTGTGTGTATGTGTGTGTGTGTGTGTGTGAGACTGTCTGTGTGTAACTGTATGCCTGTAACTGTGTGTGTGTGTATGTGTGTGTGTGAGACTGTCTGTGTGTAACTGTATGCCTGTAACTGTGTGTGTGTGGGAGACTGTCTGTGTGTAACTGTATGCCTGTAACTGTGTGTGTGTGTGTGACTGTGTGTCTGTGTGACTGTCTGTGTGTAACTGTATGCCTGTAACTGTGTGTGTGTGTGTGTGTGTGGGAGACTGTCTGTGTGTAACTGTATGCCTGTAACTGTGTGTGTGTGTGTGTGTGTGTGTGTGAGACCGTCTGTGTGTAACTGTATGCCTGTAACTGTGTGTGTGTATGTGTGTGTGAGACCGTCTGTGTGTAACTGTGTGCCTGTAACTGTGTGTGTGTGTGTGAGACTGTCTGTCTGTGTGTAACTGTATGCCTGTAACTGTGTGTGTGTATGTGTGTGTATGTGTCTGTGTGAGACCGTCTGTGTGTAACTGTATGCCTGTAACTTTGTGTGTGTGTGTGTGTATGTGTGTGAGACTGTCTGTGTGTAACTGTATGCCTGTAACTGTGTGTGTGTGTATGTGTGTGTGTGAGGCCATCTGTGTGTAACTGTATGCCTGTAACTGTGTGTGTGTATGTGTGTATGTGTGTGTGAGGCCGTCTGTGTGTAACTGTATGCCTGTAACTGTGTGTGTGTGTGTGTGAAACTGTCTGTGTGTAACTGTATGCCTCTAACTGTGTGTGTATGTGTTTGTATGTGTGTGTGTGACTCTCTGTGTGTAACTGTATGCCTGTAACTGTGTGTGTGTGTGTATGTGTGTGTGTGAGACTGTCTGCCTGTAACTATGTGTGTGTGACTGTCTGCCTGTGACTGTGTACATGACTGTCTGTGACTGCATGTGTGACTGTGTGCGTGTGCCTGTCTACCTGTAACTGTGTGTGACTGTCTGCCTGTAACTGAGTGTGTGACTGTCTGTCTGTAACTGAGTGTGTGACTGTCTGCCTGTAAATGTGTGTGGGGATGCAGGGATTTTGTAGAAGGGGGCAGGGGTTTTGTATTGTGACAGAAGTCTTTATAAGGGGGGGATAAGCAGGGGATTTGTGGAAGGGGATTGTGGGGGTTTTGTAGATGGGGCAGTACAGGGGTTTTGTAGGAGGGGGCTGGCAGTGGTTTTGCAAAGTTTACAAATTGTAAAAAAAAAAGAAAACCTTTAACATTTTTTACAGGTTTTTTTTTGGGGGGGGGGGGGGGGAAGGGGGCAAGGGGGCACCAAGCACGGGATCCGCCCCAGGTGCCAAATGCTCGAGGTATGCCCCTGCCTCCAGTGGTAGTCATTACGATGGCCACTAGAAGTGCTTCCTGGGTCAATGTGCAGCACTCACGTTTAGCATCTCCACGCTCTGCATTGAGGCAGTGAACTTTCCCCACAGAGATGCATTGAGTCAATGCATCTCTATCAGGAGATACTGATTGTCCAGCGCTGCATGTTGCCGCGCGTGCACATTAGACTCCCAATGCTTTCCTATGGGAAAGCATTGGATTGGCTGAGATTGTCAGTTATGATGATCTCAGCCAAAGGGGTGGAGTCGCCATGGACTGACCCACGTGGCGCTGGAATAAAGGTACATTTTCTTTTGTTTTAAGTGGTGCAATGGGGGGCCAAGGAGCTAATATGTGTGATGGTCCCTGTCCTATCCCCGTTGGTTGCAAGTATTTCCCTTTGATTTTCCCAAATGATCGGTGTTCCCATGGCTCTATACCCTCTCCCGAATTCATCAAAAGCGCTCTCCCCCTGACGGCCATTCGGCAACAAGCTGTAACCGGACTGCCCCAGCGGCACTTAGCCATAATCGCCCTGGAACTGACTTCCTCAGTCACTTTTACCTCTTGTGTTACCACCTTTCCTGACCAGCCAAGAGAGCGCTAATTGGAGGGAAGATAATATGGACTATGAGGAACAATCGCTTCCTAAGAGCCAGGGGGAGCCCACATTTATTTGACCCCAGGAACTTCTGATATTTGACCAGCCAAGACTACTTTAGCTCTGGAACTATTTTAGGCAACAGGTCAAAACTTTACCCCGGTGGAGATTGGTCAATTCCTTTGGACAACTTGGACGCTCGGGCAAGAGCTATCCTGGGATGTATGACGTTTTTTTTTTTTATTATTATTATTTTTGCAGTGCATGCTCATGTAACATTCACATATGAAGGTACCCCAACGGCATTCCTTCAATGCATTTCAGTCAGTTGTAACACATAGGTACATGGTGAAACTTGCACAATTTTATCTTTTATATACTGGAACAAATTATATCTCAAGAACCATTGAATAGCAACAAGTTACATTGATAACAGATTAAAGCTATAACGGTTATTGCTGTGAAAGGTGTACAGGTTTGAGCTAAAAGATTGATTGTAATATATTTAGGACAGGTACACCCTTATGTGGTAAAGTAGCTAGGCGCAAGATGATAATGAGCGTTCCAAAAGCAGCAAGCGCGTCTGTGTTTCAAGCTAAGTACACACTCATTACTGTAAGATGCTAACATGTTGTGTAGTGTTGGTGATGGGAGCTGGTGTATGGTGTGGCAATACGTTACATAGAGTCCCAATAGGTAGAAGAAAGAACATGCATCTTCTTAGCATTTTAGTCCCACTGTGTGAAGCTCCATCACCAGACTGCAACTGCATCCCCTATCCAGACTTGTCATCCGATTCCTGAGCGTTGCTGGGTGTGGGACCGTTCAGAGGTGTTCAGCCGGTCGGCTGTGTAGCTCCTTGTGGACGTGGAGCCTCCTTGGCCCCGGATTAATGCGAGGGCTGGTACCTTCAGGCCACGAGCCTGGGGGCCTTCCAGGTCCTGGGTCGTCCCCTGGCGAGGGGGTGTGTTGGGTCTTGCATGTGTCAGGCTTGCGTCTCCGTGTGCTTCCTACGGCCCTCCGCCTGCGTGGCCGGTACCTGCGGGTGAGTCCCCTCGTTACCCTCTGTCCAGGTGGGCGTTTCATGCGGATTACAGAGGATGGAGTAGTTTTAGCGCCCATTAGAGGCTTCCCAGTCCCCTCGGTGCTGCTGGATTGTGCTGTAAGTGGGTCAGGGAGAGGTTTGGCTGCGGCTGGTCGTGTGTGGGCCAGAAGCTTATCCCAGAACCTCTCAAAGATCACGTTCAGGGAGTCTCTCATGTTTAGATTGGGTTCGGGTGATGCAGGTTGCTGCTGCTTGCCATGAGTAAGGTCGTCAATTGTGTCCGCCATCTTAGAGGCCTGTCTCTCCGGTCCGTCTGCTTAAGCTGCCGGCTTCAATAGCAGGTCGGAGACCGGTCCAGTTCTTTGTGGCGGGGTCCGGGATAACCCCCACCGGTCCGGGGGGGGGTTTGGTTAGTGCCTGCTTGTGGCTCGGAGTGTTGAGCGGGAAGCGGCCGTCTTCCCAGTTCGTTCTCTCTCGTAGGCCTCAGCCTTCCGCCTTGGGTCCCGGGTATTCCCGGTGACGTGTTGGGTATCTGCGGTTGCGTACTGGGTTCTCCTATTAGTGTATCCTCGTTATGTGAGGTTTCCACGGTTGCACCCCCCCGATTTCAGGCGGTTTTGTTGCTGTTTGGTGGGAGCTCAAGCAGAGCACGTCTTGCTCGTTTGCAGGTCAGGCTCCGCCCCATGACATGTCTTTTTAACAGTTTTTTGTGTTGTTCATTTGTTTTTCATGTTGGGTAATCTGTTTCTGGGAGATAATTAGTTAAGCGGTCAGCAACTCAATTATCTCCCAGACATAGAGGTACTTGGACTGGTACTGTATGAACTGAATAGAGACCCCTTGCTGGGATCTATGCATAAAAGTTGTTCAGCTCAATGAAAATCAGTTGTACTCCCAGAACTGTGTGTCGTTACTGGGGAAATGGGTTATATTCACCAAGCAGTGCTTTGTTCCAGCTCTAGAGGAGTTTCATGTAGGTATTCAGTCTCAGGATTGCAGCTCCTCTACAATATGTGTTTTTGACTCTATAGGGTCACCCTATAGTATTCCTTTAAGTTTGTGTCATCAAATTCCCTACACTGTCTCTCCATACTTGCAAAATTCATCAATATTTGCAGATTTAATAAGTTAATCTTAACTTTCAAAATGTGCAGTTTAGTGAACAACATAATACAAAGTTGTCTTGGCATTAAAATGGTTAGTGACACCCTGCAATTCATTTGGACATTTTTTCTGATTTTCCCAGAAGCGGGAATGCAAATTCAAGGATGTCCTGCTGGATCCAAGCAAATTGGGAGGTATGCATATGTCTGGATTTCTGATTATTTCTGATTAAGCAGAATTGTAATGTTAGCTAAATAGCCGATACCCTCTGAAAAGGTATTTTCTAATTAACCAGTCAGAGGCCGGAGTAGTGGAAGTACAGTATAGGATTGAATTTTTATTGTAATACAGAGAGAAGCAGTACAAACTGATTCTGAGAGGCCGAGTAACTGAGAGTTTTATCAGTTACAAACATAGGAATGTTTAGTTACAATCCCCTTTCTACAATCTCTCACAATATCATATACATATCCATTGTTAGTGCTTATCTTGTGGGGATGGGGAGCAGTGTCATCTGTTGGCCTTGAAAAGACTTAGCTGCTAACAGTGATAGTTTCTTACAAAATATTTATACAATTATACAAGCAATTTAAACTGCAGAGCGTACATGTTTGCCTATTAACCATTCTATTACCAGACAGCAAACGTATCCAATATATCGGTTGGTTTGCATTTTAGCATTACATTACTATATGGGTATTTACTGGCTTTATAGGCATCACTTGACAATTATTTTTAAGCAGCACAAGCAAACACTTTTAAACACATATATAAATCAAGGTAAGTAAGAAAACCTTTGAAAAGTATAAAATAAACATTGATAAACTGACAATAATTGTATTTAGATTATTGCATTATGGCCATGCCTCTCAGCTAGGGGAGTTTCTTCAGCCTGCCTCCACCTCTTACCCTCCCTGCTCTGTTTCAGACAGTCCATTAATGACAGAAGCTGGGCATTATTGTAAATCAGCAGGAGAGATCAATCTGCCACGGGAGCCTGCTCTGCATGAATTACACTGATCCCCCTGTGAGGATGTTGCAAGGTGAAAAGATCTTCCAACTGCGTATGTGTATATCATCCAGGCATGCACAGTTCACTTTAGATTAGATCAGTCCCCCTAGAGTGGGCATGGAAAGCTCAAGAAAGAAAAGGGTAAACATGAAAAAAATGTCCTGCTTTTAAAAACATGCAGGCTGAGGCAACTTTCTCATTCAAAGCTCAAGTTTTTGAATGAGACAGTTGTCTCAAATTGATGCATTTTCCTATAACAGAACTCACTACAGTGTGCATGACAGTATATATGAATATGGGATGTATTTGTGTTGCATACCAGTGTGTGAATGTAGGGGTGTATTTGTGTAGTATAACAAGGTGTTTGAATATAAGGGTATATCTGTGTAGCATCTGTGTACCAATAGCCCCGATTTCGTCAGGCAGTCTCATTTTCGGGTCCTTACCTGGCATCCCAACTTAGTTCCCTGGTTTTCCACTTTTGGGGACAACAGGGAATTGTCCCCAACAATAAAAGTATGAGCGCATCATTAGACATTCTCATGCTATGGTCAGGGCGTTAAATCCCTAGCCCTCAGTGTGCCGGCTAAAATGATTCGCAGCCTGGAATACTGGTAAAATAGGCATCCATGCCCCCTTTTCATGCAGGTCTGCCCTTTTTTGGCAGGATCAGTGATGCAATCGTATCAATAGTCCTCCCCCTTTACTCACCGGCATCCCGATTCTGGAACTGCAGATGTAGGGAGGTATGATAGCAGGATTAGGGATTGTAGGGTATTTGTGTTGTATTTGTGTTGTAGAATAAGAGTGCACCATAGGGGCACTATAGGCACCCAGACCACTTCAGCTCATTGACGAAGTCTGGGTACCGTGTCCCTGTTGCCCTTAGTACTGCAATGTAAAGCATTGCAGTTTTAGAGAAAGTGCAATGTTTATATTGCAGTACTAAGACAGTCTCTAGTGGCTATCTACAAGAGGCGCCTCCTGCTTGCGAAGGTAACTTTTTGCCTAACTGATGCTTGACATCCTTACGCTCTGCATGAGGACATCCAGAGTAAGTATAATCCCCATAGGAAAGCATTAATTTATTTAATTTCCTATGGGGAGGGCATAATACACTCGCATTGCATGTGCATTACGACCCCCCATAGCCCCATGGGTGATGTCAAAGAAGGGGGGGGGAGGGAGGCAGAGGGATCTGTAATTTTTCCGCATCCACCAAAATGACATAATGGGGAGTTCCATAACTCAGACCTATAACGTTCAGGTTTCCATATTCTACAGGTATCACTCACCAGTTAAAGATTGTAAGATGATGGAGCCAGTGTCTTTGCCAGTGGAAATTATTCTGGAAAGTGAACCCTATGCAATCCACAGTATTGAATTTTAAGCCAGCACAAAACTTATTAATTTTAAGGTACACTCTGGGTCAATTTTCCTGACCGCATATAAAGACATTTCTTTTTTTACTTTGGGAAATCTGGTTGATTTTGCTATCTGAGTGAGTGATTTTTTTTTCTATTTCTACCTATGAAGAGTCAGTGAATCTTCTATTTAGAAAGGGCTCTAATGTTACATAATGTATGAAACATACCTATGTATCCCAAGCCAAACAAAAAAGTCTACTTTAGACTAGGCAGGTCTACAAGTCTGTGTTTTCAAAATTCTCCCAGAGGTGATGTATGTAAGTATGCAAATAAACAGATGCCCCTTTGGAGGTGACCACAGGAAAGTATTTGAGGAAGTTTAGAAAAGCAATATCAATTTAATAATACAGTTAATTTGATATAGAGCAGATATATGACATGCATTGTGAGTATGTACATAAAAACACTAACACTTTGATTATTTTGTTATTTTTAAATTGTTTTTTATTACATTCATTTTTATTAAATACAAAATGTTCTTATCAACAGATTAATTAAAGGACCACTATAGGCACCCAGATCACTTCAGCTCAATGAAGTGGTCTGGGTGCCAGGTCTCCCTAACAGCCACTAGAGGCGCTTCCGCGATTTGCATCCTCATGGAGTCCAGCGTAAAAAAAGATCCCCATAGGAAAGCATTGAGTAATGCTTTCCTACGGGCAGGTTTGAGTGCGCACATGACTCTGGCTGCGCATTCGGCTCCACTCTGGAGCTGACGTCGATGGAGGAGGAGAGGTCACCAGTGCTGGATTAAGGTAAGCAAATAAATGGCTAATTAACCATTTATTCACCATGGAACGGGGCCCTGGTCACCTAAACGAATTACCATTAGACACAAGATACGTTCAGCTCTCCTGGGTATTTGGTATATCTTTCTTCTTTCCCACCACATTCAGTCAGTATGACTGTAATTTGTGTACAGCTGACCTACCATATATTTTTTAAGCTATTCTATATATTATTGTGGATTGTGAATGAAGAGAATTTTGATATAACCCTATATAGAAGTCTCCTCTTGTGGAGTGCAAGCATTGTGAGTTCTATCATATTTAGTATTGGAATTTGATGTCCTTTTCCCTCTGCTCAAGATCTGATTGGTAGCTTTTCAGTTGTGAGAGTGGGTCAGAGCTGTACGTCACACAGTACTCCTGGCACCATATCCACTAAAGTGGACTGCAGTGGCTATGGTGCTTGTATTGACTATATGAAATTGTTGATTTCTGCCTTTTGAAAATGAGAAAAATATCCCATTAGAGTTTATTCAAACAGCTTACAATGTATTCGGGAGAATAAAAAGGTATGAAGAAATTCCCATATCTTGCCTTCTTTGTGCCTGTGTAATACATAGGTGCCTCTCTTATCCAGTCCTTTGTTAAAAGAGCTTAACTATATGGGAGGAGAGTTCTGATGAATTTGGGCAGCAGGGGTGGAGGGGGGTTGTGTATACTGGCCTTTGAATTTCTTGTATCTTTGTTTATTTCCAGGATCATGTTAAATCGACTTCATTTGTGATTCAACACTGCAGAGTTCAGATTCCACTCAACCCTGAGCACATTCCCACTAGACACACAAAAGTAATTTAATTTATTTTAACAGTGGTTAAAAATTAAACCTCAGATTGTATCTAAAGCCTTTCAAAAGGATGCTGTAGGTTGAAATAAAGACACACTCACCATGAAGACCCTGCTGCGGATATGTGCCTTGCTCTATTTCATCTGCACAGTAACGGTAAGAAATTTTCTCAGGTTTAAAATGTTGGTTTTTTTTTTTTTTTAATTTTAGCAACGAATACATGTTTCCTAAAGGAACATTTAACATTTAAGAGCATCCACAGACATGTTGATGGCAGATATCCATTAAGTAAAGCATGACAAGGTCATCTAGTTAATGCATATTATAGGTAATGACAGTGAATGTATACATTAAAATAAATTGTTGGATATTTTGTTTCTGTTCTGTCTGTTTGAGAAACATCTACGTACCAAAAGGATTGTGGTGAGGCCAAACATGATACAACTCCCCTCAGTGAAATTACAACAAACAAATACTGTTATGCATTGCCTGCATCTCTCATGTTGGACTTTGAGGGGTCCTTCTTGGGCATAAAAACTCAAAAAATCATGTTTCCACAACTATCCCAGAATTCCCAGGTTGAAATACAAATCAGCATAGACAGGCACCATATTTCAGACTTCATATTGCATTTCTACAGATATCCTTAGCAATGGACACTGTTTCAAACACCTTTTCCAAACCATTTGACCCAAAAGGGCGAAACGATATTACTATTGAATGCAACTGAATCCATATATCCATTAATAATTTGGCCTGCATGTCATACTTTAAAAATGAAATAATAATAAACTAAGTAATTTGATATCTTTAAAAGCTTGGCACTATTTTTGTGTCTATGGTGCAAAAGCACACACACATTATTTATTACCGTTAACAATGTACTTTGCAAATAAAATATTAATTGTAATCTGCATTAACAACCTTATATGTGGCATTGTGTGGTGATGGTGGAAGTTCTGGCTGCTCATAATCCTTTTGGGGGTTTTCCCTAAACTGAGAATGAGGTACAGTTGATAAAAGCAAATATTTGGACAAAACTGCCAAAATGGAATAGTGAAAAAACCCTTTTTTTTCCCTCAATGTTTTGCTGTTAATTCTAGATAATTCTATCTTTCACCTAACTTGCTAAGTTCGGTTCATACACTTCACGAGTAAACATTTAATTCTATGAAAACAAATTGCCAATATTTATAAAGAATAAAAATATTCTGCCCACGATGTTGAGCTATTTCCCAATGGTAAAGTTATGGAGCAATTTGTTTATCTTTTGATTTGGCTTGCTAAATACACAGCCAGCAGCCAAGATTTCGAAATACCCACTATTGCCTCACTGTGAATAGATATGGAGAGTAACTAGAGATGTTTTCCTGTTATAGGAACATTCCACACAAAGCATTTCAGCTTGCCAATGTTTTTTGTATGGTGATGCCATGTAACAAAAAAAAAAAACATAAAGACAATAAAGTTCTAATATACCAGAAGGTAAAATATATATGAGACAAAATGGCCACTCATTTATAGTGCAGTTTAGTACAACAGCATCCAGTGGTTCAATCCCCGCTTATGGATATACAGCTCGCATGTATCCTCAATATGTTCAGATGTGTGGAGGGGAACACAATAATGTAGTAATTCAAACTGTAGTGGTGAACTTATCATAAAGACAAAAATCACTCACAAATCTGGAGCTTCTTGCAAGCTCAGGAAGATCAGCATGCAGCAGTACAATCCAGGCCTAAGCATTTGTAGTTTTAAAATATACTTTAAACAGAAATAAGAACACAACACGTTTTGTATTTGCTGCCAACCAGACACTTCCATTATGGGCCTCTTTCCAACCTCCGTAAAATACACAATAATTTATGCTCCCCTCATTCAGTTTTTTTCTGCTCTCTAATACCTGAATTTGACTTCTCCTCTCACACTCTATTTTCCCTATTCTCAGGCATTTTGTTCTGCTCCCCATACCCGCCATATTTCTTTTTCCATCAGAACTATTCTTGTCTACTTATAACCCCTGGGTTTTTCCACTACTTTAATCAATATAATGTTAAATTGTGCTTCCTTCTCCTCCTGATAAAGAGTTACAGGAGAATGTGACTTAGTCCATTTACATGTCTATAATGTGTCTATCTGTGAGGCAAAAGGAGTAGCTGATTCAGGAAGAATATGAAGGAGCACATACAGAGGATGGTAACAGCTGGTGGAGAGTGGGACAAAAATGAGAGGAAAACAGAGTTAAAGTGGCACTGTCATGGCCGAATCCATGTTTTTTTTAACCCCCCTCCCGACTCCACTACTTCTAATTTTCCCCCTAGTCACCCCCAAATGCCTCTAAGCCCCCTCATATTACCTACTTTTCATCTTTATTTTCTGCCTGGACCTCGGTCCTGGGCGCCACCATCTTTCTGTGGGTAGATGAAGTCTACCCACACGCATAATGCCTAATACATACATTGTACATTGAATACATAATTTTTCGCTGTGATAAATTATGTAGTCAATGCATTTGGTGAATTTAATCAATAGGACTAGCACAGACGTCATCTCCCAAACTAGATAGCGCTGTGAAATTCCCACGCATGCCCAGTTAAACACCTAGGGGCATGTCTATTAAACAGTGAGCAGCCAGTGCACCCCCCCTTCCAACAAGTAGGCCCATGGTGGGGCATCTATAAACTAGCAGGGGGGACATAGTCTCCCCCAGCCCCCCACCCGTTCCCCGCGAGTGGCTCCCAACCCTAAAAGGATTGTAAGGGCCCTAAAAGACAATGGGGGGAAACCTATTATTTCCCCCCCCCCCCGGCTCCCACCCTTGAGTGGCATGTGTTGGCCTTAAAAGACAATGGGGGAAACCTATTATTCCCCCCCAGTCCCCACCAATGGGCGATGGGTGGAGGCCCTCAATGAAAATGGGGGGGACCTATTACTTATAACTTTGGCACTTGGGAAATTTGGCAACTTCGGCACTTCGGAACTACGGAATTGTTTTTTGTATGGTGATGCCATGTAACAAAAAAAAAAACATAAAGACAATAAAGTTCTAATATACCAGAAGGTAAAATATATATGAGACAAAATGGCCACTCATTTATAGTGCAGTTTAGTACAACAGCATCCAGTGGTTCAATCCCGCTTATGGATATACAGCTCGCATGTATCCTCAATATGTTCAGATGTGTGGAGGGGAACACAATAATGTAGTAATTCAAACTGTAGTGGTGAACTTATCATAAAGACAAAAATCACTCACAAATCTGGAGCTTCTTGCAAGCTCAGGAAGATCAGCATGCAGCCAGGGCCGGCCTTAGGCATTTTGACGCCCTGTGCGAAAAATCTTCACAGCGCCCCCCCCCCCCTCCCCCCGTCATCCATGTATGCTGTAATGTTTGTGTTGTCTGTGTATGTGATAGTAGGTGTGATGACTGTGTGTGATATGTATGCTATGTGTGATATTTGTAATGGGTGTATTAACAGTGCATGATATGCGTGTATTGGTTGTATGTGACACACACACACACACACACACACACACAGAGTCAGACGGCCATACACACACACAGGAAGACATCCACACACACACACAGGCAGACAGTCATACACACACACACAGACACACAAAGGCAGACAGTCTCACACACACACATACAGTAATACACACAGACACACACAGAGGCAGACAGTAATACACACAGACACACACAGTCATACACACAGACACACACAGTCATACACACACACACACGCAGACAGTCATACACACAGACACACACAGTCATACACACAGACACACACAGTCATACACAAACACACACACACGCAGACAGTCATACACACAGACAAACACGCAGACAGTCATACACACAGACACACACAGGCAGACAGCCATACACACAGACACACACAGGCAGACAGCCATACACACAGAGGCAGTCATACACACAATCACACACACAGAGGTAGACAGTCATACACACAGAGGCAGACAGTCATACACACAGAGGCAGACAGTCATACACACAGACACACACACACAGAGGCAGACAGTAATACACACAGACACACAGAGGCAGACAGTAATACACACAGACACACAGTGGCAGACAGTCTCACACACACAGACACACACAGGCAGACAGTCAGTCATACACACAGACACAGACAGTAATACACACAGACACACACAGAGGCAGACAGTCATACACACAGACACACACAGAGGCAGACAGTCATACACACAGACACACACAGAGGCAGACAGTCATACACACAGACAGACAGTAATACACACAGACACACACAGAGGCAGACAGTAATACAGACAGATACACACAGAGGCAGACAGTCATACACACAGACACACACAGAGGCAGACAGTCATACACAGACACACACACACAGGCAGACAGTCATACACAGACACACACACACAGGCAGACAGTCATACACACACAGACAGTAATAAACACAGGCAGAGAGTCACACTCACCTGACAATCCCACAGTTACCTGTGGAGTTCATTGTGGAGGCAGTGCAGCTCCTGGTGACTGTTTGGTGGGGAAGCAGGGACTCCTTCCTGCTTCCCCTGCAGCAGTTTTCCGGCGCTTTTAGCTCCGCCCCCGCCGCACGGTAAGCTCCGCCCCCGCTGCAAATTTAAAAAAAAAAAAAAAAAAAAATTATTATTTTTTTTTTTTTTTTTTTTAAATCCACGGCGCCCCCTGCTCCATGGCGCCCTGTGCGGCCGCACAGCTCGCACACCCCTAAGGCCGGCCCTGCATGCAGCAGTACAATCCAGGCCTAAGGATTTGTAGTTTTAAAATATACTTTAAACAGAAATAAGAACACAACACGTTTTGTATTTGCTGCCAACCAGACACTTCCAATTTCTGAATTTTGGGACTTCGGCACTTCTTTTGCAGCCGCTTAGTAGATAACTCCCTAATTCCCACGGTATTAGGGAGCTATCTACCAAAAGGCTGAAAGACCTAAATTGGTCTTTCAGCCAAATTTACTAATACTAAGAAAAAAATTATTTAGTATTAGTAAATTTTGCCCTGTGGCTGCTCACTGTTAAAAAAAAAATAGGGACCTATTGCCACCCCCCCGGCCCCCACCCCTGAGCGGCGGGTGGGGGCCCTACAGTAAAATAAGGGGGAGGACCTAATGTCCTCCCCCTTATTCTGATTTAGGGCCCCCACCCGCCGCTCAGAGGTGGGGGCCCGGGGGGAGGACAACGGGTATTTTTTTTTTTAACAGTGAGCATCCACAGGCTGCTCACTGTTTAATAGACATGCCCCTACTCGCGGTATAGCGAGTAGGGGCATAATTTACTAATACTAAGTAATCTTTACTTAGTATTAGTAAATTTGTCTGAAAGACCAATTTAGGTCTTTCAGCCTTTTAGTAGCTAGCTCCCTAATACCGTGGGAATTAGGGAGTTATCTACTTATTCATTCCCGTCATTACATTGACTGGCTAAGTAACTTACATTTTATATGAATGTATGTTACTTGATTGTTGTAAGTGTTGCAAATGTTTACAGCTGAATCCTGGCTATGTTTGTATACTTTTTATTTAAAATTGTATACAATGTAACATTCTTCTTCTTTTACTGGGTAAGTATATTAGTACTTAGGCAATACTGTGCTTCGGAACTTCGTCACTTCAACACTTCGGTAATTTCGGAACTTCGGGACCTCGGCAATTCGCCACTTCGCAATTCGGACATTCGGAAGTACCCGAATGTCTGAATTGCCCGAAATTTGTCCGAATTCATATTCGGACCTAAACGAACTGCACATGTCTACCTGTCACAGGAGGCCCAGGAGGTGGCCATCTGGTGCTGTTAAGGAATAGCAGAGCAGGCACCTGCTTACCTTGATGGCAGGTGCCTGCTCTGCCGTGAAATGCCGGGGGACAGGAGGCAGGCGGCAGTGTGGGCGGCAAGGGAGGCTGTTCTTACAGCTTCTCACTCCTCCCTTTGTAATGCCGGGAGCCGGAATATGATGTAATTCCGGCTCCTGCATACTAAACAGCGTGATGGAGGAGTGGGAAGCTGCTCCACACTGGACCCCAGTGAACCCAGCTGAATTTATGTGAGTCTGTGTGTCAGTGAGTGTGTGTTTGACTGTCAGTGAGTGTGTGTGTGTGTGTATGTGTCTGTCAGTGAATGTGTGTGTCAGTAAATGTGTGTGTCTGTGAGTGTTTGTGTCTGTCAGTGATAGAGGATGTGTCTGTCAGTGAGTGTATCTGTCAGTCTGTGTCTGTCAGTGAGTATGCGCATCTGTCAGTGTGTGTGCTCGTCTGTGCTAGTCTTATTAATTACATTCACCAAATGCATTGACTACATAATTTATCACAGCGATAAATTATGTATTCAATGTACAATGTATGGTTTTAGGCATTATGTGTGTATGGATGTACGCATTAAGCAGTATGTGTGTATCGATGTACGATTTAAGCAGTATGTGTGTATGGATAAATGTATTAGGCAGTATGTCTGTACGGATGTACGCATTAAACAGTATGTGTGTATGGATGTACTTCTTAAGCAGTATGTGTATATGGATGTAGGTATTAGGCAGTGTGTGTTTATGGAAGTACACATTAAGCAGTATGTGTGTATTAAGCAGATCTAACTGGAAAACATATGGCAAATTTTAAGCCACAATAGCTGATCTAGAAGAATTCTCCAATTCGGCTACAGTCACAGTTCAGCTGTTTTTACTTAAACTTTCTTGATGGGGTGGCAAATTGGATCTTTGCCTAGGATGGCAGCAGGGGAGGGCTGGCAGCCTTAGGCCTGGGGGGCAAAACCAGTCAAGTGGCCCATTGCGCCACCCCCCCATGTGACATCACAATGCCCCACCCATATGATCTGCCATATGAACTAACGCCAGTGCTGCACACAGTGTGTGTTTACATTAAAAAGCCTGCAGGGACCAGCTATAGACACCAGAACCACTTCATTAAGCTATAGTGTCCCTTTAATGTGAGGTAAATTATAGATTAGTGTCACTAATAATATACTAGATTGCCTACTTACAATTGGATGAGGATGATGATGGGCTGCAGTTTGGCTCCACTGGTCTGGTGTAGAACAGGACCTCTGGAGGCTGTTTGCAACTGTGGTCACAAAATTCAACGTTCTGGGAGAATTGGAAGCAGCTCCATTTTTTGGGGGCCTCTTACACAGCTCAAGGTCTGGGCTCCAGTGCCTGACGGTGAGTATGCCCATAAGGCCCACTCATAAGTCCACTTATATGTTCCACCCACCCATGAGCTCGCTCACAGGGAGTGGAGTGTGTAGGGGATGTGTTATGTGTTATCTAATATGTGTGCTTATGGTATGTAGTGTATAGGGATACCAGTTTGTGCAGGTGATGCAGTGTGTTTGTGTGTAGTGGAACAGTGTGTATTTGTGTATAAGGGATGTATTATGTGTTTCTGGTTGTGTGTGAGGGATGCATTGTGTGAATCTGTGTTTGTATGCATAAGGGATGCAAGGTGTGTGTCTGTATGTGTGTGCATTGAGTGTAAGAGATGCATTGTGTTTCTGTGTGTATGTAAGAAAAACAGTGTGTGTGTTTGCATGTGTGTGTAAGGGTTTGCAGTGTATGTTTCTGTGTATGTGTGCAAATGATGCATTGTCTTTGTGTGTAAGGGTTGCATTGTGTGTGTGTGTGTAATGGATGCATTGTGTGTTTCTCTGTGTGTAAGGGAAGCCTGTTCTGTTTCTGTGTATGTATAGGGATGCATTGTGTGTTTCTGTGTATGTATAGGGATGCATTGTGTGTTTCTGTGTATGTATAGGGATGCATTGTGTGTTTCTGTGTATGTATAGGGATGCATTGTGTGTGTGTGTGTGTGCGCGTAGTGTTAAAGAGCTCCCTGTCTTGCCCCCTGTCCTATAGAGCTGTCCCTTCTGTCCCTTAGAGCTCTCCCCTGCCCCTTTGTGGTCTCTCCTCTCCCCCACTCTCCCCTAGCGGTCTCTTCTCACACTCACCCACCCTCCCTGTGCTCTTCTCATCCCCCCTCCACCCTCCCTGTGTTCTTCTCACTCCTCCCTCTGTGTGTTCTCACCCCCCCCCTGTGTTCTTCTTACCATCCCTCCTCCCTGTGTTCTTCTTACTCCCCCCTTGTTCTTCTTACCCCCTTCTTCTTATTACTCCCTTCTTCTTCTTACCCCCCTTCTTCTTCTTACCCCCCTTCTTCTTTTTACTCCCCCCTCTTCTTCTTACTCCCCCCTCCTCTTCTTACTCCCCCCTCTTCTTCTTACTCCCCCTTCTTCTTACCCCCTCTTCTAATTACTTCCCACTCTTGTTCTTACTCCCCCCTTCTTCTTCTTACCCCCCTCTTTTTCTTATCTCCCCTTCTTCTTACTCCCCCCTCTTCTCATCCCCCCTCCACCCTCCCTGTGTTCTTCTCACTCCTCCCTCTGTGTGTTCTCACCCCCCCCCCCTGTGTTCTTCTTACCATCCCTCCTCCCTGTGTTCTTCTTACTCCCCCCTTGTTCTTCTTACCCCCTTACTTTTTCTTATTACTCCCTTCTTCTTCTTACCCCCCTTCTTCTTCTTACCCCCCTTCTTCTTTCTCCCCCCTCTTCTTCTTACTCCCCCCTCCTCTTCTTACTCCCCCCTCTTCTTCTTACTCCCCCTTCTTCTTACCCCCTCTTCTAATTACTTCCCACTCTTGTTCTTACTCCCCCCCCTTCTTCTTCTTACCCCCCTCTTTTTCTTATCTCCCCTTCTTCTTACTCCCCCCTCTTATTATCCCCCCTCCCCTCTTCTTACTCCCTCTCTTCCCTCTTCTTACTCCCCCGCCCCTCTTACTCCCCCCTCCCCTCTTCTTACTCCCCCCTCCCCTCTTCTTACTCCCCCTCCCCTCTTCTTACTCCCCCCCCTCTTCTTACTACCCCCTTCTTCTTACTCTCCCCCCCTCCTTCCCCTCCCCTCTTCTTACTCTCCCCCCCTCCCTCCCCTCTTCTTACTCTCCCCCCCTCCCTCCCCTCTTCTTACTCTCCCCCCTCCCTCCCCTCTTCTTACTCTCCCCCCCCCTCCCTCCCCTCTTCTTACTCTCCCCCCCCTCCCTCCCCTCTTCTTACTCTCCCCCCTCCCTCCCCTCTTCATACTCTCCCCCCCTCCCCTCTTCTTACTCTCCCCCCCCTCCCCTCTTCTTACTCTCCCCCCCCTCCCTCCCCTCTTCTTACTCTCCCCCCCTCCCTCCCCTCTTCTTACTCTCCCCCCCTCTTCTTACTCTCCCCCCCTCCCTCCCCTCTTCTTACTCTCCCCCTCCCTCCCCTCTTCTTACTCTCCCCCCCTCCCTCCCCTCTTCTTACTCTCCCCCCCTCCCCTCTTCATACTCTCCCCCCTCCCTCCCTCCCCTCTTCATACTCTCCCCCCCCTCCCTCCCCTCTTCTTACTCTCCCCCCCCTCTTCTTACTCTCCCCCCCCTCCCCTCTTTTTACTCTCCCCCCTCCCCTCTTTTTACTCTCTCCCCCCCCTTCTTCTTACCCCCTCCCCCCCCCTTCTTCTTACCCCCTCCCCCCCCCTTCTTCTTACCCCCTCCCCCCCCCCTTCTTCTTACCCCCTCCCCCCCCTTCTTCTTACCCCCTCCCCCCCCTTCTTCTTACCCCCTCCCCTGTAGGTGGCCGAGCTGCACTCCGGTCCGCGGTCCCGGCCGGAGTGATAGGAAGGTGCTCAGTGTGCACCTTCCTGTCAGTCCGGCCGGGTACAGGAAACAGAAACTCCTGTTCCGCGCGGAACAGGAGTTTCTGTTTCCTGTACCCGGCCGGACTGACAGGAAGTGCACACTCAGTGTGCACCTTCCCATCACTCCGGCCGGGACCGCGGACCGGAGTGCAGCTCGGCCACCTACAGGGGAGGGGAGGGAGAGAAAAGCTGCTGCAGCCGTCTGAGCGCTCTTTACAGAGCGCTCGGCGGCTGCAGCATTTAAAGGGCCGGCCCACCGCGGCCGGTCCTAAAAGAATTTCGGGCGGCCTGGGGGGCAATTGCCTCCCTGCCCCCCGGCCCAGCCCGCCCCTGGATGGCAGAGACCCTTGCACCGGCCCTGCCCCCCATGGGTGGTGGGCGGAAGAGGACAATAGGTTCCCCCATTGGTCTTGGTCTTTCAGCCTTTTGGTAGATAGCTCCCTAATACCGTCGGAATTAGGGAGCTATCTACCAAGTGGGTGCAAGATGCACATGCAGCATGGATCGGAATTTCATTCATTCAAATGAAATTTCGAACCGACCTAAAAGTCCTGAATTTTGTCCTAACACGAATGGACGAACTACTCTCATTCTGTTAGAGTGAAATTCAGTAGTTTTGCTGGCGTTCAGGATTACGGATAGGAGGCATCGCGAGAAGGTGTAGGAAACCTACATAAGACAAATAGTTTCTACTTTGTCTTATGTTTTAAAGAAAACTAGAACAGACAGGAGAAAATCATGAGAGAGGAAGAGAAGAGGAAGCTATTAGGGAAAGGTAAGTTTGTCATGACAGTGTCGCTTTAAGCAGCTATAAATTTTGCAATTTAAACATATTTTTTGCCAAATATGGTAAGCAGCAAGCTGTAGCCTTATAAGATCTTAAAATATGGTTTGCTGCATTGTACAGTAACTGGCATGTAATATAATTGGTGGAGTTAGGTATTGAATCACCTCTTTCAAAGTCGGAATGTTTAAATCCTAATAGACTGTGTATTAGTAGAGCAGGATTTTTCACATATGTTATTGGGTTATGGACGAAGAGTAATACTGGACTCACCTGGAGATCAAACAAATAGAATGTGCCTGCTGTTTTCATCACATTTAGAATGATTTCCAGAATTGTTCTTTACACATAACCCTACATGTTCTCTTGACATTGCTGTTTATTCTAAATACAATGGGAGCAGGCAATGGGAGCAGGAATTATCCAAAGTACAAGGACCTTGTTTCTCACTTTGTAAATATTCACATGTACCAGACAAAAAAATAAATCTATTGTAAATTATCTAATTAGTTCATGACCTCTCTGCTCTATTCTTATAGCTAATGAACAACTTGGCACTAATTATATCTAAACATACCATTACTATTATCACAAGGTGAGGCATGAATTTGTTTTACAGTTGCTTTTTGCAACCAATCTTGCGTGATAAATAGGATTTAAGGAAACCAGTAAGATAGTTCATTTGACTTTGGTAATGCACCAAACAATAGTATCAAACCTCAGTGTTGCAAGTTCAATTCCTGTAAGTAAACAAATAGTGTAGACTTGGATGTGTATCAATATATTTCAGGCAGAGGCGTACCTAGGTTACATGTCACCAGGGGCGAAAGTGTATTTTGGCAATCCCCTCCGCACCCTGACCGTAGATTTTTCTTTTGTTTCCCCTAACTTACTTTTGTTAGGGAAATTACATGCACATACTCACATTCATACACATACACACATTCATATACACACTCACAGAGTCATACACCAGCACACATTTATATACACACACAGTTCAGCTGTTTTTGCTTAAACTTTGCAATTTGGTTTTCAACTCACTGCAATTCAGAGTTTAGTGAATAAACCTCTGTGAGATTGTATTTGCTTTCTTGAGGGGGCGGCAAAATGGATCTTTGCCTAGGGCAGCAGAAATCCTTGCACCGGCCCTGCCCATTACCCGCGGTTGGGGGCCCTAAATAACAAAAGGGGGGGCCTATTGTCCTCCCCCATTGTTATTTAGGGCCCCCAACCGCCGCTCAGGGGTGGGGGCTGGGGGGAGCACACTAGGTCCCCCCATTGTCACATAGGGCCCCCACCAGCCAATCAGGGGTGTGGGTCAATAGGTGCCTCTACATTTAGGGCCCCCACCCACCTCTCATGGTTGGAGGCCGAGGGGAGGACAATAGGTCCCCCACCATTTTTATTTATGGCCCCCACCCGCTACTCAGGGTTGGGGCCAGGGGGGACAATAGGTCCCCCCCTTTTCATTTAGGGCCCCCAAAAAAGAGCCCTCTTCAAAGTTTCACCAGACCGCGGTAACTCTGCAATCCGATTAGGAGTTCCAGAAGGTTTGCGTGTAGCTTCGGGTCAAGCGCACCGTGCCTCAGCGGCTACCTGGCCGGACTATGAGTGTTCTTGGATCACGGAAAGGGGCACTCGGCTGGGAGGCACGGGCTGTAGGGGGAAAATGATATAGTACCCTATAGAAGAAGGGGTGGTTGTGAGACATGTACCAGTCCTAGGTGACCAGGTTGTCTGTCACAATGCCCATATCCCATAGAATGTGATTAGTGAAACTGTTGTGTCATTGACACCTATTCCCACCTGAATCCATATCATATATTTTGGGAGATATGGAACTTGTTTCTAGACCCTAGGTTGTCTGTTTGGGTTGTTGGGTTGGAATTAGTAGAAAAACTAAAAATGAGTGACGGTGTATGAAAAGTAGGTAGTTAACAAATATGTTATTCAGTTTTATAGCAGGTAGGGGAAGCATATACTATTGCTGATAAAATAAAATTGCATGAAAGAAAAAAGAATGTTTAAATGTACTATATGACATACACCTGGGATGTCTACAGTTAAGTTGTTTATTCAATATTAAACATGTATTTTCTTTTAGAGCTACTTGCATTTAGCAATAAATGGACACTAAAGGCATCCAGACCTCTTCATCGCAATCTCAATTAAGTAGTCTGGATGCAGTGCTTCTGTCTATTCAAGCCTGCAATGTAAAACACTGCAATTGTTTCGGAACAACAATGTTTACATTATAGGTTTAACCCCAGCTCTAGTGTCTGTCTTCCTGTCAACCACCTTCGAGGTGCTTCCTCTTCTGTAATTTAACTCGGTTATAGATCATTTGTTAGGTGCAGTGTGGCATTTTGCCTAGCATGCACACTAGACTCCCAATGCATACCTATAATGAAGAATGGATTGGCTGAAACCACCAACATTGAGAGGCAGAGCAGCAATAAGCAGAGCAGCATGGTGTGGACTAAAAGGTTAGTAATACTTTTCGAACCCTCACACAGCTAGGAAGGGGGATGTAGAAAGGTAGAAGTATAGAGTTAGGAATCCATGTTTGTACACGAGTGTGAATGTGTGTACATGAGTGTGCAGACACTTTTAATGTGGGTGAAGGCATATTATGATTGAACTCACAGCAAACGTTCTTTCTGGTTTTTCATCCATAAATTCCTCTTTTTTCCCCCTGCAGAGCTATGAAGACACAAAAGCATGTTTAACGAAAAAATACACGGCTAACTCTTGTAGTAAGGTGTTCTGTGCTCCGTGGCAGAGGTGTGTGGATGGACGATGCATTTGCAAACTTCCTTATCAATGTCCCAAAAACATAACTTTCTCAGTGTGCACAGAAAAGAAAAAGGTCTTTGCAAATTATTGCCAGTTGAAGAGCGCTGAATGCACAAATTCAATTTTTCGGTTTTCTTCAGAAGCTCCATGTCCTGGTAAGCAGATCAGCATGAATTTTGTATAGTATAACACTCTGGGCATTATCCAATGCCCTTATAATAGGTAAAACGCATAATTAGTTTTAATCCTCAAAGAAGGAATGCTGCATGCTGGGCGTATCCTAGCTAAGTAGGTTTTCTACTGAAAATAGCTTTCACTGTCTGTCAACATTTCAGTTTTTTTTTTTTTATTCTTTATTTTTGCGTGCATATGGTTAACATCGTTGTAATCTTAGCCACAACAGCTCACGTTCACATTTTTCAGTAGACATTTAAAACATGGCTATTATGTCAATGCACATTTTTATAAAATATGATGAATACTTTTCAGCATTAATTATAGTAGGATTTTCTTATGTTTGTTAGTCGCTAGCTAGAAGTATAGAAAACAATTATATCTAAACAGTAACAAGGTAAATTAACGTTATTATCAAAAGATGCATATATCAGGACATTGCTTATAAACTGACAGGTATCTAATATGCATAAATATGATATACTTTTGTAGCTAGTCTATACATGCTTGGTTAGGTAGTGGTTGGATTTCAGGCCATGCATAGTAACAATTACTAACCGCTTGTTAAATTTTGACCACCAGGGGACAGCAGAGCGCCGGGTATACATGAAAGCGCCGACCTTGTAAATACTTTCTGTAGGGAGCTGCAGGAGGAGATTCTGCTGTAAGAGGCCCGCATTAATTTTAAAAGTGGGGGTGCTAATTTAAGATATACATTATAATCTACTATAACTTTAGGTATAAATGGTTAGCAGCCGCTTGCTCATTCCAGCAGCTGTGCTAAGTCGGTAAGTGTCCTTTGCGATGTTCAAGTTCCTTTTGATTATAGCTGATTATTTCAGTGTTCGGGGGCTTGTCAGCCAGGAGTGGAGTAGAGCTTATTCCCCATGTTCGTTGTTCCCCTGTATTCAGGCACGGTTAGAGTCCCCATAGCTCCGTCGACGTTAGTGAGAGGTTATATCTCGGATGGTGTGAGTGTTCTCATGATAGTGAGCTGGGCTGGCTTGTGGAGTATACACCTTGTAAAGCCTGTCTTCTGGCTGCTGTCGGCGTGGGGTGTTCTGAACTGCTCCGATCGGCAGACGGCGCCCAGCTGTTGCTCTGGTGCTTCAACCTCTCTTCTCCGTCTCAGTATTAGCGCGGTGGCCGTCTTGATTTTAATCATGCGGTCCCCAGTCGGTCTTACTACCGCTGAGCTGCTCTGAATGGTCGCTGCTTCCCCGGTGGGGTCCGGGATAACCCCCCCGGTCCACATGGGGGGTAACGGGACCCTTGGTCGGCGCGTAAGAGGTCCCGCCGGACTAAGCACGGGAGACTGGCCGCTTCTCCCGCCAGAGCCTCACAGCAGGCCGTAATCCCATCCGCCCACCTGACCGTGTCGCCGGCAGATCGGGAGTTGATAGTTCCCCCGAGGATTGCTGGTCGGGTCCCCTTTACCCTCTCACAACAGCTGAGGGTTTTCAGTCGATGAGGGGTGATTTTATGCCGGTTATTGAGGGTTTATCAGGGAGCCGAGGTGCTCCACGTCCGTCCAGCTTGGCGGTCAGGCCCCGCCCCCTTCAGTTTTTTTTACATGTATTTTATTAGAACTTCCTGCACTGTAATCTTATAATGGTGGGTTGTGCACTTTATATTACACAATATGCAACTATGGATGCAATATGAAGCACTTCAAATAACAGTTTTTAATAAATACACTTCTAATTTGAAGATAAATGTTATGTTAAAATATTTAATCGTTTCTATGTTTGCTTTTGGGTCATATGCATATGCATTGAAGCTTCCTGCAAGTGGATAGATAAACATTCTCCGTTTGAAAATATGGAAGTGAAACGCAGATTTGCGTTCCACGGAGAAAATAAGCAGGTATTAGATCATGTAATCAGGTGGACGGAATGTGCGTTCCATTGGAGGCATTTCCGGACGTAAAGACCAACAGATTGAATGGATGGACGGAGCGTGCGTTCCATGGAACGGAACGTGCGTTCCACCACGATCACTTCCGGGTACACAGATGCCAGCAATATATGAATTGAGGAAGATATAAAAGACAGAACTGACAACTACACATCAATCACCAACTGAGGAAGCCAGCTGATGGCGAAATGCATTTTGGGACTAAAACTACAAGACTACTTAAGTGTCACTTATAGAAATGTGGTTAATGACATTTACTGTCCACACAGAAAAAGTTGTGCCGAGCAGCAACCTAATCCACAGAAGGGTTAATGCTGAGCATCAATTGTGCAAATGAAACCTGGTGTCATGTATTCATTCGCTTGTAGAAATGCGTTTTGGGACTAAAACTACAAGACTACTTAAGTATCACTTATAGAAATGTGGTTAATGACATTTACTGTCCACACAGGAAAAATTGTGCCGAGCAGCAACCTAATCCACAGAAGGGTTAATGAGCAGCAATTATGCAAATGAAACCTGGTAACTGACTTTGGGGTCAAAGGCCGGTTACAGCCTATCAGAACTAATGGAGGGGTATTTAGGCCCAGTTCTCATCCTGCTCAGTGCCCTGTCGTGGTTTCCCTTGTGGTTGTCCGAGAGCGCGTTCCTGTTATTAGTTTTCTACCTGGTTTTTGACTTTGACTTTGTTTATTGACTTCTCTATATTCTGGTATCCTGACTCCTGGCTTTCCTCATCGCTGCGTCCCTTTCTGTGTTCCCTGATCTCGGCTAGTATTTTGACTATTCTATGTACGTTAAATCCGGACCGGTAATACGTTACTTATATGTCATGCGTGCTATACAGTTCTACGTGCTGGATCAAACAGTAATTCTGACATTAAGTACTTTTTGATCATTTGATCATATTTCATTTGCTTTGATTTATGCTTAATAAATTTATTCATCAATACTATCAAAGTCTTCCTGTCTAACCCCGCTGATCATAACCTGGGTTTCAAAGACACAGAAGAGGTGTGTGGATCTCCCTTAAGGATCCAAGGGCGCTTTACACCAGAGCCAGATTATCCATTGGCTCTTTCCTCGTGAGTTGATAATCTTCTCATCCTAATTTATTGTATGATTATTGTCCATGCCATCTGCACTATTATTGTGTTAAATATCATTCACAGATTTTTTTAAGTGATACATCAAGTATATATATCCTCAAGATTATTATGCAGGTATACCAGAGCTCCACACTTATTGTATTTGCATGCTTGTTTGATTGTGGGGGTTAAGGGGATCCTTCTCTTAAGTGTTGAGCCGATCTTATCCATTGTATCCTTTTGTACACTTTTTTCACACGAAGTAGTTAGTGTGAAGGATGTAGCAGAAACCCTCTGGCTGTGCAGCATATTTCCTGCTTATTTGTTATTTGACTGCAAAGATTTTCGTGTGAACTTTTTACAGAGACTTTCGTGTGGATTTATTATGCAGTTGAAGCATTCGTCTGGTTGTTCGGTTACAAATCCCTATAAAACTTAATTGGACTGCTTTATTCGTCAACCGAACCAAAGTACCGAACAACCAGACCACCCTGATCGGAAGTGGGGCTGCAATTAACCTCCCAGTTCATTTTATTACATTCCCATAGAAAAGCAAGAAAGCATTGTTAAAGTCACTGGGTGGCCGCCATTTCGGCACCCGAATGCGTGGCGGGGCCCATCTTAACATACGAACGCTTAGCAGTGTTTGGTCGTCGAGTGTCTGGAACCCAAATCGGACACTCGACTACGCGAACACCGCTAAGACCTCCAGGATTACAGAAAGTGCCGACTAAAACCCACGAACGGACCGCCGTTCGGTAAGATGAATCCCACGAACAAGGGGATCAATCGAATGCCAGTTCAGCCCTGGATGGCAGATATTTTCGGGACTTTTAACTCACGAAAGGAGAAAAGTTTACTTCCACCTAACTCCCGAACCCCTGGTCCAATCTGGGTGATTTTTGAATATGTTGCTCACCCAGATCATTTCGGAGTGTACCTAGTATATTTGGGGTACATCTAAGAATTGGGGGAAAAGGTGTACATTTTAATTATGCTATCTGTTAATCTGAGGGGAGGAGATGTGTGGGAGGTAACGTCTATTTGATTGGCTACTGTAATAATTATTGTGGGTGTCTCCCTTGTAGGGGAGAACCACATAAAAGCAAGGTATGTGAAATAAAGCCTCCGTTCTACTCCTGATATTGTGTGTCATCCAGTTATTGGGAAAGGTGATAGGATATTATTGGATTGTTTTACTGATTGTGCCTGCTACTCTACTGGATTTACTACTTGTTCCTGAGCCATTCTGGGATTACCAGCGGAAATAGGCTGTTAGAAATCAGCTCTCCGCTACAAAGGATTTCCCAGTAACCGTTCAGTTATTTCCCCTCATTGCTACCTAATTCCCTTTTTTATTCATTTTATTTTTCGTTGTTCTGTAAATCATTCATTTTACCGAACGGAGACCACCCTGGGTACTAATTAGAATGTGGAACACTGTGTAACTATACGAAAACCGCAAAGGAATTGAATGTTCCTAGGTGGCCGCCATTTTGTGCATCCGAACGCACGTGGTGAGAACAATGGTAGTGAGACGACTGTTTTGGGCATGGCACTCGCATGAACCCCGATCTTTATGGAAGTCCCATACGTACTACTTCCCGATACGATAGAAGAACGGCGTTCGGGAGTTTCAATCAGAGCATTCTACACAAATCAGCTTTACTCCATCTATGGCGGTTTTCATACAAATCCATGCGAACGGAGACTGGCTCTTGCTACCAATTTTATGGAACTCTTTTTCGGATTCACCCTCATGGCAGACCGGTCAAACTTCCACACGGTGCCGTTCGAAAACTTCCGAACGGATTTGTCTGAATTTTTAATATGTTACTCCCATCAAGTTTAGCTACCCAGGGATATGGTTTTAATGTCTGTTTAGGCTATTTCTTAAAAATATGAAATTGTAAGATTTTTCTTGCCAGCAGATAATTGAGTTTAGTATGTTTCCAAAACTCAATTATCTCACTGGCTCAGAGGAGGCGTTTGATGCTTTATAAATTGAATGCCTTTGCCTGCCGTTAAACCAGTCTTGTTCCAGCATTAAGCTTTGGCTCATGTGTGGATTATTATGCAATACCAGCGATATTTTACCTTGTGGATTATTGGCGATGTTATTTTATGGGAATAAGGGAATGACAGACGGTAACACATATTCAGACCGTCACAGTTAGTACCTATCAAAAGTGGTGCAAGGAAGGGCAACTGGTAAACTGGCATCAGGGTCATGGGCGTCCATGGCTCCTTGATGCATTTGGGGAGCGAACGCTAGCCCACCTGGTCCAATTACACAGAAGAACTATGGTAGCTCAAATTGCTGAAAAACATAATGCTGGCCATGATAAAAGTATCAGAATGCACAGTTTGCTGTGTAATGGATTGTGTAGCACAGACTGGTGAGAACTGCCATGATGACCGCCGAAAGCGCCTTCAATTGGGATGTGAGCACCAGAGCTGGACCATGGAGCAATGAAAGAAGGTTGCCTCGTTTGGTGAATCACATTTTCTTTTTGATCATGTGGATGGCCGGGTGCATGTGTGTCAATTATCTACGAAAGAAACGGCAGCTATGGGAAGAAGATCAGCCGAGGGAGGCAGTGTTAATGCTATGGACAATGTTTTGCTGGGAAACCTTAAATCCAATTCATGTGGATGTTACTTTGACAAGTACCACCTACCAAGAGATTATTGCAGACCATGTACACCTCTTCATGGCAATGATGTTCCTTGATGACAGTGACCTCTTTCAGCAGGATAATACCACATTGCAAAAATTGTTCTGGAATGGTATGAGGGACATGACAAGGAGTTCAAGGCATTGCTTTTGGATTCAAATTCAATTTCTCCAATTTGAGCTTCTGTGGATTGTGCTGGACCAACAAATCTGATGCATGGAGTTCCTACCTGGTAACTTGTTTAGAAGTCTTATGGTGTCCATGTCTCAATGTATCAGAGCTGTTTTGACAGCATGTGGAAGACCTACAAGATATTAGGCAGGTGTTTTTCAAGGTTTTAAAGTTGTGGCTGATCAGTATATAGTTATATTTTGTAAGCTCCTATGTCTAATATACATTACTAATTGCACCCAAAATGCTTGGGAGGTAGGACTCCCTGTCTAAAATTACTACGTGGCCATACATCTGGCAAGGATTTATGAATTGTCGAAAAAGGAATCCTACAACCGCGGCTTAATATACTAAAGTTTTTTTGGGGGGAAATTTCCCATTCTGACCCTTTTTTTTTTTTAATGTGTGTGTGTATATATATATATATATATATATATATATATATATATACCGTATATACTCGAGTATAAGCCGAGTTTTTCAGCACATTTTTTGTGCTGAAAAACCGGAACTCGGCTTATACTCGAGTCAATAGTCTGTATTATGGCAATTTACATTGCCATAATACAGACTGAGGGAGAGGGGGCTGGCAGAGATCTTACTTACCCGTCCTGCAGCTCCTGTCAGCTCCCTCCTCCTCCGCCGGTCCGTTCAGCACCTCGGTCAGCTCCCAGTGTAAGTCTCGCGAGAGCCGCGGCTCTCGCGAGACTTACACTGTGAGCTGACAGAAGAGCTGAACGGACCGGCGGAGGAGGAGAGAGCTGACAGGAGCTGCAGGACGGGTAAGTAAGATCTCTGCCAGCCCCCTCTCCCCCCCCCCCACTGAACTGCCAATGCTGGACCACTAGGGAAGGAGCCCCCCTCCCTGCCATGTATCAAGCAGGGAGGGGGGACGAAAAAAAATAATAATTTAAATAAAAAATAATAAGGAAAAAAATATATTAAAATAATACAAAATAATAATAAATAAAATAATAAAATTGCCCACCCCCCACCACTGCAACACACACACACACACTGCACACATACATACACACACTGCACACATACACACACACTGCACTCATACACACACACACTGCATTCATACACACACACACTGCATTCATACACACACACACTGCACTCATACACACACTGCACACATACACACACTGCACACATACACACACACTGCACACATACACACACACTGCACACATACACACACTGCACTCATACACTGCACACATACACTGCACTCATACACACACTGCATTCATACACACACACACTGCATTCATACACACACACTGCATTCATACACACACACTGCACTCATACACACACACTGCACACATACACTGCACACATACACTGCACTCATACACACACTGCATTCATACACACACACACTGCACACATACACACACACACACTGCACTTATACACACACTGCACACATACACACACACTCATACACACGCTGCACTCATACACACACGCTGCACTCATACACACACGCTGCACTCATACACACACGCTGCATTCATACACACACGCTGCATTCATACATACACACTGCATTCATTATACACACACTGCATTCATTATACACACACTGCATTCATTATACACACACTGTAAATAAATATTCAATTCATATATTTTTTTTAGGATCTAATTTTATTTAGAAATTTACCAGTAGCTGCTGCATTTCCCACCCTAGTCTTATACTCGAGTCAATAAGTTTTCCCAGTTTTTTGGGGTAAAATTAGGGGCCTCGGCTTATATTCGGGTCGGCTTATACTCGAGTATATACGGTATATATATATATATATATATATATATATATAAACATCTGATATAGAATGGCTGCTCACCGGTCTTTTTAAAATGCTAATATTTTATTGGAACAAGTTTTAAAAACAACCAATGTTTCAGTCCCCACTCTGGACTTTCTTCAGGGTCAATAACATTACCGGTGAGCAGCCATTCTATATTGGATGTTGTGTTGTTGGAGCTCAGGCTTATGCACCCGGCAGTGAAGGAGTTAAAGCGTGAGTGCAGGGGATTTTTTCCTTTTTATATATATATATATATATATATATATATATATATATATATATATATATTCCAAAAATACTTGAGTCCAAAGGCAAGCTCAATGACCTATACACTAACAGAGAGACGCAGTATGTCATAATATGTAAATAAGCATATGTCAGTAAACATGTGCTGCACACCCAGGTACTCAGCGTGATCCTATCACCAGGGGCGTATTAGCCGCGAGGCAAACAAGGCATTTGCCTTGGGCGGCATTTTCCAGGGGGCGGCAAAAAACGCCGCCCCCAAATGCCCAGGGCAAATGCCTTGTTAGCCTTGCGGCTAACTGGGCTGCCGGTCGGGCTGATGGGCTGGGCGGGCGGGCGGGCGGCTGGCGAGAGAGCTCTTCCTCTGAGCGCTCTGCTCAGCTCCCTCGCGCGCCACAGAGTGAGGCTGGGAGCCGGAATATGACATCATATTCCGGCTCCCAGCCTCACTCTGCGGCGCGCGAGGGAGCTGAGCAGAGAGCTCAGAGGAAGAGCTCCCTCGCCAGCCGCCCGCCCAGCAACCAGCCAAGCAACTGGCCCAGCAGCCCGACCGGCAGCCCCACTAGACCCCAGGGAGATAAAGAAACCCCCCCCAGCATTCCCAAAGGTAAGGAGGCTGGGGGGTAGGTTAAACTAATTATATATTATTATATTATATATTATATATTATTAAATTATATATTATATATTATTAAATTATATATTATATATTATTAAATTATATATTATTATATTATATATTATTATATTATATTATATATTATTATATTATATATTATTATATTATATATTATTATATTATATATTATTATATTATATATTATTATATTATATATTATTATATTATATATTATATATATATTATATTATATTATATATTACATTATATTATATATTATATTATATTATATATTATATTATATATTATATTATATATTATATATCAGAGAGTGTGTGTGTCTGACTGTGTGTGCGTGTCTGACTGTGTGTGCGTGTCTGTTAGCTAGTGTATGCGTATCTGTCAGTGAATTTGTGTGTGTGCGTGTGTGTATTTAGAAGGCGGGACGGGGGGGGGGAAGGGTTGGGTGGGGGTGTCGTGGGGGGGAGGAGAGGGGCGCCTGAGTTTTGTCCTGCCTAGGGCAGCACAAAACCAGGATACACCACTGCCTATCACCCTACCTAATAGAGGCTTAGGCAGCAAAGGTATATTCCTCATCACCTCCTGCCGACATTCACCTGGTGGGCACCAACACATCCTCCTTGCAGAGGCTGAGGTGCCTTAGAGAGTAACAACACAACTGATTTCTTCTGATTTCTGACTTTTTTTTTATAACAGACAGCTGGTTTGATAAGCTCCTGCCATAAAATTAAAAAACTGAAATAAAATTTTTAGAAATTACCATGAAAATGCTGTTCTTCAACACTGTTTCAGATGACCTCTGATATTATGTAATGTTATATTTGTAGAAAAGGATTTTTTTTTTTATTACATAGAGGGCCTAGTGTTTGTTTATTTTTTAATGAATTCCTATAATACAAGTGTCCTTGTCCAAATGTATACTAAAATAAAGTTTTTGGGTTTTGTTTTCAGAAACAGAAACATTTAACCTATCTTTTCTAAAAAATGAACAAGGCAAGAAAAGTGGTATTATTAAGGTAAAAGTGCCCGCTCTTTCAAGTTCCTCACTCTTGTGCAGCAGTGGTTGGACCACAAAGGAAGCTAATGTGGCCTGCAAACAGCTTGGATATAATCAGTAAGTACTACTAACCTTACCATTTATTGTCCTAATAATAATTCAGTCTATCGGCAGTTAGAGAAACATAATATTTTATTCTATGCAATCGTCAGCTTATAAACTCTGACAATATTTGTGTTGCTTTTTAAGAGTTGTAATTTTAATTGCCTGGTTCCTTATCTCAGTCATGTCTGCTAGTCAAGTCCTCTCACATTCCAACCATCTCATACCCTGACTGAAAAAGAACAATAAAATAGGCACTTAATAAAATGGTAGTATTGTGCAGCTGTAGACACTCAGTTGATATCCCAAGGGCACCAGAAAATGACACTCACGTGTAGTATGAGTTAATACCATATGAAAAAAGAAAATGAAAGAAACCACAATAGTGTGATATTGTACTGAATTTAGAATATAAGTAACACACTTTTGTAGAAAAACTCATATTTAAAAGAGTCTTTTACAGATCTAGACTCTAATCAGTTGGCTTGAGTGCACTTAACAAGTGGTAACCAAATCTCCAATTCTCCAATCCTTAGGGATTTTCAGGCTCACACATGGAAATGAAAATCAAAATAGAAGAGAATCTGGGTGCAGTATAATGAACATCAAGTGATAGGTTCAGTCAGATAATTGTCAGGTCCCCTACCCCCGCGCCGCTTGCGGCGACCTTGCTTACCTCATCACAGCGAGCGGCGTCATCTGGTCCCTGTCTCCAGACTGGCGGTGTGTCTGATGCTGCACGCTCCAGAGCAGCTTCCTTATATGTGTGCTGCACCCAGTCAAGTGACGCGGCACAGAGTGATGACCTCAGAGACCACAAGGGAGGGAAGAAACTCCTCCCATGTGTTGTGGTTAACACTAATTGGAGGTTAGCCAATCAGACACATCCTGCGTGTATGTAAGCTAACTTCTCCCTTGCCTCTGTGCCCTGTTGTGGTCTTTGGTTTGCCATTGAGTGTTGCACTTGTTATTTTGGATTTCCTGGTTACTGATATTTGGCTTTGTCTCTCGTTATTCTATCTCTCTATTTCCCTTGACCTCGGCTTATGTTTTGAC
Organism: Pelobates fuscus; assembly: GCF_036172605.1. NCBI lineage: Eukaryota > Metazoa > Chordata > Amphibia > Anura > Pelobatidae > Pelobates > Pelobates fuscus. The sequence continues at coordinate 138,053,286 of NC_086322.1, read as the reverse complement.
TATGCCTTTTTGCATAACTCGACCATTCTAAGGATCGGTATTGCGATTCTCTCTACTCTGTCCTGTCTGCATGTTAGGGTTCCCTAGTGAACGTTACAATAATTATGAGTGCTTGCTCACCATATTAGGAGCCTTTAACTAATGGCTCCTAGTATAATTTTTTTTTTTTTTTGTATAATTCTTTATTTTTGTCGTGCAATAAGTGTACAGTGCCACAAAAAAGTGACATTTAACGGTTACATACATAACAAGACATAGGTATGGCATATATATTACATGCACAAATTTTTGGTAGTGGATGGTAACTTGCTGTCCAGAGCGTGTGCGAAAGTTAATGTGTTCCTCGAGTGGGATACATCGCTTGTTCCCTGTGTAGATGGGGGGAATGAGGGTAGGACTATGCCTGCATGGTAGTTGTCTAAGCCGCTGCGGACTCCGCTTCGTAGTGTAGACTGCTCATCTAAGGGCTATTCTTTGGGCAGTGGGGTGGGCTGGGCTAAGGTGTCAGTGCTGCGTGTACTATGGGTTTGTGGCTAGGGTGCATGTTGTGGGTATCTCCGCTATTTAGGCATCTAGTTGTTTAACCTGGCCTGTACCTAGCTAATAGGTGTGTGTGGGTGTTACACGCCCCTTCGCTGCCTCCTCGTTGTCCTCCCGTGGTTGTCTAGAGCTGGGGGGGGGGGAGGTAGGATTTCAAGGCATGTCATAGTGCGTGTGCTAGTGATTGAGAGAGCAGAGCAGTGTGTGTACTCGTTTACATAAGGAATGGCAAGATCAAACTAAACAGTAAAAAAAAGAAAAAGGAAACATTTTTTAACTGATAAGAAAATTGTCGAAGGTGTCATTAAGTTGTGGCTGTCAGGCCAATAGTACATAGTCCCGAAATTTACTGGCTGTGGTCTTCGAGTCCTCGGGGGTCTTCAGGTACCTGCCGTTTCAGAGGTGCCTTGTCTGGGCCGCCGCGGTACAAAGGTTTTGACCCGCTTGGGGTCCCATCCATGTGGTGTATCTGCGGGTGCTAGTGGTGCCATGCTGCGCATAGCCTCCTGAGATAGTCCCAGAGTGTGTGACAGGTCTTGTGCTTCTTTTAGATTGTAGACTGTGTGTTTACCTTCTCCTGCCAGTACATGCAAGGAACGGTCTAGACGCCATCTGTATTGTATGCCTTGTTGCCTGAGGAGTGTGGTGAAGGGCTTTAACGACCCCCTCCATGCCAAAGTGCTACCTGACAGGTCCGCAAAAAATAAGAGGGATTGTCCTTCGAATGTAAAGCCAGCTCGGTTCCTGACCACCGCCAGGATTGCGGCCTTGTATTTACGTTGGTGAAAGCGGACTATGAGGTCACGTGAGGCAGTCGTTGGTGCTCTGGCAGGTTTTGTAATCCGGAATATGCTTTCAAGGTGGATGGCTTTGGCCAATTTCGGTGTAAGTAGTTCTGTCATGAGTCTGCGCATATAGTGCGGTAGCTCCTCGGTTGGTATGTCGTTGGGTATCCCCCGTACTTTTAAGTTAGCTGCTCGGCGGGTGTCCTCCACAGCGGTGAACTGCCGGTCAAATTCTTCGTTCCTGCTCAGCAGGTTCTTGATTTCTGCTTGCATGGAGGTGATGCGCGCGTCTTGCGCAGTAGAGGTGTCCTCCAGGGTACTCATCCTCCCGTTGATTCCCATAAGCTCCGTGCGGAGGGCGGCCATATCCGCCTGTAGCGTGGTCTGGAGGTCCGCCAGCAGTGCCTTTAGTACAGCTGTTGTGACCGGAGCGTCGTCAGGGTGCAGTGGTTTTGTCCCGACCGCAGGTAAGCTTGGCGTATCGGGTATGTCCTCCCCCGGAGAGAAGTCATCAGAGTAGTCAGAGAATGTTTCATTGTGGTCGGCCATCTTGGGCCTTGTTGTTTCATGGACTTGTCTCCACATGGCCCCAATATCTTGGCTCTGCCTTGGTTGGTCAGGCTTCTGTTTTTTAGATCGTCGACCCATGTCGGTTCTGCAGTCACTTCTCTGTCTTTTCTGCAGTTTTAGTCAAGGTTATCGGTCTGATAAGGACGAAGTTTAGTGTGTATCGCTGGAGCTTCAGTGCCATGCGACTGCTCTGCTCTCCAGCCAGGCTCCGCCCCCCTAGTATAAATATTTTGTGTCAACTTTAAGGTTGACATTACCCACCTTGATCGCATACCCTGACTACCCAGATCATTATATTTAGACACGTTCTACCACACTATAGTTTCTTAAATCCAAAGGTATCATCCCAAAGAATTCCATTCTCTTATTGTGAGCCTCTCAACCCAAAGGTCTGTGACTTTCAGTTTATGTCTCATAAAAATCTTGTTCAATTCATAAGTTTCTTAAAAATTGTAAATCTTACTTACAATTAAGATGTCTCTGTGAGAGAGTCATGTTTTAAATGTCGCCAGTTGGTAAGGTTATGGTAAAGTGCTGCTGCATTTGTATGATAGTAGCTGCATTAAACTAAAAATTAAAGATACTTAATGCAAAAGAAAGTGACCAAGGTGAGATTTGGATTGGGGAAGCCGTTTAGGTTTGGCAGAGTTTAGGGGTGGTATCTAGTGTGAATGGAAGCTGTATCATCAAAGCATCATTATGATGGAACACAAAAAGATACAGTTCAGAATCAGAAACAACAAGTTGTGAATAGCAGCAATGTTTTAGGGGTTTAGAGTTAAGAAATGTTTAGGAGTAGAGGAAATTTATAGTAATGGGGAAATAGGAATTAATGGGATACTATAGTCACCAAAACAACTTTAGCTTAAAGAAGCAGTTCTGTTGTATAGATCATGCCATTTAGGATTTACATCACTTTGTTTATACAACCATAGTCACACCTCCCTGCATGTGACCTACACTTTCTGTAAAGAGAGATCTAATGTTTAAAGGGGCACTCCAGGCTCAAAAAAAAATTAAGTTGTTATGGTGCCAGGAGGCTCCTAGATGCACTCCCACCTTCAGGGTTTGAACAGTTCTTGAACTACTTAACCCCAAAGTTGATCCAAGTGCTGACCTCCACTCCACCCCAGGCGGCATCTGGCTTCTGAAATTCCAGTGGCACTGGGCAGGGGCACCGCTGATTGGCTGAGAGTGATCAACTGACGGTCTCAGAAAATCAGTGACTATCCATTCACAAAACTGACTTGGAAAGAAACGTATCTATTCCTCGTTATCTCCTGCTCTGGTAATAGCCAGAGCCTGCAGGAGCCTCCACTGTATGATTATAGTTAAGTTTACAGAGCAGGAGATAAAAACTCCTAAACTTTATTGATTGAACATGAAACCATTTTTTAATTTCATGGGGAAATTAAGGATGAATAAACAGTAACAAAAGTAATTGAACTTTAAATTACATATAAGTGAGAAGTAAGACTGCAGGGCATGATCTATTCTCTAAAGCTGCTTAAAGGACCACTCTAGGCACCCAGACCACTTCGGCTTAATGAAGTGGTCTGGGTGCCAGGTCCAGCTAGCTTTTACCCTTTTTTTTATAAACATAGCAGTTTCAGAGAAACTGCTATGTTTATACTGAGGGTTAAGCCAGCCTCCAGAGCCTCTAGTGGCTGTCTCATTGACAGCCGCTAGAGGCGCTTGCGTGCTTCTCACTGTGAAAATCACAGTGAGAGCACGCAAGCATCCATAGGAAAGCATTATGAATGCTTTCCTATGCGACCGGCTGAATGCGAGCGCGGCTCCTGCCGCGCATGCGCATTCAGCCGATGACGTCGCAAGGAAGAAGAAGAGGAGGAGGAAAGCTCCCCGCCGGGCGCTGGAGAAAGAGGTAAGTTTAACCCCTTCCTCCCCCCAGAGCCTGGCGGGAGTGGGTCCCTGAGGGTGGGGGCACCCTCGGGCACTCTAGTGCCAGGAAAACGAGTATGTTTTCCTGGCACTAGAGTGGTCCTTTAATTAAGCTGATGATGTTTTGATGCATATAGTATCCCTTCAAATGGTGCCTGCAGACTGTAACTCCTATGACTCTCAGTCCTCCTTCATTCTCACTCTGTATTTGCAACCTCCTTTCCACAATGTTACCCCTAGTTTGATTTGCTGCCCACTATCTCCTAGTCTACTTCTCACAAATATTTCTCACATATATTTTATGCTTCTCCAGTGCTTTTTATTGCTCTCATTACACTGTTCTCCACTCTCTTCCATACTCTTGGCTTCTCTATTTCACTGTTTCTGGCAAGTTTTAGCCATGGATTTGGGCTAAGCCCACAATTTATGAGAGCATTTAAGTTTACTTCAGCTAATGCGATTGCCCTACGATTAGCCTGCACGCCCTCAAGACAGGTTTCTGCCATTTTATGTTTTTTTATAGAAACCACAGAAAATAAAAAAATAAAAAGATTCATAATTTAGTGTGACGGTAGTCACCATCACCTGGACTTTCATACGGACACTTTAAATAGGACCCTGGACTACTTCTATGTCTAAGTCACCCTGTGCCCATTATAGGTACAGGATGTATATTGTTTTTTTGTTATGTGTTGTGTGCTCTCCTGTCCTGCTGGTGCCTGCTACCAACCAGGTGGATTTGGCTGCGCCACCTGTTGGTAGTAACAGTAATATGCACTACCCGAATAGCGAGGCTTGGTAATTTGCATATTCAGTTAGATTTGCGTATAATGATTTCTACAGGCAGGAGACATATTTCATGTTCGTTTGTTGTATTCCCTGTCCCTCTATTAATATGTTTATGTGTTATTATGAGTGCCTGTATGTTTCTAGACATGACTTAGTTTTATGTATCTATTTGTGTCACCGTAAGTCCTAAGTAAAAAAAAAAAAAGCTTTGTATGTTTGTTTTGGAACTGTGTATCCTGTGTGGATTTGTAAGGGATTCAAAGCAGAGTTGTGATACGCGTTGGCTGGCTTCAAAATCCCTCTAGCCATGGGGCAGTTCAAAGAGAGCTAGGCCTGAGAGCCCCAAGTGTCTTTAAAAAGACACGAGCAATCACATTGCAGGCAGAGGGGACAATACCTGCAAGGAAGAAGGGCTGCAGTGGAATAGGCAGAGGAGACGATACCTGCCTGGAAGGAGAGCTGCAGTCTGGTCAGGTGAAAAAGCTCCAGAGAGACCCCAGTCAACCCCAGGCGACTGGGGTTGAAGTACTCCAGAGTCCCGGCAAGCGTCTTGGAAGCAAATCGGGTGGAGGTACTCAGTCAGAGTAGAGAAGCTCTGTCACATTTAGTATTAACTCTTTCTAAAGGGATGAAGAGTCAAACCCGTAAAGAGCAAAAAGTGTTACATGGTTATGTAGGCTAAAAAACGACTTGCATTTATTAAGTCTAGCCCTACTCACATCTGTTTCTGCTGTTGTTTGAAAGAAGGCAAAGAATAAAAAAAATAAAAAAAAAATATGAATTTGAAGATCTTTCCAATTTTGCAACAAACTGGGATAAAATCCCTTCTTAACCCTAGAATGGCAGCCAGATCTCTCCTTGAAGCTGTTAACACACATATTAAAAATGATATCCCTAAATATTATACAATCACAATAATTAATCCAGTCATTGTTTAAAAAATCTGTACAAACTCTGATAAACAACCTTTTCAGGCAGTGAATTCCACATCTTTATTGTTCTTACTGTAAAGAACCCTTTGCTTTGGACTAAGTCCTATAGACCAGGGCTTCCCAAACTTTTATGGCCCGAGACCCACTTTTCAAAATGGTAATTTTTCGAGACCCACTTGCTTTTTTTAATGCATATTTTAAAAAGTGAACACCAAGACAATCCGCTTTAGAGGCATACAATTGGCACACCATAGCAATCCGCTTTAGATGTACACCATGGCAATTGCTTTTAGAGGCATAAATCTGGCACACCATGGCAAACAGCTTAAGAGGCATACAATTGGCACACTATAGCAATCCGCTTTAGAGGCATACATTTGGCATACCATGGCAATCAGCTTTAGAGGCTTACAATTGGCACACCATGGCAATCAGCTTTACAGGCATACAATTGGAACATTATGGCAGCTTTAGATGCATAAAATTGGTACATTATGGCAATCAGTTTTACATGTATAAACTTGGCACATCATGGCAACTTTAGGTGCATAAAATTGGCACACCCGTGCAATCAGTTTTAGAGGCTTACAAATGGAACACTATGGCAACCAGGTTTAGAGGCATACAATTGGAACATCAGGGCAGCTTTAAATACATAAACTTGGCACACCATGGCAATCAGCTTTAGATGCATAAACTTGGCACACCATGGCAATCAGCTTTAGATGCATAAACTTGGCATATCATGGCAATCAGCTTTAGATGCATAAACTTGGCATATCATGGCAATCACTTTTAGATGCATAAACTTGGCACATCATGGCAATTAGCTTCAGAGGCATACAATTGGCAAACAGTCAGATGCATTAAATTGGCACTCCATGGCAATCAGCTTTAAAAGCATACAATTGGCACACCATGGCAATCAGCTTTAGATGCATAAAATTGGCATATCATGACAGTTTTAGAGGCATAATTTGGCATATCATGGCAGTTTTAGATGCATAATGTTGATATATCATGGCAGTTTTAGATGCATAATGTTGATATATCATGGCAGTTTTAGAGGCAGAAACTTTGCATATCATGGCAATCAGTTTTAGAGGCATACAACTGCTTACTCACAGACTCAGTCAGAATCAGACGTTGTGTCCTGCTCATCCAGGCCCCTCACATTGATTATCCCAGTGGTGGAACTAATGTAGAGAGAGCCCTGGTGCAAGTATGCTTTCTGGGGCCCCCTCTAGTGCAATTGTGGCCAAAAGGTAGATCTCCACCTGTCGGAGAACTTCAACAATGCTATGCCTGCTGGGAATCTACCATTTGTCCATCGTTGCAGGGTTATATTTGTGAGCAGTGTTTGAGCGTTTAAATGTAAGCATGTTTGTGTATTAAAGGACCACTATAGTGCCAGGAAAACAAACTCGTTTTCCTGGCACTAAAGTGCCCCGAGGGTGCCCCCACCCTCAGGGTCCCATTCCCGCCAGGCTGAAGGGAGAGAAAGGGGGTTAAAAACTCACCTTTCTCCAGCGCCGGGCTCCCTTGGCGCTGGGGACTCTCCTCCTTTAGCCGTCATCGGCTGAATGCGCATGCGCGGCAAGAGCCGTGCGCGCATATAGCCAGTCCATAGGAAAGCATTTTCAATGCTTTCCTATGGACGCTGGTGTCTTCTCACTGTGAAAATCACAGTAAGAAGCGCTGAAGCGCCTCTAGCAGCTGTCAATGAGTCAGCCACTAGAGGCTGGATTAACCCATTTGTAAACATAGCAATTTATCTGAAACTGCTATGTTTACAGCAGGCAGGGTTAATCCTTAATTAAGCTGAAGTGGTCCTTTAAGTATGTGTGTGCATGTATGGGAGTATTTGTATGTACTGTTGCCATTGGAATGTAGTGGTGTACTTGTTTGTAATGTTTGCGTCTGAACGCAGGGGTGTTTGAATGTAGTGCTGGACTTTAAATGTAGGTGTGCTTTTTGTGTGTAGTGTCGGTGTTTGAATGAAGGGGTGTTCGTATATCATTTTGGTGTTTTAATACATGGGTGTGTTTGTATGTTATGTTTGCGTTTGATTGCAGTGCGTGTGTAGTGGATGCAGTGTGTGTATATTGTGTATATAAAATATACATATACACAATGTGTGTTTGGATGTAAGCATGTTTTTTGCATAGAGTATGTGCAGAGGCGGCTCTAGACTTTATGAGGCCTTAGGCGAAACTCAAACATGAGGCCCCACTAACAAAAAAGTGTCACATATACACATTGATGCGCTGTCTACCTGTGTATGTGCCTGAGAGTGTGTCTGACAGAGAGTATCCTTGTGTGTCTGAATGTATGTCTCTGTGAGCATGTTTGCGTTTTTGTCTGAGACCCTATGTGTATGGGGTAGCTGCTTGAAGTGTGTTGTGTGTATAGGGGGGGGGGGTGATGGTGAGAGGGAGAAGGGGTGCGATGGTGAGAGGGAGAGGGGGTGAGAGGGAGCGGGGCTGCGATGGTGAGAGGGAGAGGGGGTGAGAGGGAGCGGGGCTGCGATGGTGAGAGGGAGCGGGGGTGCGATGGTGAGAGGGAGCGGGGGTGCGATGGTGAGAGGGAGCGGGGGGTGATGGTAATGTGAGAGGGAGGGGGGTGATGGTAATGTGAGAGGGGGTAATGTGAGAGTGAGGGGGGGGTAATGTGAGAGTGAGGGGGGTAAAGTGAGAGTGAGGGGGGTAAAGTGAGAGTGAGGGGGGTAAAGTGAGAGTGAGGGGGGTAAAGTGAGAGTGAGGGGGGTAAAGTGAGAGTGAGGGGGGGTAATGTGAGAGTGAGAGGTGGTAATGTGAGAGGGGGTGATGTGAGAAGGAGGGGGTGATGGTGAGTGGGGTGAGGCTGAGGGTGGTGACGGAGGGTTATGCTGATGGTGGTGGGGGGTAATGCTGAGGGTGGTGATGCTGAGGGTGGTGGGGGGGTGATGCTGAGGGTGGCGGGGGGCTGATGCTGAGGGTGGCGGGGGGCTGATGCTGAGGGTGGCGGGGGGCTGATGCTGAGGGTGGCGGGGGGGTGATGCTGAGGGTGGCGGGGGGGTGATGCTGAGGGTGGCGGGGGAGTGATGCTGAGGGTGGCGGGGGAGTGATGCTGAGGGTGGCGGGGGGGTGATGCTGAGGGTGGCGGGGGGAGTGATGCTGAGGGTGGCGGAGGAGTGATGCTGAGGGTGGTGGGGGTGGTGAGGCTCAGGGTGGTGGGGGGTGATGGTGAGGGTAGGAGGGGTGAGGCTGAGGGTGGTGGGGGGTGATGGTGAGGTGGTGAGGCTGAGGGTGGTGGGGGGTGATGAGGCTGTGGGGGGTGAGGGTGAGGCTGGGGGTGGTGATGGTGGTGGGGGGTGATGGTGATGGTGAGGGTGGTGGGGGGTGAGGCTGAGGGTGGTGGGGGGTGAGGCTGAGGGTGGTGGGGTGTGAGGCTGAGGGTGGTGGGGTGTGAGGCTGAGGGTGGTGGGGTGTGAGGCTGAGAGTGGTGGGGTGTGAGGCTGAGAGTGGTGGAGGGTGATGCTGAGGGTGGTGGGGGGTGAGGCTGAGGGTGGGGGGGATGGTGAGGATGGGGGGGTGAGGGTGGGGGGGGTGATGGTGAGGGTGGGGGGGTGAGGGTGAGGGTTGGGGGGGTGAGGCTGAGGGTGGTGGGGGGTGAGGCTGAGGGTGGGGAGGATGGGGAGGATGGGGGGTGAGGGTGGGGGGGTAAGGCTGAGGGTGGTGGGGGGTGATGGTGAGGGTGGGGGGTGAGGCTGAGGGTGGGGGGGTGAGGGTGAGGGTTGGGGGGGTGAGGCTGAGGGTGGTGGGGACAAAGGTTTAAAAATAATACCAGGAAGTATTACTTTACTGAGAGGGTAGTGGATGCATGGAATAGCCTTCCAGCTGAAGTGGTAGAGGTTAACACAGTAAAGGAGTTTAAGCATGCGTGGGATAGGCATAAGGCTATCCTAACTATAAGATAAGGCCAGGGACTAATGAAAGTATTTAGAAAACTGGGCAGACTAGATGGGCCGAATGGTTCTTATCTGCCGTCACATTCTATGGTGAGGGTGGGGGGTGAGGGTGAGGGTGGGGGGGTGAGGGTGAGGGTGGGGGGGTGAGGCTGAGGGTGGTGGGGGGTGATGGTGAGGGTGGGGGGGGTGAGGCTGAGGGTGGTGGGGGGTGATGGTGAGGGTGGTGGGGGGTGAGGGTGAGGTGGTGGGGGGTGAGGCTGAGGGTGGTGGGGGGTGAGGCTGAGGGTGGGGGGTGATGGTGAGTGAGGCTGAGGGTGGTGGGGGTGATGGTGAGGCTGGTGGGGGGTGATGGTGAGGGTGGTGGGGGTGATGGTGAGGATGGGGGGGTGAGGGTGTGGGGGGGTAAGGCTGAGGGTGGTGGGGGGTGATGGTGAGGGTGGGGGGGTGAGGGTTGGGGGGGTGAGGCTGAGGGTGGTGGGGGGTGAGGCTGAGGGGGAGGAGGATGGTGAGGATGGGGGGGTAAGGCTGAGGGTGGTGGGGGGTGATGGTGAGGGTGGGGGGGTGAGGGTGAGGGTTGGGGGGGTGAGGCTGAGGGTGGTGGGGGGTGATGGTGAGGGTGGGGGGTGAGGGTGAGGGTGGGGGGGTGAGGCTGAGGGTGGTGGGGGTGATGGTGAGGGTGGTGGGGGGTGAGGGTGAGGGTGGTGGGGGGTGAGGCTGAGGGTGGGGGGTGATGGTGAGTGAGGCTGAGGGTGGTGGGGGTGATGGTGAGGCTGGTGGGGGGTGATGGTGAGGGTCGTGGGGGGTGATGGTGAGGGTGGTGGGGGGTGAGGCTGAGGGTGGTGGGGGGTGAGGCTGAGGATGGTGGGGGGTGAGGCTGAGGGTGGTGGGTGAGGCTGAGGCTGAGGGTGGTGGGGGTGATGGTAAGGGTGGGGGGGTGAGGCTGAGGGTGGTGGGGGGTGGTGGTGAGGCTGAAGGTGGTGGGGGTGAGGGTGGGGGGGTGAGGCTGAGGGTGGGGGGGTGAGGCTGAGGGTGGTGGGGGGTGATGGTGAGGGTAGGGGGGGTGAGGCTGAGGGTGGTGGGGGGTGGTGGTGGGGGTGATGGTGAGGGTGGTGGGGGTGAGGCTGAGGGTGGTGGGGGGTGATGGTGAGTGAGTCTGAGGGTGATGGTTGGTGATGGGGTGGTGAGGCTGTGGGGGGTACGGCTGGGGGTGGTGATGGTGGTGGGGGGTGATGGGGAGGGAGAGCCTACCTTTCCCTGGTGGTCCAGTGGGCTCCCTGGTGGTCCGGTGGCCATTACTTCCGGTCTGCAGCTCTGCAGAGCTGCAGACCGTGTATTCTCGCGAGATTTCAGAGCGTTGCCGTGGTAACCCGCGGCAACGCTCTGATTGGCCAATTCTCGCGAGTCACATGGTCTGCAGCCAGGAGGGGCCTCGCACCCGGCGGCATACCGGGCAAGCCGTCGGGCCCCCTCCTGGTGTCAGGTCCTCGGTCACTGACCGAGGACCTGACACACTCTGCCCACAGGCGGTTTAGGCGGCCGCGAGGCCCCAGCCAGCGCGAGGCCTTAGGCGGCCGCCTAAACCGCCTAATTAGAGAGCCGCCTCTGAGTATGTGTGCAGTTTATACACATACAGAGACACACAAATACACACATACAGAGACACACACATACACATACTGACACAGCGATACACACACAATGACACTTATTTTCCTACACACAGATACACATACACTCATGTAAACAGATACACACTGACACACAAATACACACACACTGACACAAAAGGAGACTCATACACATACACGCAGAGACAGGTGAGGGTGACCGTGTGGTAGGGAGTGTGTGTGCAGGTAACAGTGTAGGGGGGCAGGGTGAAAAAGGGTTACAGTGGGCGGCGGGCAGGGGGAGAAAGTGTTACAGTGGGTGGGCAGGGGAGAGAAAGGGCTATAGTGTAGCGGGCAGGGGGAGAAAGGGCTACAGTGTAGGGGGCAGGGGGAGAAAGGGCTAGAGTGGGGGCAGAGGGGGCTACAGTGGGGGGGCAGGGGGAGAGAGGGCTACAGGGGGAGAGAGGGCTACAGTGGGGGGCAGGGGGAGAGAGGGCTACAGTGGGGGGCAGGGGGAGAGAGGGCTACAGTGGGGGGCAGGGGGAGAGAGGGCTACAGTGGGGGGGGCAGGGGGAGAGAAGGCTACAGTGGGGGGGCAGGAAGAAAATGGGTTACAGTGGGGGAGCAGGGAGAGCAGGCGTTAGTGTGGGGGCAGGGGTTACAGTGGGGAGAGGGGGGCAGGGAGTGAAGGGGTTACAGGGTGGGGAGGGGGCAGGGAGTGAAGGGGTTACAGTTGGGGGGGCAGGGAGTTAAGGGATTACAGGGTGGGGAGGGGGCGGTGAGTGAAGGGGTTACAGGGTGGGGAGGGGGCAGTGAGTGAAGGGGTTACAGGGTGGGGAGGGGGCAGGGAGTGAAGGGGTTACAGGGTGGGGAAGGGGCAGGGAGTGGAGGGGTTACAGGGTGGGGAGGGGGGCAGTGAGTGGAGGGGTTACAGGGTGGGGAGGGGGGCAGTGAGTGAAGGGGTTACAGTTGGGGGGGGCAGGGAGTGAAGGGGTTACAGGGTGGGGAGGGGGCAGGGAGTGAAGGGGTTACAGTTGGGGGGGTAGGGAGTGAAGGGGTTACAGGGTGGGGAGGGGGGCAGGGAGTGAAGGGGTTACAGGGTGGGGAGGGGGGCAGTGAGTGAAGGGGTTACAGGGTGGGGAGGGGGCAGGGAGTGAAGGGGTTACAGGGTGGGGAGGGGGGCAGTGAGTGAAGGGGTTACAGTTGGGGGGGCAGGGAGTGAAGGGGTTACAGGGTGGGGAGGGGAAGGGGCAGGGAGTGAAGGGGTTACAGTTTGGGGGGGGGGGTAGGGAGAAAATTATTTACATTAGGGGTCAGGATTTGGGGGCTGTGTCCTACCTTAATTTAATTCCCTGGTGGTCCAGTGTCTCCCTGGTGGTCCAGTGGGGTAACTCTCCGGTCTGCAGCTCCGCCGGGTGCAGAGCTGCAGACAGTGTAATAAAAATCTCGCAAGCTCCCTGAGTGTTGCCATGGTAACGCTCTGGGAGCTCGCGAGACTTCTATCACACAGTCTGCAGCTCTGCACCCGGCGGAGCTGCAGACCGGAGCTGCTGGGCAGACTGATTGGAGGTAGCCCGGCGGCATACAGGGCAAACCGCCGGGCTCCCTCCTGGTGTCAGTCTGCCTGACTGCCGGCGGCCCTGGATGTGTGGGTCAGCGCGACCCACTGGGAATCGCCCTGCGACCCACCAGTGGGTCGCGACCCACACTTTGGGAACCGCTGCTATAGACTGTAAGCTCGTTTGAGCAGGGTCCTCTTCAACCTATCGTTCCTGTAAGTTTTCTTGTAATTGTCCTATTTATAGTTAATTCCCACTCTTGTAATATTGTAAAGTGCTACGGAATCTGTTGGCGCTACAGGCTAATGATGTTCTCACATTCCCTCTGAGGCACCATTTTTCTAAACTAAACAGGTTTATATGTATTAGCAATTCTTTGGAAATAAAATCGTCTATTCCCATTATCTGTTTTTTAGCCCACTTCTACACATTTTCTAGTGCCATAATATCATTCATATCAGCTGGTTAGAATGATGACCATGTCACCGTGTGGGAAACCTATGTTTGAATCCTAGTCTGACCACCTTATTACCAAGTGTACTTGAGCAAGACACCTAATGCCTCAAAACTTCATACATTCTTAGTAAGTTTAAGCACAACCATTTTTACCTCTAATATCCCCTTTATATAATTGTAAAACACTATGGAATATATTGGCACTATATAAATGATAATAATAGAACAGGTGACCAAAATTGTAAGGTGTGGTCTTACCATAAATTTTTAAAGAGGCAAAATTATATTTCTATGCTGATAATTAATACTCCTTTTTATATATGACAATACCATACTGGCCTGAGCAACTGTTGATTAACATTGCACATTGTTGCCTAGTTTGATGTCTGTAACAATTCCTAAATCTTTCTTATGTGTTTTTCTACCTATTTCTCTGCCATTTAGGGTGTAAGTTGCTTGTGCATTCTTCACCCCAAAGTGCATAACGTTGCATTTATTTACATTAAATTTCATCTGCCATTTGAGTGATCACTAAGTCTGTCTATATGTTTGGAAGAATGAGTCCATATATACAGCTTAGAGCAGTGGTTCCCAGCCCAGTCCTGAAGGCACAAGCCGTGTTTTGTCTGTATACACATTGGAGCAGAATTGGAACAGGGGAGTCAGTGAACTTTTGCTTAATATTTCAAAATGTAACCTTTCATGATTATTCTCATTTAAATAAAATATTTAACTTATTTGTTTCGTGTTTGGTTTCATTAGAGGTGCTGATTCATCGGCAGAGCAGACCTTCATCCTTCCAGAAGCTGAGAAGAAAACAACTGATTGCCTTTCTGTGAAATGCAGAGGTTTGGAGACATCTCTGGCTGAATGTCTACTACATAAAAAGACAGAGATTGAAGATAAGCGGGCTGGAGTGGTGTGTTATCAAGATACTCGAGGTCTGTACACTGTCTGTAAATATTAACATTGTTAAACCAATGAATACTGACTGTTGGTTTCTGTGCAGCACTGACACAGGAAGAACCTCTAGTGGCCATCTGAGTGAAGGCCACTAGAGGTGTTACTAGGCAGTAATGTAAACACTTACTTTTCTCTGACAAACAATATTAAAACACCTGCAGGGTCAGACTAGAGACACCATAGAAACTACATTAAACTGTAATCTTTCTAGTGACTATAGTGTCCCTTTTTAAAAGTAATTTATGAATGACACAAAAATATGGAATTATTCTTAGATTATTTTACTATTGGTATTTTTAAGGTAAATCAGAAAAATACACTGTGGCCTCAAGTTGTTGTTGTTGGATAGGCTTTCCAAACGATTTAGCAGTTTTGGGTAAACTTTTATAATTATTTTTTCAACATATACAATTTTAATATATCAAAAATATGACAATATTACAACATTTAAATAGTTTTTATAATATTAAATCATTGTAAAAGTTGATCCAAATATATAAAAAATTTTGGAAAGCTTCTCCAAGAATATTGAAGCGTGGCCTGTATTTGATGCTGAATAAATATAACTTCTACCTCCCCTGAAACCAGACACCTACACTGTAAGAGGGCAAGCTCTTTCTGCACTGCAGCTATACAAATCCAGTCTGTATACCACCCGATAAAAAAGAGGGGTGAAAAGAATAGAAACACTCTGTAGAATGCGGCAAGAGAGTGCTAATAGTAGAACAAATTAGGCTTCAAGAAATATATGATTTACTTTATTGATGTTTTGAAACCATAGGCATTGATTTAATAAGCTTTCCAAATGATTCATTACTGTAGGAAAATTTTCCAAATTATTTACCTGCAAAAATTCTCATAAACTTTAATGGTAACTTTGGTAGATAAATTATTTACAAAATGTTCCTAGCAGTATGGAATCATTTGCAAATCTAGTTAGGTAGAGGAAATAGTGTTTTACAGTACCATCAAACTGAAACGCCATCCTATTACTAACATAGCTATAAGATTGACAGCATTCTTCGTTCACCTTTGGTTAACTTTTGCATTTTATGTTTCCATCTATTCAAATACATATTTATTTCCTGTATTCTGTGTTTCCATAGCTATGGAATATGAAATCTGGCACTACATAAATTTGTTAGAATAATAAATTCACTTTGAGAAAATCTACCAATCAGAATACAGTACCTCAACCTGAAATATAGCAAAGCCTATACTACTAGTATTACTGGGTTCACAACTGTAGAGAGAGTGTATATATCTAATTAAAAACTATCACAGAGAATGTGTCAAGAGCTTCCTGCTAAATCCAAATTAGATAAATGTCCTTTTCAGGTTAGTAAATAAACCAACACAGGAACCACTATGGTGAACTCTAAGTTAGTAAGAAATGAAATGTAAAGTAAAGTAAGATGTATAACACATTACTATATTGCATAACAATATATTTCATGTTTTAAAATATATTAGTTTGTATGCTTTTATTATTAAAGAAAACTGAGAGTTTTTTTTTGTTGTTGTTGTTTTTTCCCCCTAGAATGTTTGGATAATGAGTTTAGCTGTGTGAACGGGAAATGCATCCCTTCCAAAAAATCATGCGATGGTGAAAATGACTGCGGTGATCTCAGTGACGAACTGTGCTGCACACGTAAGTGCAAAGGAAATCCCAAGTAGAATCGTGTTCTTTTTATGCTGGATTCTCTCCTCAATAACCTGAACGCATTCAGAGCAATTGTTCATGTCCTTTTAATGAAATAAAAATGGGTTAACTGTGTTACAGTATTATTAATAATATTAATTATTAGCAAAGCTGTTTGTTACATTGACCATAACAGGCAATTGTTGAATTCCAAATTAAAGATCATGGTGGCTGATCTAGAAATTTTACCAAGTTAAAAATGTTCCCAATTTAGCTATTTTGGACAACAATTTAATAATCCAAATTATATATTGGATAAGCTTGCTGTCTGGTAAGTGTGTGATGAGCAATCTAAGTTTTACTTATTGCTTGTTGCCATGCAAGGCCAACAGATGTTACTGCTTCCCCTCCCTTGACCTCATTGCAAGATAAGCAGTAACAAAGTGTATGTGTATTCTATTCTATTCTATCGTGAGGAATGGTAGAAATGAAGGGTAACTCTGTTTGTAACTGATATAACTTGCATATATGAAAAATTACAAACGTTCAGCCTCTCAGAACCAGTTTTTGACTGCTTCTCTCTCTATTGCAATAAACACGTGATCCAATACTTCCACTACTGCTGCCTCTGACTGGTCAGTTGACAAAGGATTTTTCAGAGAGTAATGGCTACTTGGCTAACAAAATTTCTGACAATTAACTGACAATAGGCTGCTAAATATACAAAGAAAGTTTGATAAGTAGGCATAAACTTTCAGCTACAGTTTGTAACTGCCTAGGTAATGCTAGTAAATATTTTTAATGCATTCAAAATATTTTTATTATCTATGAATGGATTTTACATCAACCTTTATTATTACAACACTATAAAATAGTAAACTAGTGTTAGTTGTCTTTTTTGTATTATATACGTTGTCATGACAGATAAGACATTGAAGATTTCTACAACTTGATGAATAGACATGCTAAATATATGGTTTTGCTTTAGTGAGTACCATGCAATACAGGAGGAAAATGACAAAAAGTTGTATGGAGAATGAGGTGATAACAAGCCATATCAACTTTGTTTTGTTATTGTTTCAGATTGCAATGGCAGCTTTCACTGCAAATCCAATACATGCATTCCAAACAGGTATAGATGCAATAGTGAAACAGACTGTATCGGTGGTGAAGATGAAGCATTCTGTGAAGGTGAGTGAGCTTTGTGAATTGAATGGGTTATGGTCTCCTTATTTGGGTAATTCAGATCCTTTATTGCAAATCCTATTTAATTTAGAATTTTGTATCTCCTCCTCTTTTAATATCTTGCTAGAACTTGCAGTAGCCCCCTGTATGTGATTAAATTTTCATTTACAGAGTAGGAGATAAAAATGTCTAAAGTAAGTTAACATCAGGTGGTGTGGGTCATAGCCAGGGGAGGTGTGACTAGGGATGCAAGGACAGAAACAAGAGTGATTTAACTGCTAAATGGCAGTGAGACTTCAGAGGTATGATCTATACACAAAAACTGATTCATTAATCTAAAGTTGTTTTGTTGGCTATAGTGTCCCTTTAAACATTGTAATATAACAGGTTTACATTTTATTACATTGTTACCACTAGAGGTCACTAAGAACACAAATATCTTCATTACAATTGGAACAGTAAGAAAACTAATTTAGTTTATACTTTGTAGCAGCTTTTCTAAAGTATTGTCCCTGTGGATTTTAATCCATATTAAAAGCCATTACCATAAATCGAAGAAACGTTCTCACAAGCATTTTTAATTTATAATTGTCATTTATGCTTTTACAGAAAAAAATGAAGATAAAACATCTAAACCAATTGGTAAGTTTTTTTTTTCTTATGTTTAAAATAGCAGATGCATATTCAGTTTGCATAATGTACCGCTTTATGTAACGTTTTTGCGTAATGGTTTACTTTAAACTTAGCAATAAACACATGTTTTTATGTTTGATTTTATATAGAGATACATTAGCGGGCACTGTTCAGAGTAAATAGCCAGCACATACAATAATCATGGGCTTCCTCTTCTGTATTGGCACAGTGACCCTGGTTCCAGTATTCATTTTAATTTGTAGCATAGAAGAAATGTCCGTCACACCACAGTACAGTATAACCTTTTTTAGGATCTTCGTAAGCTTTGGGCTTGCAAATATAGAATGTGATGCCAGATAAGAACCATTCGGCCCATCTAGACAATTTTCCCAATTTTCTAAATACTTTCATTAGTCCCTGGCTTTATCTTATAGCTGGGATAGCCTTATGCTTATCACAAATATGCTTTAGAAATTCTCATTCAATATTGATTACTTTAGCTATATACACACACAAAAAGAGACATTTTCACCTCTTCTAGCAAACCTTCAGGTATTGACTAGTACAGCTTAGCAGATTCCTTACTTCATCTTGTACATGTATCTCAGAATGATCAGAGTGTTTATTCATTTATTTTCATTTCATGATTTCAGATGGCAGGTCAGAAAAACCACAAGAAAAAGAGCTGGAAGGTAATTATAAAGCATCTGTGTGCACTACAGAACATATCTCATGGTAACATTTACAGGATTATTCATTAAAGTGAGAATTCAAAGTGAATTTCAACGTTTAGGCCAAAGTGGTCAGAATAGCTGACTTGGATAATTTTTCCAAATTAGCTATTTTGGCCTTAAATTTGAAATTCACTTTGAATTCTTACTTCAGTAATTAACCCTATGTCCAAAAATGTATATATATATATTTATGCATATAATGGATAATGACAAAAAAAAATATTAAATGTTCTTAGTAAAAATGTACATTTCATTAGTTGCAGAATTGGCCTTTGCTGTTATTGAAGAACCGCACCCTTTTCCCCAGCACTTTCGTCCTTGTTTGTGCTTGGCATGACCCAATTAAAAGCTTTTCATAGAGAGGCATTGCCAACAAATCTCCAGTCTAAAGAGCGGTGACTTCAAGATTTAGGGATTAGTACAAAAATTAATAATTAAGGCTCTATTAGTAGAAGTACCATTTTTATGCATCCATTAAAGTGCTAGCTTGCAATATAGAGCTGAAATTCTTACCAGGCTCAGGCAACCACTGGATGATTGAAATTACACTGATCAGTTACACAAATACAACCTCCTGCCTAATATCGTGTAGGTCCGTCTTGTGCTGCCAATACAGCATTGATGTGTAGAGGCCTGGTCTCCACAATACCTCAGTACGTGTTTTGTCGCATACTACAACTATACATTAGCAACAGATCCTTAAAATCCTGAAAGTTGCGAGATGTGGACTCCATGGATCTGATTTGTTGTTAAAGCATATCCCACAGATGTTCAATCAGATTGAGATCTGGATAATTTGGAGGCCAAATCAACACCATGAACTCTTTGTCATGGTCCTACAAACTATTTCTGAACATTTTTTGTTCATTATCCTGCTGAAAGAGGCCACTGCCATAAGGGACCACCAATGCCATGAAGGGGTGTACATAGTCTGCAACAATCTCTAGCGAGGTGGTACATGTAAAAGTAAGGTCCACACAAGTGCAAGGACCCAAGGTTCCCCAGCAGAACATTGACTAAAGCATAACACTCCCTCTTCTGGAATGCTTTCTTCCCATAGTGTATCCTGCTTACATATCTACCCCAGGTAAACAATGCACACACACCCGGCCATCCACACTATTTTAAAGAAAACATGATTCATCAGACCAGGCAACCTGTTCTATTGCTCCTGGATATCATGGGCACACCGACCAGTCTGCAGTTATGCAGCCCTATATGCAGCAAACTGTGATGCACTATATCTTCTTTCATGGCCAGCATTAGGTTTTTCAGCAATATGAGCTATAGTAGCCCTTCTGTGTGATCGGACCAGACAGAATAGCTTTGGCTCCCCATGTGTATCAATGAGCCCTGGGGCACCCATGACCCTCACTCCAGTTCACCTGTTGTTCTTTCTAGCACCACTTTTGGTAGACTTGCTTTTTTGGAGATGCTCTGAACCATCTAGAAATGACTATTTGGCCCTTGTCAAAGTCACTCAGATCTTTTCGCTTTGCAATTTTTCCTGCTTCCAACACATGAAATTCAAGAACTGACTGCTCACTTGCTCCCACCCCTTGACATATTCCATTCTAATGATATAATTAATATGATTAACTTTACCTATCAGTAGTTTTAATGTTGTGGCTGATTAGTGTAAATTTATACATAACTTTTTGTCAAGTGGTTGATTCACCATGTCATTACATTAGAAGTCTCACAGAACATGACAGGAGTTATAGT
Source organism: Pelobates fuscus (assembly GCF_036172605.1). Lineage (NCBI taxonomy): Eukaryota > Metazoa > Chordata > Amphibia > Anura > Pelobatidae > Pelobates > Pelobates fuscus. Next base: position 138,033,315 of record NC_086322.1, on the reverse strand, counting down.
CCAGCAGGGGCTGGTAACTTTTTGCATAGCTGTATAAATATATCTATGATGCCACTGTTAGCCCTGAGCTATTGCTGGCTGTGTCACAGTGTGACGGAACGCTGGCACTCCGACCGAGTACCTCCGCCAATCGATGCTCCTAGCGCTTGCCGAGGACTCTGAGCACTCCAACCGACACCATCAGCACTGCGGACCCCACTTCCAGCAATGCAGCTGTGCCGGGGTCTCGCCGTCTCTCACCCACCCTATATCCACGACCAGGATCCAGCTCCCAGTGGGTGAACCTCTCCTAAATCCGGAGAGCATAGCAGGAACAAATCAAGCTCTTACAAGAGCTTACTCTGGGGAGTAAGTGATTATAGCAATCCCCAGAGTGTAGGTATCCCTTCCCCCAAGCATGAGCTAAGGCTTCAAGAAAGGTGCAAGTAGGTCTGGTTTATTGAGGGCTACCTGCCCAGTATTTATGCAAGTGTCCACCAGGTGGACACTCCCCTAGAGGACCTGATGGAACAATGGGACACATATTGGATATTAGCCAATCACAGACAATACAAACAAAACACTCCCACAGTGACATCACAATCCCTCCTCTCTATCCTGGAGATAATTGGGAAGTAATCAAATTATCTCCCAGGACAGAGGCAAGACTCCATTAACCACATGGTTGCAAAAAGACATAAAATTACACAGTGTTACAATTACTACATAAAACATATACATGCAACATATCCCCAGATAGCTTAGATCTGAGTGCACATTATTACCGAATGGCGCTCAGATCACATACATACAGTTCAATTGCCATGGAGCCAAAGTCTTTTCCATTGTCTTTTGTTACACGAATAGGCTCCATGGCATAGCTATCTGGGGTAGCACTAACATACTGAAAGTCAGAAATATGCAGAAATACACAAATAAACCTTTCTGCAGGGGAAAATACAGCTTTCAGAACAGGGGCCATAGTCAGAAGGCAGGAGGCTAGCCAGTAGTCCCCTCTAGGCACAAGTGGCGAAGGGCACTTCGTCACACACAGCTACAGGGAAAAACTGTGCAGCGTGTCCACTATGTTTAGGGTTAGCATGTTGTATGACACCAGACATAAAATTGACAAAACTGATATTGACAGGCAGGACAAGAGTATTATAGCTGGCTGACTGGCAGTCCAGGGTGGCGGCCTACACACAGAAATAAAAGATTATTTTAAAAAAATAGGCTGTGAGGACAGGGTCTTTACACCAAAACCACTTCTGTAAGGTAAAGTGGTTATAGTGTTTACACTGACCATTTAACTGGGGAGAAAAATTCGTATATGGGCCTCATGCTTTTCAAATGTTTTAAAATGTTTAGATAAACTTTCAAAATTACTTCATATTTTGAAACATTGTATTTTTTTATTTACACATTTTTAAAATATTTTTTGTTATATTGAGATTTTATATCATTTTAAAATATCAGTGCTGTGTTCTTGAAACAACATCATCTGCTCTAATAATATTTCCTAGGTTACCATTTTTCAGTATAATACTGTAAGCAAGTTTTAGGTCAATGTAATCAAACTGGAAACAATTCTCTAAATCTGAAATTTTTAAATTTCAATTGTTATGGCCTGCAATATGCAATGCTCTTGCACAGTCACCACAATTCCCGATTTATTGAATAAACACCACAAAATCCTATAGCAGAATGTATGTGTGCTACTCAACTGTAATGAGTTTACATTGGTGTGTATAACCAACGTTATTGTATGCTTACAATCTGTATCATATCCCCTTTTAAAACCAACATATCAAACATATCTGTATCACTTTATTAAAAGTTAGGCATTTACACAGATTTACTGCGCATAATAATTCACCCTTATTATATTGTGCCTTTACTCATTAAACTGGTGTAATCTTTGTCCACAACTGTAGTAAGCATAAATAGTATATAAACCCACTAAAATTTGTAAATAATCCATTACCATATTTATGTACTCGAATCGTACTTGCCACTTTAACCGAGCAGAAATATCATTCTTTGAATTTTTTTTTTTAAAGTCTTGGTAGATTGTAATTGAAAATTTGATAGCAAAGCAGTGATTTTTTTCACTTAAAATTGTTCAATATTATGTAGGAAACTGTGCCACTATTTATTATACAATAATATTTTCTTATTACTAATGTAATTTTTCTTTTGATGCAGAAGAACACATTGCAGTAAACCGTGATATGGATGAAGGTAAACATACCTCAGAATGTGTAAAAGTAAAAAATAGTAGATAACTAGGGAAGGTGGACTTTGTGGACATGCCAATTATTAAATATCACAAACCTTTACTGATATTCCTTTGGGGTATAATTATTTTGGATTATGTTGTTAATAATTAATAGCAATGCTTTTGTATTTTGAAAGAATGTTTAACCTCTCAATGCACATATGTATAATACTTTTATGATACCAATCTGAGTGATACCAACTCAGTGTCTACAAAATGTGTCGTTTTTTTTCCGTATAGACCACTTCTTGAAAATGTATATAGTTAAGTCTACATGATCTGCAAAGTCTAGCTTAAGTGCGGATGTTCTTTGAGTTTCATGTTTCACTAACACTAATCCTTGATTTCTACATGTAGAGAGAAGGCTAGCACAGAGTTTCATTCCAACACTGACCTGTGGTGTACGACCTCAACTGCATACTCGACGCAAGAGAATCATTGGAGGAGAACTTGCAGTGAAGGTAACAGCGTGATCCACATATAATGATTTTACAAAGTTACCGTTATAATTTTTACATTTATTAATTTTCAAATAAATCTCAAATATCAACCAAACACTGTAGATCGGAAAATAAAACAAACAAATGCAGCATTTACAAGAATTGGCATTTATATGATTTCAAAAGTGCATATTTTTTAAAACAAAGCCAGTTCAGCCATTAGTATCATGTCCAGTTTTTGTATTGTATTTTACTTCTTCACTTACTGTTCCAGCATGTCAATCATGTATTGTTAGAACTTGCTTGTTTACATATTGTGCAGCTCTGCGGAATATGTCGGCACCAGATAAATAATAGTAATTTTAAAGAAAAAACAAGTCAGACCAGTTTCTTGGTCCCTGATACCTGTTGTCCATCCTTATTCTCTGGTATAGCTAAGGCATTTATTTCCACATTAGCAATAGTAATTCCAGTCATGTTTGGGCAGAATTCATTATAAGGTATATAGTATGTATTTTCAAATACTTGGGTATGTTGTCAGACCCCACTCTATATTTTGGCTTCCAAAATGCTGAAACTCTTGCATCAAAACTTGGTGCCCTGTAGAGAAACAAATCATACCTAAGCCATACAGTAAAGGAAAAGATTGTACAGCAAATGCTAATGCCAATCATCGATTATGGGGATGTAGTATATGCACCTGCACCGGAAACCCACATTAATAAACTTACTACATTGTATAACTTGTTTTGCTGCTTTGTGCTACAATGTAATTACAAGATACACCATTGTGACATGCTAAAAGAGCTAAACTGGCTGTCGCTGAAATCCAGACGCACCCTTCATTTTTACAGTCATGTGTTTAAGAGCTTTTCTGGGAAGATCCCACCCTACCTAAGCAGAATGCTCTCCCCAGCTGTTCCCACATCCTGTAACCTCCGATCCAGTACCAGCACTTTATTTAATTTACCTCAATACAAAAAGAAAGCGTCTCAATCCTCATTTTCCTAGAGAGCACCGCAATCATAGAACGACCGTCCACACATTTTCAAATCTTCCCCCAGCCGAAAATCCTTTAAGAAATCCCTCTCTACATATCTCAAAACAGAATGCACCTGTCATGGTTGATTATATATTTCCTACCTGTTCTATGTTAACTTTTGTATATATTGTGTATTAATATTGTTTTTGTATTTTATTGTACCCTATTGTAACAATGCAATGTTTTGTGGACCCAGGATATACTTGAAAACGAGATAAATCTCAATGTATCCTTCCTGGTAAAATATTTTGTAAATAAATAAATAATTATTGGCTGAGAATGCTGCGGGATACATGCATAGTGATTTTTTTTTTTTTTTTTAATTCTTTATTTTATTTGTGCATAATAGGAAGAACATACGTTTTCACTGCCACGATTTTGTTAAACTAAAGGTCGCATAGTGATTTTAATGTTACTCCAACAATGTTTTACATTTATTTTTGTTAGTTCTTTATTTTTTTTGTCATTCACCATAAACTTGTTCACAAGTTTGCAATATGAGATTAGACATTCTGGTAATGCCATCAATCAAGGTCATTGTCAGAAGGGTAATAGCATGGTGAAAGCTTTTTAAATGATTTAAGGAAAATATATCACCATATTCAGATATGAAATACAAAACAAGTAAATCCCTGTGAAGTCATGAGAGGTGTACACAAATTAACCATTAGTGAGGGTGACCCTCTGTTCAAAGTTGTGCTGTTGTCAGTTGAAGCTTATAGAGGATGGCAAGTGTTAAGGGAGGGGGGGGGGGGGAGGTTACAGCAATGTCGCCCCATGTTAGAACTGACTCTGATCGGCCTGTAGGCCTGCAAGCCTTTAAGGGCTGGCTATTGGGCGAGGTGGTCTGGGCTAACTAACTGTTTAAACACAAAATACAAATAACCTGAACTCAGCTATAAGAGAATAGCTGTATGTGGTGTGCTAAGATAAGAAATGAAAAGAAAAGAAAACTGCGGTTCTCGGTGGTGTGGGTTGTAAACCTGTAGGAAGTGCATTGGATGTAGGACTGCAGTTCATGTCCCTTCAAGTCGCCCCTCTTGCGGCTTTTTGCCACATGGTGGCGTAATCAGGCCCAGCTGTTGTAGTCTAGAGTCCAGCATCTGTAGAGTCTTCACCCAGTGTGAAGTGCCCTAATGCATAAAGATGAGTATTCTTGGAAGCCCCCCACTTGTATTGGACATTCTGTCGCCAGAGAATTTGCAGGAGTGGTTGTAGGGCCCTGTGCCATGCGGTGGTGCTTCGGGTTAGGTCTGGGAGGAACAAGAGTGTGGAGCCTTCAAACAGGAGAGGGGTCTGTCCCCTTAGTGCTGAGAGGAGGATGGCCCTGTCCTGGAGGGATTGGAAGTGGATGATCAGATCGGTGTGGGCCGCAGGTGGTGCTGTACCTGGCTTCGGTAACCGGAACATGCCGTCTAGTTTTATTGCCTTGGACTGCTTTGGTGGTAACAGCATGCTGAGCAGGCGGTGAATGAAATGTGGCAACTCAGGTAGGCTAACAGTGTCCGGTACACCGTGGATCTTCAAATTGTACCGCCGTCTCTGATCTTCAGTGGTGTCTATTCTGTCGGTATTGGCCTTTTGTTGTGTCTGGAGTGCAGCAACTTGCTTCTCCAATGAGGTGATTCTAGAGTCCTGGGTTGTCGAGAGGGCTTCCATCAGGGTTAGTCTTAAGGTGGCGCCTTCAATGGCGTCTATGATGAAGCCCATATCAGACGTGATATTCGTCCGCAGCTCGGCCAGCATTCCTTTTAGTTGGTCTGCCGTGACTGGTTCCCCCACGGGGGGTGTCTGGGTGTTAGACACCTTCGGTAGTTTGGGCCGCAGCTCCCTCACCTGGGTCGGAAAATATGCACTCCAAAAAGCAGGAGGATTCATACTCTCCTGCTGCCATTTTGTCCCATGGTGATTTCTGGTTGCCTCTCAGCAATTCCCTGATGTCGCGGCTCATCAGGCCCTTGTCCGCTCTTGGTTGTTTGTTTTCTCGCCCCATTTCCTCTTTTCCCAGCTGTTGAGACGGTTTTCAGCTAGTTGGACACCCGTTTTCCACCGTAAATCCACCGTTTTCAGGTTATGTAGCATGGAGCTCTCAAGAGCACCTCTGTCCTGTTGCACTGCTAGCTCCGCCCGCCCAATAACGCTTAACATTTAACCCCTTAAGGACCAAACTTCTGGAATAAAAGGGGATCATGACGTGTCACACATGTCATGTGTCCTTAAGGGGTTAAACTCACTGTGCAATGATAGTGCTTTAATTGTATACCAGTGTACTTCTGCAATAGGGAACAAGGTTTATTTCTATGTAGGAGATGAGGAGAGGGAAGGTGGTGAGTTGTGGATCAGGTGATGTCATAGGTGTTGGAAGGATAGAAATGTAATCTCTGCAACATTTGGGATAGTACTGAAAATCAGTCAAGGTATATTGGAAATAATTTTCCAAGTCTACCAATAGTTCGTTCCTGGGTTTAAGGAACACTAATCCAACAGATAATCTATGGTCTTCTCTGCTTTGCTCCCTGCAAAGTGACATCATCAGCTAGACTGTTTAACAAAGGTCAGCTTCAGGGTAGTCAGTAAAAAGATGTTTGGGGATATACTTAGTAAGATTTGCTTTTTATGCTTTTCAGGCATCTGCAAGTCTCAAATGCTTAGTAGACTACACAGGTCAATGAATGATGTTTTACTTCCCAATTAGGAGGTTTGTAAAGTATTTGGCACCTGGGGCGGGACACCCCCCTCCTCCCCCCCCCCGTTAAAATATAAAACAAACACCCGCAATTTTATTTTTTAATGTTTCCAAGAATTGTGTGTGTGTATATATATTTGAATTTACCTTAGTGTATTTTGATATTAATATATATATATATATATATATATATATATATATCTCAAAATACATCGAGAATGAAAATATTATTAAGCTTATTTATTTCTAATTCAGACTAATACCTCAATAGGCACAATTACAATCCTTGCCCCTCCTCTACAAACATTTAATCCCCCCTCAAAATCCCTTCCCCCCTCTCTCTACAAACCCCCGGTCAACCCCCCAATAAACCCCCTGCTTCACCCACAAGTACCTGACCCCCTCTCTACATACCCTTGTTCCCCCACAAGTACCTTACCCTCTCTCTACAAACTACTGCTCCCCCCACAAGTCCCTGACCTCCTCTCTACAAACTCCTGCTCCCCCCACAAGTCCCTGACCACCTCTCTACAAACCCCTGCTCCCCCCACAAGTACCTGACCACCTCTCTACAAACCCCTGCTCCCCCCCACAAGTACCTGACCACCTCTCTACAAACCCCTGCTCCCCCCCCCCACAAGTATCTGACCGCCTCTCTACAAACCCCTGCTCCCCCCACAAGTCCCTGACCCTCCTCTACAAACCCCTGCCTCCCCACAATCACTGTCCCCTTTCTACAAACCCCTGGTCTCCCCCCAACAAAACTCCTACTCCCCCCCACAAGTACCTGCCTCCCTCTGTACAAACCCATGCTCCCCCCCTACAATCCCCTGCTCCCCCCACAAGTAACTACCCCCTCTCCACATACCCATGTCCGCCCCTACAAATACCTGGTCTAAACAAAATTATAACGCAAATAAAATTTCAGTGTTGCATGGAAAAAGGGTAATTTAAAAACATGATTAGGACGAGGTTACATAAAAAAACATGGACGGGGCGGAGCCTGGCACTGAACCGGACCGGACGCCATTTCTCCCAGCTCCGCAAATCTAACTCGCAATCCCGACAATATCTCGGTAACAAGCAGCCATCCGACACTGCAAACGCCCTAAACAGCCCGGGGACACCCTGCTGAATCCACAGATGCCCTTCCAGTACTCCCCGAAGCATCTGAAGGCAAAACGCAAAACCGGGGCCTACCACAAGCCTTCATACCGCGACCTCGAGTATCTCTGGGGCGGGGATCCTGACGAAAACGCAGCGGTGCTGTGGTCACCCCAAACAACGACTGCCAATACATCCATGGGGCGCAGAACACAGAAATCCACCCACGGTAACGTACCCGAACAGAGGGACATAGGTGTCATGCTCCAACGACACACATCAGCCACTATGGCGGCCCCCGACCACCCACCCTCACCAGGGCCTCCCCACACAATTGCCCCTGCAGCACCCCAGCTGCAAAGCCCAAAAGAAGACGCACAGCCAAAATCCACAACCTCTGTTAGCAACACTGAGCCTGCAACTAAACAGGACCTTCAAATCCTATCTACCATGCTACAGGACATTCAAGGCCTACTTGCTGCTGACCTGCCCATCCTGAAATCTTCCATGCAGCAGCTCACAGGCAGACTGGCAGCTACAGAAGCAGAGGTCAAAGAGCTCCGTCAAGACACCTCCAATATACAGACCTCTATAGCCCAACTACAGGCAGCTCAACAGGCTCTATCAATACAAGTGGCAACACAGGAGGACAGGTACTGCCGCAACCATATTAAAATCAGGGGCATACCAGCCACCATACCTCAGGAGGAACTACCACACTATGTAAGACGGTTACTAGCCACAGTGCTGCCACCCGCCACCGCCAAAAAAGTAAACATCGCTGGGATGTACCGCCTACCGACGTCCAATGCTACCAACACTACAACACCGAGCGATGTTATTCTCCGCTGCGCACAACCTCACGACAAGGGGCAAATAATGACAGCGGTAAGAAACAAGACCCCAATTACATTTGAGGACTCACAATTGTCCTTTTACCAGGACTTATCCAAAGCCACCCTGCAGTGGCGAAAATCCTTGACCCACGTCACGGCCCAACTACGGGCGGCAGGAGTGCCCTACAGGTGGGGACCCCCACGATCACTTCTTATTACACATAAAGGGACTACCCGTAAAATAACCACAGGGACTGATATTCCTGCGTTCCTTGCAGCTCTGGATATCCAGGAGGAGACTGCGGCCCCGACGGGCCTAAATCGCACCCACGGATGGGACCCATCCAATGTGACACCATTTGTGCCGAGATCAGCAAGCGATAACCAGCTGGACACCTGACTGGCAGAGACATTCCTAGACCGACCTATACCCACTGAGGGGCCTTACTCGACCAGCAGCTCCAAGTCGCACAGTTGCGAAGTCGCAAAAAATGTATCGCTATGATTTTATTTGATTTTATTTGCTTACTTTCACCAAATGTTGTTATACATATGTTTTTCCTTTTCTTTTGTTTACCACTGCAGAATCTCCCACACGAGGACAAGATCCTCGGCTTGTACCACCCAGGGGTAGGGAGATTAGGCATTCTACCACAACACCAGGCACCCATAAAGAGATGCCTCCTATGAACCTAGTCCGGTTCCTCTTAGCCACACATGCGCAACCGCTGAATCATTTATACCCCCCCGCTACCCCCTTGGTTAGGGGCAATACCTCCACTGAGAGGTCGGCCTTCCACGAAGGCATGCAGCACCCCCTCCCTGAAAAGACGAGGGCACCACCCACACTACGAACACCCTAACGCGGAAACCGTTACATGTACATTTAGACCTACACCCAGCCCTGAGTTAATATTAAGTAAAATCAGGTCTCATTACGGTGATACCACCTTTTAATATCCCCTACAGCCTGGTTCTCCGCACTGTTCAACATACTCAATTACAGCTCCCAGCTTCTATACCTGCCTTTAATAACGCACATCTACAGACTGCACGCATGTTTATCTAAAGGTCTGATCTCCTACTCACCAGTAAGCTGTAATAGACTCATCACCTTACCTTTACATCTATATACCTCATAATCATAGTCAGTGCGTAGCCTAGGAGAATATTCTCTTCACTCATTTACACCCAACACACTGAACGCCACTATTCCTCAATGTTTTTCTCTTCTTTAAAAAAAAAAAAAAAAATGTGCAGCACTCTCAACATGTATAATTTTATTGCCTGATACAAGATGTAAAGCTCTTATTTGACATGTTTATGTTTCATAAGTACTCAACAATGCACAACCAAAATAAAGAATTAAAAAAAAAAAAAAAAAAAAAAAAAACATGGAATCCCTGGGTATTGTATCAGAAAAGAACATAGATCCTGAAATAATCCTAGTTCAGCCCCAGATGTCATTAGAACAATAGTTAAAAAAATATATAACAGCAGTATGTGATTTCCTTTTCTCTTTTTTTTGTTTCTTTAGTTTTCCTCTTATAGAGGAATGTATGTAGGAAGAATGTAGCTTAGGTTTGGTATGGTTGTAGGAATTGATAAATGGTATTGAATTGTGACAATGAACAATAATTTACAAAAATATAGTATTTTCTCAAATCTAATGCGATATCGAATCTAATGCGCACCTCAATTTTTGCAACCTGGAAGCTAAAAAATGTTTTTGCTGGCAAATGTAATGTGCATTTATGCAAGAAGATATAGTTATATATATATATATAACTATATCTTCTTGCATAAATGCACATTACATTTGCCAGCAAAAACATTTTTTAGCTGTGTATATATATATATATATATATATATATATATATATATATATATACACACACACACCTTTAATTCTCTTCTTCGCCCTGCTGTGGCCACCCCCAAAACTAACCTTACTGCTGATAACTTTGCATGTTACTTCACTGACAAGATTGAACAGCTAAGGAAAGAATTCTCCCCTCCTTGCCTTTCTGTTTCTCAATCACACATAGATCATGCCTTTCCTACCCTTCAGACATTCTCCCCAGCTACTGACCAAGAGGTGGCTGCTCTTCTTTGCTCCTCTCGCCCCACCACTTGCCCGCTCGATCCTGTCCCATCTCACCTTATTAGATCTCTCTCCACTTGTCTCGTGCCTTCTCTAACACACATCTTCAACTGCTCGCTCTCTTCTGGCATCGTCCCTGCTGACCTTAAACATGCCACTGTAGTACCTATACTAAAAAAACCATCCCTCGACCCATCCACCCCCTCTAACTACCGTCCCATATCTCTGCTCCCTTTTTCCTCAAAGCTTCTGGAAAGACTTGTCTTTACCCGTGTGTCTCATTTCCTCAATTCCAACTCTCTCCTTGACCCCCTTCAATCTGGCTTCCGCCCTCTCCACTCTACAGAGACTGCCCTTATCAAAGTTACTAACGACCTAATCGCAGCTAAATCCAAAGGCCACTACTCCATACTAATTCTTCTTGACCTCTCAGCGGCCTTTGACACCGTTGATCATGCTCTCCTTCTTCAAACTCTTCAATCGCTTGGTCTCTGTGACTCTGTCCTCTCATGGTTTTCCTCTTATCTCTCCCAACGCTCATTCAGTGTCTCCTTTTCTAATGATACCTCCTCCCCTTGCCCTGTCTCGGTTGGAGTTCCCCAAGGCTCCGTCCTTGGTCCCCTTCTATTTTCTCTTTATACTGCCTCTCTTGGCAAACTTATCACCTCTTTTGGATTTCACTACCACCTGTACGCTGATGACACCCAGCTATATCTCTCCTCCCCGGACCTCTCCCCTGCCGTCCTGCAACGTGTCACTGCTTGCCTTTCTTCCATCTCTGACTGGATGTCATCCCGCTTTCTGAAACTCAATCTCTCAAAAACTGAGCTCCTTCTCTTTCCTCCTCCTAATACTGATCCTCCTCTTTCGCTCTCCCTCCAAGTTTGTGGTACCAACATCAGTCCATCCTTGCAAGCGCGCTGTCTTGGCGTCATACTTGACTCTGGTCTCACCTTTGAGCCTCACATCCAGCATGTTGCCAAATCCTGTAGATTCCATCTTAAAAACATAGCCCGCATCCGCCCCTTTCTTGCACCAGATACTACCAAGGAGCTTGTCCATGCTCTAGTAATTTCCCGCATGGATTATTGTAACCCTTTCCTGATTGGTCTTCCCAATAGCCGTACTGCACCTTTACAGTCCGTAATGAATGCTGCTGCTAGATTGATTTTCCTCTCTAGTCGTTTCTCTCACACCTCACTCCTCTGCCAGTCCTTACATTGGCTTCCTGTATGCTATAGGAGTCAATTCAAGGTACTAACTCACACCTATAAAGCACTGAACAACTCTAGCCCCTCTTATATCTCCTCACAGATCCATAGGTATGTCCCTTCTCGGTCTCTCCGTTCTGCCCGTGACCACCTCCTGTCCGTTGTCCGCACTCGTACGGCCAACTCGCGCTTGCAGGACTTCTCACGGGCGGCTCCCTTCCTATGGAATAGCCTGCCTACCGCCATCAGACTCTCCCCTAGTCTTGCATCTTTTAAGAAGTGCCTTAAAACCCATCTCTTTAGGAAAGCTTATGGCCTCCAAGACTAACCCTTACCTCACATACCTGTCTCTTGCCCTCTCCTAAAGGGCAGCCCACCTTATTTGATTGATATTTCCTGTCCTAATGTGTTTTACACCCCACCTCCTATAGAATGTAAGCTCGTTTGAGCAGGGTCCTCTTCAACCTATTGTTCCTGTAAGTTTATTTGTAATTGTCCTATTTATAGTTAAATCCCCCTCTCATAATATTGTAAAGCGCTACGGAATCTGTTGGCGCTATATAAATGGCAATAATAAATAATAAATTGTGCTACAGTGAAAATGTTTATTGCCATATACCATAGTAAAATATACCATAGTAACAGTGATTGCATTTCAATTTTACTGTTACTTGTTAAGTCTATTTTTTCTTAAGTCTTCTTTCAGAAAAACAAAATTTGCCTGTGTGGATTCACCTGTGTGAATTCGCCTATTTGAATTGACTAGTTTTAATTCACCAGTTTTAATTTGTCTGTGTGACTTCGTCAGAATTGCAATTTGCTGAACAATTTAAAATGTTGCCCCGAATGTAATGCGCCATCAAATCTATGTGCATTCAAATTTTAGAAACTTTATTTTCCAAAAACAGGTGCACATTAGATTCGAGTAAATACAGTATATTATAAATGTTATGAAAAACATGCAAAAAATGTTTGCACAATATTGCACTGTAACTAAATTAATCAATACAAATATCTTTAATAAAAAAAAAAAAACAGTTAGAAGTCAGATTTACAAATCCTTGGTTTTTTTTTGTTCTGTGAAAACTGAACCTGTATATTATTTGTGCCAGTATATGTATACAATTTTTCTTTTTTTATTTGTTTTGCCTTTAGAACCAGTTTCCATGGCAGGTGGCAATCAAAGATGGGAATGCACTAAACTGTGGTGGAATTTACATTGGAGGCTGCTGGGTATTGACAGCCGCTCACTGTGTCAGGTTAGTTATTGTATAAAATAGTATATTGTATTTACACTACTAGTAACATGCTCATATCATGATTTATCTATTTAGGTGAACTAGACAACCATAGAGGGCACCATATTACGTTGGAAATGTGGAGGATAAACAAAGAAAAAAAATTTGAAGCCAAAATAGAAAAAAAAAAAGAGTAGGCAAAGATGGGAGAAGCAACAATGAGCTGCATTGATGATGTGACTTGTATTGATGCACAACAAACTTAAATAACTGTATCATAAACTAAACTAAACACGTCATTGTGACAGGCCAATTATATTTTTTGCCATCATGGTTTAATGGCAATTATATAAAACAAGCCAGTGCTACAGTATTTTATAAAAACAGATTACCTTCAACGCGTATATTCTATGATTTGTTGACGCAAAGATGTCTCTTTTGCAGGGCAAACCAACCTCAGAAATACCGTATAATGCTTGAGCTCCTAAATTTGGTGCACCACGACCAAGACATCGACTCCTATCCAGTGAAAACTGTGAAGGTTCATGAATTTTATAATCCTGACACATATGAAAATGACATTGCTCTATTGGAAGTGATCAACATACATAAAAAACCAGAGTGCATGCAATATGATAATAACCTTGTAGCTGCCTGCGTTCCATGGTCACCTTACCAATTTATGCCTGGAGACCGCTGTGTAGTTTCTGGATGGGGACGGCAAGAAGGTAACTTATAAAAGTGTATATTTTTTTGTCTTCCTTGCCATAACATATTAATGATTCTTTATATATTAAACAATTAAACATATCTTTATATGCTCGGATCTTTATATATACATATATATAGATAGATATATTTGTACTATAGGAATGTTAAGGAAATTTTTTGCCAAGTCTATGATGTAACTATATTCCCATACAAATCCATCACGCAAAATATGCAAGAGTTAAATTAACTAAACTGTCACTCCTAGGGTTGAGCAGGGCAGGGTGATGCTATACAGGTTAGAGGTATGTGACAGTGTGACTAAATGGAGACCGGTAAGCGAGAATGTGCTCACATAACATCCATACAAGTTGTTAATAAGATCGTTGGGTGGGCAACTGTAAAGAGCATTCCCATGAGTTAAAGACAAATAAAATCCGCTTTCAAAGGTAAAAGACCTAGTTGCACTGCACCCTTTAACACTCCCTTAGCTCATTTCTGTAGTGTATCTGTTGTAATACCCTTATCCATTCTCCTTTGTAATTTCCTTCATGTTTCGGTGTCTGTGGAGATCTATGCCCTCAAACATCACTTGGGTTTAAAAGGCAGGAATCCCCAACATCATGAGTCATTTCCTTAATCTACAGATGTTTCATCTCCTCCTGAGACTAGTGATTTGGCTTGTCTTGCCAAATCTAGGATAGCGAGCTTTTACAGCTTTAGAATGTTCAAGACCATTCTCCTATCTAGTCCTGTCAATTTTACTATTGTCAATGCTAGTAGTGCTTGGATTTTCTTCAGTTTAATTTAGTTTCATAGTCAGGTGGCTCTTCTGTTATGTCCACTATCAAATAAATACTTTCTGTTAGATTTAGTTTTAAGTGAATACTTCCAATCATGGCTCAAATTTAGAATCTGATGTCTATGCCTAATCCAAATGTTTATGTAAGCCTGTAACTGCCACATTCCTTGCCAACCTCCAACAGCCATAAGGGTTTAACATTTGGGTAATAACTGCTGTTAAGGTGAAGGTGTCATCAGTGTCTACCCCTCTAAATAAGATCCAAGAAGGCAGATTCTTTAAAATCAGTCTAGTTCTCTGTTAAACATATTCATTTTCCAGAATACATCGTAGGACCCCATACACATAGACTTATGATATATGTACTGAGCAATTCAGTAAATTATCATCTATTCACTTAATGAACAAAAATATCTGGTGGGTATTTGATTTCAGTGTATTAATTTCCCTTGAACATAATGTTAATTATAAAAACCCATCTGCTGTTCAAGGTTACTAAATGCTCAACTTCAAGCGTGGATAAGTCTCTAAATGTGGAGAGGTCTACATATTGATTATACATATTTGCAACATCGTATGCAATTCTCTATGATCTACTGTTCAACTTCAAAACTAATCTTTAATAATTAAGTTATTTAGAAATAATTTAGAAGTAAAAAAATTAGTTTTTTGCACCCACACCTGCAGCGTTCCTTGTACTATGGGTAACTCTTAATTAGAGGAAAACAAGTAGTGATAACATGACTTTGACTGCAAAGTCACATGTCTACAGATTCCCATTCTGAGAACCAAATAGGAAAAATAAAGTATTTATTGATTACATCTCATTGCTTTTGCTGCTGTGGCAACATGCATCCATCAACTTAATAATTCATAATTTACAAGATAAAAAAATTATTACAAAGGAGATGTACAGGTGAATCACAGTATGGTGATTAAAAACACGTGATGGTACTGTAGTCTAAGACAGGGTTCATACTTTGACATAGTCTACGGTAATAATACAATTAGGGAGACTCTCTTTTAATTACCTGTTTGTCCTTATCTGTAACCATGTCCAAAACACTGCTATTTTTGCCTCTGTGTACATGTATAAAACAATATTTTGGGCCAAGTTGTGAAACAGTTCTCTTTTACGCTAAAATATAGTACTGGAGACTTTTTAAAAATGGTTTATTTCTGCTTGCCACAGAATGTATAGAATATGCCAGGTACTATTTTAAAGAATGCTCTATAATCTTTTATTTATTTTCATTGTAGGACTAGCCAAAGTTTTTCACCTGAAGTATGGTCATGTGTTCTTAATGGAAAATTGCTCATCAGTTTACAAGGAGCGTTTCCTTGACAAAATGGAATGTGCAGGTTAGTGTCGTGTCTTATGTCTTGAAGTAATACATTACTTTTGAACTCCTTCAATAAAAAACTGTTTGTTTGTTTTTTATGTATATTTTTTGTAATAAGCATATAACTCTGCACAGTAAGCTAGGATAAACAGCAATGTTATGTATAGACTAATGTTCAGGGATTGCTGAAATAAATTAAATTATGCAATTTTGACACCCCTTCTCATCCTTTAATTAACGTCATCTGTCCATGCACTGTACTGTGGATAGAACTTAAAGAGACACTTTAGGCACTCAGACCACTTCAGCTTATTGAAGTGGTCTGGGTGCAATGTCCCAGGTCCCTTAACCCTACAGTGGTTGTTATTGCAGTTTCTGAGAAACTGCAATAATTACCTCTGAGGGTTAACTTCACTTCTAGTGGCTGTCTACCAGACAGCCACTAGAGGGACTTCCAGGAGCTTATACAAATTTTGGTCGTCTAGATGACACTTGACGTCCTCACGCTATGCATGAGGACTTCCAGCGTCACCGGGATCCCCATAGGAAATCATTGGTTAATGCTTTCCTATCAGGAAATCCTAACGCACCCATTGACGCGTATACGCATTAAGACTCCTCCGGGGGCAAGGGTTGAGCGTGGATGGAGCCTGACCCAGCGACAGCTGGATTCAGGTACATGACTGAAGGGGTTTTAACCTCTTCAGCGCTACAGGAGGGGGGTGCGAGAGAGGGAGGCACTCTAGGAGCCTATAGTGCAAGGAAAACAGCTTTAATGTAGTTGTGAGAATTTAATAGTCAAATACTGAAATGCTTACAAATAAAATCCTTTTCTAACAGCACTGCACACATTTAACATACATTGAAAGAAGCTTTTGAATCACTCCCAACATATGAGACTAATCTCACTCATCCTAGGTTCAAAATGCCTGCAAGTTCCCTATCTATACAAGAATACCGCAACCCTAGACAATTGTTAGGTGTAGCTTATACTTATCTAAGCACAGTGAGCACAGGGTCCACATCTGCATGATCACTCTTTTAACTCAGGGAGACCCTGAACAAATCTATTCAAGGAAAAAACAAACAGATGTAATTAATGTTTTATTTAAAAAAAATACATTTGGGGGGCAGGGCTTGACCGCCATACTAAGCAGTCATGTTTTTATGCAATATATACATATGTTTGCTCACTGCACATCCAAAATAAACATGTACAAAACAAAAAACATTCAAGCAAAATCATAAGATATAAGATAACTAAGAACTGGCAAAAAAATCATTACTTGCTAGCATTTAGAATCTGGATGACCTTATTGGTAGGATCAGTCTGTTATGCCATTGGTATTCCTCTGTAACGGCACATGTAAAATAAATCTGGACCTTTGTGGCAGCTAACAAAAATACCAGGTTTGGGCCCATTTTCAGGGTATTCATATATTCCGATCTTTTTTTTCCCCATGAAATGATATTTATAGTGGGATTATAAACTGCAATACAGAATTATTACACCTGAAGTTATGCAATTCTTCACACCTAATTTCATACAAGGCTGAGTGCTTAGCTTCACCTCATTTAAGAAAGCCATAAGAAAACACATCTTACTTTATACATTCATAAACACTTATGTTTGTTAGTGTGGGGCTCAGCATGCAGGAAATTGCAGTAGATTAGGGAGAGCAGATGGGATGAGCAGGGAAAGGCAAAGGAAAAATAACATCAAGTGTCAAATCCAAATGGCAATCCAAGAGACAAAGACGGTCTAAGCAGTGGTTGGTCCAGGTGGCTAAAGTTTGTAGTTAGGAATCAAGCCAAAGTTCTCAGTAATAAAAATGTAGTAATAGAAAAGGTTAAGGCAAATAGCAAAAGCAATACGCTATATGCAGCTCACAATAGCTCTGAACACCGTGTCCAGAGGAATTATATAGTGGATGGGGTATAAGTCATGCCCACTGGGGCAGGATCAGCACTAGTCACTAATTTCACAGCTAATGTGATCACACTATTTATTTTAATTTATGATTTGGCAGAACAAAAAGGAGGGTAAAATATATAATGCAATGTAATTATATGACTATTTAGCCCTTATCGAGGAACACTTGTTTATTTTATTTATCTGTTGCTGTTCTGAGAATATGTCTTTTTTTTCCCTTTCAGGCACATATGATGGCTCCATTGATGCATGCAAAGGTGACTCTGGAGGTCCCCTTGTTTGCTTTGATATTAACAATGTTGCTTACGTTTGGGGCATAGTGAGCTGGGGTGAGAACTGTGGAGTAGCCGGATACCCTGGTGTATACACAAAGGTTGCTAAATACCATGAGTGGATAAGTAGGATTGTTGGAAGGTCACTTATTAGTAAATACAACACATGACATTGCCTACATGCCTAGATACAGTGTAAAAATAAATCAATTAATATCAGAAATCTGTTCTATAACATTTATCCATATAAACGTTCACATGTGATTGTCTTATACTGTTTTGCATTAATTTGACTTTAATAAACATCCAATATACAACATTTCCGCATGTGATTTTGCTGTTAATTTCTGTATTTAGTTGATTTAAGATTTATGTGAAGATTTTTCATTAATAAGCCAAAATTTAAACTAATTATTAAAAAAACTTTTGAATATTTTAGTGATTTTTCAACATTTCCATACGTTCATGAACTAGGCAATTTTGACATTTGTTTGTTGAAGTGTTATTTTATGCTTTCTCATTAAAGGAACATGGTACACATTTATTCCTAGAACTTTAGTGTTCTCCTCACTGTTTAGATTCAGCACTCTTCCCACAACTAAATAAAAAAAAGGTTTTTTTTGTTTGTTTTTTTTAAAAAGCGAGAAATTATTTTAACTGAACTTTTTTCTTGTGTTGAGACTCATTCGGAGTAACCACCTACTCCTCCTCTTGCAACATCATCCCGCAGAAGTCACATCTTTGTCTTCTAGTCCTTATAGAGGAGCATTGGAGAAAAGAAGTGCATGCACAGAGTACCACACTCCTCCAATCAAATGTCTAATTCAGTTCTCACAGCAGAAGCATCTCTGCTTTCTTTCAGATAGAGAGCCACTAAAGACGTGTTTAGCCCTGCAATGGAAACATTTCCATATTCAGTAAACTGCATTGTTTTACACATGGTCATTTCATAACCAACATCTACCTGATTTTAGTTTTTTGTTCATATTTTTTCGCATTTATTGAATTTTATGGTCAATATTATAGTGATGCATGTCCTACTCCTACAAAGACCCTGGATTTTTATTGTACTGCATGTCCCATGCGAACAGCAACACTCCATGTTTACCTTTGAGAGGTTTTTAGAAAAGTTATAGGGTTAAATTAGAGACATGTATTAATTTTTAAATTTCTCTAACTTTGCTTACCAGTGACACTAGAAAGAAATAGAAAACCAATGAAGGCGTATTTAACCCAAATGTGCAAACACAGTGGTGTACACTTAAATTAATATATTTATACACTTAAACCTTTTAAACTCCAATTGGGAAGTGATAATTAATGGCACACATGCACATTTCACAGAGCTAATACCCTAGGTCTGATAGTAGAAACTTTTTGGTCTGTTAGGCAACCACCCCCTTCTTTAGAGCTGCTGTACTCAGTGGAAGCTCTTCCTAAATGGTGAGGAATAAAATAAATAAGAGAAAACAAATATCCAAATAGTGTAATCCGATTTAAAAGTATTGTACTCACAAAATAAGAGCCTATAATTTGGCTCAGTATATAGGTTTTGCATGGTTAAGGACCATACACTTTCTTGTCATAAGCAGTTTCGCCGCCATCTATCAAAGAGAGTTCTCCACCCATAAATGAGGTCTTTATAGCCTTTAGAGTGACATAGCATGCCCTAATGATCGGCACTTTTTTTTTTATAATTCTGTTTGTGGCAAACTCTTTCAAAACCACAATTCCCCACTATTTGTATTAATTTAACTTATTGTTCCTTTAACATTTTGTAATTGTCTCATTACTATTAAAATTCACCCTAATAATATTGTAAAGCACTACGAAAAATGTTGGCACTATATAAATGCCAATAATGACAGTCTTGTACACAATCCATAGACTTACAGCCTTATGTGTATAAAGCAAAGGTTGCATAACTTTACTGTTGAACCAAAATGGCTGCTGCAGATTGGAATTATATTTCTCCTTTAGAATGACACAGCATCACTTCTTTTTGCCACATGAATTCCTACCTGACCTAGACTGCAATTATATCAAACAATCACTAGATGGTGTGCAAACATATTAACTATAGTATGGACAGCACACCACCCATCTCAGTTTCAGACCAGTCCATTAATGACAGAAACAGGACATCATTGTGTAGCAGCAGGAGAGAGGAACCGGACATTGGAGCCTGCTCTCCATGATCACACTGATCCGCCTGTCAGGATGTTGCAAGGTAAAGTGATCTTCCCACTGCACATGTGTAAATCTGTCAGGCATGCACAATTCACTTTTCCAGAATTCCAAGGCACAGGATACTGATTGGTTCGATCACTTCCCCCCCACCCACAGTGTGGGTTTTGAAAGCATAAGAACGATTAGCAGGCAAATATGAATATATATATATATATATATATACACAGTCAGGTCCAAAAATATTGGGACATCGACACAATTCTAATCTTTTTGGCTCATACACCACCACAATGGATTTTAAATGAACAAGATGTGCTTTAACTGCAGACTTTCAGCTTTAATTTGAGGGTATTTACATCCAAATCAGGTGAACGGTGTAGGAATTACAACAGTTTGTTCATACACAGCTCGCCAGTTCGTGAGTATCCCACGCGAACGCTAGCATTCGTCAATTCATCCACAAACGTAAGTCCACTGCGTATAGTTTCATTACACTTCCGTTCGTACGATGTCTCACTACCAGTATATTACGAATTCTCTGTTTGGCAATCATATTTTGCTTACGGTTAAAACGCTGTTCGGCTAAAATCGTCAAACTACAGTACAATTGTCCAGTAGTCATTCAGAAATAGATTCATTAAAACGTATGCCTGTTCAGCTTGCAGGTTTCACATGCACATGCCTTGTTCGGCTATTTCTTTCAGTTTAATAATGGTATTCATAAAACGGGTTAAGCTAGTAAAAAGTAGGATTACTAATTGCAAGCCAAATTAACTTTAATTTTGTTAATTGGATGCTAAATTCATGGGTCTCCTCTGTATTTTCTTTCCTTTAAAATTCCAGGGGTGATTCTTCCAGGATATATTGCTACAATTAAAGCTGAATTACAAGTTACGGTTCGGTTAGTAATATTTCCTCTCCTACACTATGTTATTTCCTTTTGCTTCACTCATTACTAGTAGGAATCGGTAAACTCACTTGTCTTACCACAAAAAAAAAAAAAAAAAAAAAAAAAAAAAAAAAAAAGGGGGGCTTATAAACTAAAATTTGCTTGTTTCTTTTTTATTTTATCTAACGTCGCCTGGGTCCATTCTCTGCAATTCGGGGCATCAGCAGTGCAAAGCCGACAGAGTGTAATTAACTCTTTAGGTCATCTTAAATAATACTTGTCACTAATTCATCGTTCAGGTAAGGATAACAATATTTCTATACAAATACGTTCAGTCTCGTGTCTATTCCTCCATCCAGTTTAGTCGTGGCTGGTTTCAGGGTCTTAGGAGCCCAATAGCGGTAGTCTTCTCCCGGCTTCTTCGCCTTAGGTTAGTGGTCCCGCGAGGCCAACACCCATCCTCAATTAGGAGGAACTACTCCCCTCGGGCCAAATCATAGTTAGCCGCCTCGCATTTGGTATAGAGAGGGCCTCACCTGTCACCCCCAGACTGTCTTATGATTACAATTCACCGAGAGGCCAACACCCCGCCACAACGCTCAGTGGCCACAAAATCCCCTCGCACCAACTCATCGATAGAGCCTCTCAAGCCACTTGGCACTTAGTAGGGCCTCACCAGTCATCAATCTAGTTTAATTGCTTCGCCACGGCGGCACTAGCCAGTCAACCAGCACACATAAAAAAAAAAAAAAATTGCTAACACTACGTTTCCTCTCATGCCAGTAGCATGTCAAACGCTTCAGCACAAGACAATGAACTGTCAGTTGCAAGCAGTCCGTCCAGATCTAGCACCCAGCCAGGACAGCCTAGTGCCTTATCCAGCTACAGATCCTGGACTGTTCCAAAGATCACAGCCGAGCTGAACAGAAGGAACATTCCCTTCCCGGCTACAGCCAGGAAAGCAGAACTCTTCCGTTTACTTAACACCCAAAATGCGGAGGATTTACCAGGCCCTAGTTCTGACGGTACTATACAGAATAGTTTAGCAGAACTACGAAGCATGATGACCTCTTTGGTGGCTTCTGTAGCCACCATAAATAACAGGTTAGATACCCTGGAAGCCACTGGTCGGTCCAGCATTTCAGAAGTTCAAGTTCCACTGGTACAACCAGAGACCGGCTCAGGAGGTAACTCCACTCCTATTCCTGCCAAAAAATCTAATATCATTAATCCAGTTCATTTAATCCCACAAAATCTTAAACAGGACATACTAGAAGGGAAAGATGTTAATTTAGCTTCCCTCCTCATCGCATCACAGGATATTATCGAGAACAGGTCTTACACCTTTGAAGATATATCCGTAGTGATGAAAGCCAGAGACCCTAGACTTAATAAAAAACTTAATATTCCCGAATTCGTATTAGCCTTTGGGTTATATAGGGACGTAATTTGCTCTTCTTTCCCACACCGTAGGGAAGAGCTGGATTTATACTTGCACAAACTGGTGGACCTAGCCTACAAGTACGGTGGTTATGCGTTCTATGACTATCATAAATCTTTTTCAGCCAGATCAGCCGCATCACTGGCACAGTTCAACACTCCCGCCGATTGGAGTCAGTTGGACACAGAATTGTTTTGTAGGCATTTCGCCGGGCTTAAAACACCAGCATGTGCAATATGCGCTTCAGCTTCTCATACATCGAACTTTTGTCCTAGTACCGCAGTAGGTCCGTCTACTAGTTTCACTAACCCAGACTATTCTAGTCAAAGGGAAATGAAAGACAAATTAGGCAGACCTATAGTGTTTCTCGGGAAAGCGCAAGTATGTAATAACTTTAATGAAGGGGGATGTAGTTATAGCGCCTGTAGATTGCTCCACGTTTTTTCTATCTGTTTCAGGGCTCACGCAAAAACAATGTGCCCAAACAAACTGTTTCCGAAAAAGGCAATTACACCAATAAACGTACCTAATTTACAACGTTACCTGACTGCACATCCTTCTTCACAGTTGGCGGACTTTCTCATCTCTGGTTTCACCAAAGGCTTTCACACAGGTTTTGTAGCACTCCCTTCAGGCACACTAGAATGCCCCAACTTGCAGTCAGCAATATCCGACCCAACCAGTATAAAAGATCTCCTCGACAAAGAGGTGGAAAACGGTTTCATGATAGGTCCCTTCACCACACCACCTTTCACGTCCTGGAGAACAAGTCCATTAGGTATAGCCACGGGTAAATTCAACGACAAAAAGAGGTTAATAATTGACTTCTCAGCCCCGCACTCTTCCACCTCCCCAAGTTTAAATTCCCTTATACCATCAGAAGACTTCTCACTGCAATACGCTAAGATAGACGATGCCATTCAATCCATTGTCAACCTTGGTAAGGCGGCCTGGTTAAGCAAAACGGACATCTCAAATGCTTTTAAACTGCTACCTATTAAGCAGTCGCTCTGGCACCTCTGGCAAGGGAAATACTATTTTGCAACCAGGCTGACTTTGGCTCAAAAAGTAGCCCAAAACTTTTCGACTTGTTCGCAGAGACCCTGAATTGGCTATTACTCAACGAGTCCAGGTGCCCAGTAGTAATCCACTACCTCGATGATTTTCTGTATATCGAACCTCACTACTGCACACCACTCAGCCTACAAAGGGCACTCACCTTATTTGAGGAACTAGGTGTTCCGATAGCCTCAAATAAGACAGAAGGTCCCAATACAGAAATCACCTTCTTAGGTATCACGATCAATTCTGTAACCATGCAAGCTAGCCTCCCTCAAATCAAAGTAGATAGGATTCTAGATTACATTCACACCTGCACCAACCTCGGGTCATGCACCAGGAAAGAGTTACAGTCTCTCTTGGGTTCTCTTAACTTTGCCATGAGAATTATCCCTCAAGGCAGGTCTTTCATCTCCAGGTTACTCTCGCTACTACACGGCCTCCCTGACGACGACACTAAGATCAATTTAGACAATTCGGCAATGGCTGACCTAGAAATGTGGGAACTGTTCTTATCCTCGTGGAATGGTAGGTCATTATTCATTCCTCCCATCTCCGACGATTCCCCAGTTATCTGGACAGACGCTGCAGCTTCAGTCGGGTACGCAGCAATATTTGGGGACGAATGGGTATATGACAGTTGGCCACCTGAGACTAATACACTAGATAACTTCGACAAAACCTCAGCGTTATTCAAAATCTTTCCCATAGTGGCAGCAGCACACATTTGGGGTGAGAATTGGAGGGGTAAAGCAGTTAGGTGTTATTCGGACATAGCAGCCTGCAATATAATTAACAAAGGCCGATCTCAGTCTCTGTCTATTATGAAGTTAGTAAGAAAGCTCACTTGGTTGGCAGCAAACTTGCAGTTTTACATTTGTTGTATGCATGTTCCAGGTATGTTCAATAACGCAGCTGACGCTTTGTCACGTTTCAATTTGCAGAATTTTTCCGACTTCACCCTACAGCGAACAAGCAACCCCAAACTCCCCTGCAGTTCAGAGATCTAATCATGCTTTAGATCAATTATTGGCCCACAGTAGAATTCTAGCTCAGGCAGGGTTATCAGCAAACACAAAAAAAGCATACAATAGGGCATTTGAAATGTTTAATAAATTTGTACGCAACTTTAACATAATAAATCGATTTTCTGTAAAAACTATGGTTGCATTTTCAACTATTTGCCACATCTCATTAAAACTTGCATACAATACCATCAAACTATACTTAACAGGTATACAACACTTCATGCTTACTCTCTATCCGGATAAGACCCCTTTCTTGTCCACATAACCAATTAAAAACATTCTTAAGGGTATCCAGAGACTAAATAACCATAAAACCCTTGAGAGACTCCCAATAGATAGTAACGTCTTTGAAGGAATCTCTAAGCTGTTAGATAAAAATCCTTTTGAATATTCTACTAATCTGGTAATTAAATCCGCAGTTTATTTGCCTTAAACAGAGAAACTTGACCAAAATAAATGATCATTATGTATTAGCAATTCCCCGTACAAAAACAAATCAAGCAGGCCCCCCTGTGGAGGTTAAGTATTTCCCTACGGGTTCTAAATGTTGCCCAGTTCAAGTGCTGGATAATTTGTTAAGTCAGCAGATTAGGAATCCAGAACTGCCGCTTTTGTCCTCTGTGGCTCTTTAAGAGTGCGACCTTGCCTCTGCTTACAAATGCCCTGCTTACATTTCGGCAGCTCTGGGAGGAATTCCTCCCACTAAGGAAAGGAGCTGTGTGGGAGACGGAAGAGGCAGGGAGGAGGGGTACCTCCTCCCTGGACACCAGACTGGACACCGGGGAAACCACCCTCCAAGGTAGGAAACTGGAGGGTGGGTTAAAAAGTGTAAATTTATGTCAATATGTCTGTGTGTGTATGTCAGTGTATGTGTCTGTCTGTGTCAGTAAGTCTGTCAGTGTATGTGTCTGTCTATGTTAGCATATCTGTCAGTGTATGTATCAGTGTCAGTATGTCTGTCAGTATGTCTGTAGGTGCATGTGTTTGTCTGTGTCAGTGTGTATGTCAGTATGTCTGTGTATGTCAGTATGTCTGAGTATGTCAGTATGTCTGTCAGTGTATGTGTATGTGTATGTCAGTATGTGTGTCATGGTGTGTGTCTTTATGTCTGTCAGGGTATGTGTCAGTATGTCTGTCACTGTATGTCTCTGTGTATGTTTGTCAGTATGTCTGTCAGTGTATGTGTCTGCGTGTATGTCAGTATGTGTTTGTGTGTCTTTCAGTATGTCTGTCAGTGTATGTGTCTGTGTGTGTCAGTATGTCTGTCAGTGTATGTGTATGTCAGTATGTTTGTCAGTGTATGTGCATGTGTCTGTGTCAGAAAGTGTATGTGTCTGTGTGTGTGTCAGTATGTCTGTCAGTGTATGTCTCTGTGTATGTGTGTTAGTTTGATGCTATCTCAATCTAAAACTCAACATGAACAACTCAACTACCTCCCACTACTTCACACACTGCAAACGGACTTTCAGAAATGGACCCAACAATACATATCATGTCATGCCACGGATATTATATTCGTTTCAGACCATCCCAATAACAATCCTGAGATCTTTTTTTAGCTCTATTGCGACGGCGATAAAGAAGTTTGTGTGGAACCAATGCCCCACTTGAACAAGGACAAAATTCTATTGGAATTGCCTAAACAGGCTGGCGGGACGGGATTTCCATCCATCGTGACATACTACCACGCGACGCACCTACATTAGTTGGTCGACTGGCATGTCCATTTCCCCACGAAACAGTGGGTAGACTGTCACATCCTGCCCTGTTCTGCAGAGATGTTTGGCCTTGGCTTCTGGTATCCAGTACTCTTTTTACAATTCTTGTTTAGTTTTTCTGGTTCTCTATTCCATGTCTGGATTTCTTTATGCTGAGTTTTCTGGGTTCACTCCTTTATTCCGTTCCTGGAATTCCCAGTCTCCTGGATTCCTTTATATGTTTGTTTTATGTTGCCACACCCTTTCCTTTTACATTAATCCTTTTGTTTCACTTGGTTACTGCAGGCAGTTGTTCCAAGTCCTCTGCCCTTTCTTTGCAGGTAAGTGCTGTGTGTGTTTTATTATTGTTTATTTAGTCATGCATATCTAGCCAGTCTAGGACCCATTTAAGTAGAGTACTTTGACTCAGTGGTGGGCTGCATACACCTTGGCCATTTATGTATGTCTAAATCTCCAATGTTTTACATATATAGTACTTAGTTATGTCTACTCTTGTTTCGCCTTGTATCTCTTGTCTTTATTTTGTCTTGTATTCCCAGTTCATGTACAGTCTTGTCCTGCCCTGTTCTTGTTTTTCTCATGTCTTGTGTACATGTTCTGGGTTCTGTTTTCTGTCCTGCTCTGGTTCTGGGTTCTCCTAGTTTTGTCTTGTTTTCTTGTTTGGTGTCTATTCTAGTCTTGCCTTGTTTCTGTACTGGATACATATCTGCTGCAGAGCCTCCCTATTCAGATCCTGGGAGGTCTGCTTATTGTCATCTGGCACCTGGGATCCACAGAAGCTGCATCAGGGCCCTGGTATGTGGCCACACAAACGCTGGTGCTCAACACCAGGGGTGTGTGGTTACCCTGCACCAGGCCCTGATAATCCATTTCCACACAGTGACTCCTACTATCAAGATCAGGCATACTGGATCCCGGTCACTGGACCGCCACCTCTGACAGTAGACATAGATATCCGACAAGGAGAGTGTAAAGTCACCTCCCAGCTGTGGCTGAGTAGGTCGACAAAAAGCACTTTATGCACGAAAAACCCAATCATTGACTCCACTCTGGGGGTGTGGTGCACCCCCTTAGATACCAATGACAACTGACCACCCCACCCAACCCACTCACCCCCATCACACATAATCCTGACCTAGCAGGCGGCCTGAGCCCTAGCAACCTGACAGGATTCCAAAGCACAGAATGGGTATACGTACACCAATGGTGCACCTCTGGTCAACTTAAGACCTCAACAGAACTGTGCCCAGACAGACACCCGACACCTCCGAATCATTTCCACTACCACCAGGTCAAGACTTATTACATGTCATTGCAAGGTCGGGGACAACTACATAGGAACCTAACGCACTTCGAACACTTATGCACCTCCCGGAAACACCTCTCACGGGGAATCTCGACTTTATACTCCATGCTGCTGACAGCTAACAGTGACATACCCCTAGGGTTCATGAGCAGATAGGAGATGGACACTGGGACGATACTTTCTATACAAGAGTGGGACAAAATCTTCACCCTCACGCACAAATGCTCAATAACCTCTAAATTCCAAGAGTTAAGCTCCAAACTGTTGACATTTTGGTACAGGACACGCAAAATCCTACACTGCATGCACGCAGAGACCCAGATACGTGTTGGTGATGTGGCACAGATGTGGGTACCTATATTCACATCTGATGGTCAGGTCATTTAATTGTACCCTTCTGGGAATCGATTCGCTCTAAAATACATGAAATTACTGGCACCAGCATACCTCTACACCCACTGAATATGCTTTTACACCATACTACCCAACCACTGAAAATATATTAAAAAATCATTGATCCTCCCTCTGCTCACTGTTGTGAAGTCCTTAACCCCTTAAGGACACATGACATGTGTGACATGTCATGATTCCCTTTTATTCCAGAAGTTTGGTCATTAAGGGGTTAATACTTACACTTTGGAAACAGACCGGTGTACCCACCCTTCAGCAATGGGTTGCAAAAGTAGAAGAAATATACTCTATAGAATCGTTGACAGCGGACCTCTGGGGATGATCGGAAAAATGTACTCAAACATGGACCTGCTGGTTGACCTATGTCTTGGGGGCGGCCAGCAGGTCAGGAGGACATTAGGCCACCGACATCACGTATTCAAGAGAGAAGTGAATGAATAAAGGAAGGGAGGAGGGAAGTGGACGAAAGTAAAGAAAGCACAAAAAGCACAAAAGACTATAACTTTTTTTTCTCTCGCCTCCCTTCACCCCTCTCTTTCCCCCCTTCTCCCTCCCCCACACCTTACTACATAGAACTGACAGGGATCCCTCACCCAAAGGTCCTTGATACTTAAACCACAACCATGACCAGCTGGAGTTCCCTAAAAGACTATAGAACCCTTAGATAAGACTGGCCACCAATCACAGGCCAGATAAGACTGGCCACCAATCACAGGCTGTATGAAGACGTATACGGAAGCTACATGTAAAACACTAGTTAAAGGAAGCCTGCCCAATCACCTAAAATGTTACACTTACTAATGCCACATGTATAGGGTGTCACGGGGGGCGGTCCAAAGACCGGGACCCCTGAGTGCCTGATGTGGAAATGAGCGGAGTCTTCAGCGTGGAAGTGGATTACAGGGCCCGGTGCAGGGTAACCGCACGCCCCCTCGTGTTGAGCACCAGCGTTGGTGCGGCCACAAACCAAGACCCTGTTGCAGCTTAGTGGAAGCCAGAGCAGATGAATGCTGAGATGTATCCAGTACTAGAAACAAGGCAAGACTAGAACAGGCACCAAACAAGAAAACAAGACAAAACTAGTAGAACCCAGAACCAGAGAAGGATAGAAAGCCAAACATGTACACAATACATAAGGAAACATTAACTAAACTGGGGCAGGACAGGACTGTACATGGACTGGGATTACAAAATAAAACAAGACAAGATATAATAGGCAAAACAAGAGGAGACATAACTAAGCACTATATATGAAAAGTATGGGGATTTAGTTACATTATATGATCATAAATTGCATAAGCCTGCCACAACGCCAGTGTACCCCATATTCGGCAGGTCCTACTTTGCCTAGTGTATACTAAAAGAACCATAAGAAACACATATATAGCACTTACCTGCAAGAAAGGGCAGAAGGCTTGAGCAGCTGCCTGCAGGACACTGAAACAAAAGGAATCATGGAAAACAAACGGGTGTGGCAACATAAAACAAACATTTAAAGGAAACCTGGACACTGGGAATTCAAGGGACGGATTACAGAAATTAACCCAGAAAAACCCAGCATAAAGAAAACCAGACATAGAATAGAGAATGTGAACATACTGTATATGGTGTAGGCTAGATTCAAGCTTAATTAGGATGAACAGACATGTCTAAATGGTGATGCAAAGAATCTAGACTTACACCAGGGAGAGACAGCGTGATTTATGAGAAGAGTGACAGCAGGATATGGAAAATAAAGGCATACGGCATATGCTGAGTAGATGCTATTTTTAACGCTGCACATTCAGGATTCATTGTCCGTTCCCTAACCCCTGCACCTTTCTGTGCTGTGAGCCATGTATTGAGTGTCCAGCTGGGCATGTAGCTGACAGAGAGCAAGCCATGGGAGGACATTCCCTAGTTGGAGCGATGAAAGAATGCTTGTGTGAGTGTGTGTCAGCAGGCAACAGGTGGAACATCTGTGTTGGTTCTGTGTGGGCTCGATCCGAAATCGAGCTGTGTGATCTGTGAGCAGGATTGCCATATGCTGGGCTTCACTGTGTTCTCACTGTTGAAATCACACTGTCTCTCATGTTCCTCTGCATCGTGCTGCTGGGCAGGTTATGTAGCAGGGCTTGCTGAGTCCTTCGATCTTGTGGCTCACCCGCCTCCAACCCGATGTTGTTGTGAGCGGAGGCTTGATGGGAGGGCTGGTCCGGTGTATTCCACTGTGCCAGCCCCGGGCTCTGCTTGAGCGGCCGCCTGTGCCCTCAGTTCTGGTTCAACTTCTGGCCGGTAACGGGCTGCCTGGCTGATGGAGTGTGCGTGGGCTTGGGGCTGCGGTTCGAGGAACGTCCTCTAGGGGCTCAAGGCCCAGGAAGGCTGCTGTGGAGACCGGATCCAGATCCAGGGTATGTGAGCCGGGTAAGCCAGGAGGTTGCTGCGGTGTGTGGCAGGGCTATGTTGTTGCGTTCCCATGTAGCGAGGTGACAGGGCTCAGTTTATCTTGCTGCCCACCGGCGGTTTGTGCACTTGCGTCTGGCTGGGGCCTTCAGGTTGCCATGTTGGAGGCACAGTGTACATGTGTAAACACTCTGCCTGCTGTTCGGAGAGCCTGTCGTGCCACCCTGGCTCTCCTCTGTGGGGGCCGGGATAACCCCCCCGGCCCGAGGGGGGGGACCGAGGCCTGTGAGGTGTGTTACAGGACTGTGGTAGGGCGACCAGGTTATCGCAGAACAGCGGCCGTCTGCCCCGTGTCTACCCTGAGTAGGCCACAGGCTTCGAAGTCCCGTACCACTGGGGCCCTGAAACTCCCGATCTCGGAGTCCACGGTGGTGCCCACCCCTATCCTGCACACTTCTGTGGGTCATTCCGCCTAATTGTCAGCGGTAAGCCCATGCTTTTCATCAGCTGGAGGTAAAGTTTGCTGGAGCCTCAGGGACATTCGACCGGTCAGCATGGCGGTCAGGCCCCGCCCCCCTTTTTTGCATTTTTCTGTATTTTTTTATAATAAATAAGCATTTATGTATATATATGTTACATCAAATTAAAGCCCTTTCTGTCCTTTAAAAAGCGGTATATAATATGTGTTGGTGCAATAAATTAGTAAAATGCAAATTGCAATTGAACGCAAACAGCAAAAAATGCAAAAAATGCTGTTGTTATAAAGTGAAAGACAAGCTTCCGAAGCTCTGTCCTTAAGGGGTTAAGGGGTTAATTAAGATTTTCTTATCCCCTGCTATGTTAATAGCTTGCTAGACCCTGCAAGAGCCTCCTGTATGTGATTAAACTTCAATTTAGAGATTGAGATACAATTATTTAAGGTAAATTACATCTGTTTGAAAGTGAAACCATTTTTTTTTCATGCAGGCTGTGTCAATCATGGCCAGGGCTGCATAAACAGAAACAAAGTGATTTAACCCGTTAAGGACATATGACGTGTGACATGTCATGATTCCCTTTTATTCCAGACGTTTGGTCCTTAAGGGGTTAAAGGGAAACTCCAGAGCCAGGAAAACAATCCGTTTTCCTGGCACTGGAGGGTCCCTCTCCCTCCCACCCCCCAATCCCCGGTTACTGAAGGGGTGAAAACCCCTTCAGTCACTTACCTGAGGCAGCAGTGATGTCCCTCGCTGCTGTCTCCTCCTCCGCGCCGCTCCTCCTCTGTATTGCGTCGGCTGTTGGGCAAGACTGATCCCGCCCACCGGCCGAGGAGACCTAATGCGCATGCGCATTACGTCTCCCCATAGGAAAGCATTGAAAAATAATTTCAATGCTTTCCTATGGGGAAATGAGCGACGCTGGAGGTCCTCACACAGCGTGAGGACGTCCAGCGATGCTCTAGCACAGGTTTCCTGTGCTATGAAGGAGGAAGTTCCCTCTAGTGGCTGTCTAGTAGACAGCCACTAGAGGTGGAGTTAACCCTGCAAGGTAATTATTGCCGTTTATAGAAAACTGCCATAATTACACTTGCAGGGTTAAGAGTAGTGGGAGTTGGCACCCAGACCACTCCAATGGGCAGAAGTGGTCTGGGTGCCTGGAGTGTCCCTTTAACTCCTAAATGACAGTGAATTGAGCAGTGAAATTGCAAGGGAATGATCTGTACACTAAAATTGCTTTATTTAGCCGACTTTAGGTTTATTTAGGTGACTATAGTGTTCTTTTAACCCACTTTATAAGTGATTATACACTGAAAAGTGTTACAAAAAAAGTGTAAACAAATTATGAGAAAGGTGAACGTGCAGAATTATAATATAATAAACGAGTGTAAACATGCAGTACAAATAAAGTGACAGTGCTTATAAATAAAATTACAATTGATGAAAGTCACTAGTGTAAAAAGTGTTAATAGTCACAAAAAAAACTGTAAAGTAAAATTAGCATGTGTCATATATTAAAAAAAAGTGTCTACAATATAATTACACATTGCTAACAGAGAGTGTGATTTTAATGATAACATGCCAGTCACAATATTATTCTGGCAAGTAGCCCTGCTTGTTTCCGGACAGACACGTGTTGACATTGTGCAATAGAGCTGTGTGGGCAGAGGGCTCCCATTGGATACAAGCTCACACCTGTGGAGCGCCCCCTGCTTGCCACGACAACCTTATGCAGGTGCGAGCTGATGTCATGCCCGGATGCTGCGTTACAGTAGAAGCACTGGCACAAGTTGGGGCAGTAGAAACACGTCGCCCGCTGATGAGGTCACTGGGAGGCGTCGCTCCATGGTCTAGCTGCTGTTATTTGATCGGGAGTTGCTGGCTCTGTGTTATAAGGATTCTCTTATCTTCAGCTAGACTCCATGCCGTGCCTGCAGAGCACACTGTGCTGCTCGCTGCTCTGCCAGTGACGGGGGGCTGCTGTTGTCCTGTGAAGATGGGGGTGCTGAGGATTGCTATACCAGCCTGTTTGTTTACATAGAAGGTGCAGGAGCTGCCAAGCAGGAAGCAGCAGGTTCCTGGATCTGTAACAGCTGTGAGTCCCATGGGCTACAGGCAGCTTGTCTGGGCTGTGACACAAATCTTTTATCTCCATTAAAGTGCACTACAGGCTTCCTCAGCACAGACTGTTCAGCCATGTGCCCCTGGCTGCATGTGCTCACACTGATCATGACTACCTACCTGCTGGTTAACAGCCATGAGGGGCCAGCATACCAGTCCCATCAGCAGCCTGAGACCCCTGACTGGAGGATGACTCTGAAGACCATCAGGAATGGGGTGCATAAGATTGACATGTATCTGAATGCAGCCCTGGACCTTCTTGGAGGAGAGGATGGACTTTGTCAGTTTAAGTGTAGAGATGGTAATGTTTAGACATTATTTATCAACGTTTGGAGTATTACCTTGTTGGATAACTTGCTGTTATGGGATGTGAATATAATGACCAGTGACTCTCAGGTGAAATGTAAGCCAGTGCTTCTTTATCACTAGGGAATTGTACTCAGTTCTCAAAAACAAACAACAACAACAAACAATAATAATTTTAATCTTTAAAATAACACAAAGTGGTGACCAGATATCAAGCTGTATGTTGTTTTCGAGAACCTGTGTTCTAAACTCTATTGGGTTAACACAGTAGACAATGATACATTTAAAACGAATCTCTTTTAAACTTCAATATGAAAATATGATGCATTCAGTACTTTCCATTAAGCGTAGAATAAAATATTTTCTTATTGAAGTAAAATCTTTCTGATATTTCACCTGTATGTGTAAATCTTGAGCTGGGTTGCATTAGTTTGGACAAAATTACCAGAACAATTCTGATGTTAAAATTCAGTTGGAAAATCCTTAGACACTACATTTATGTCATAAGTATTCTGATTAACTTAAGAAAACATGGGATTTGTGCAGATCATGGAACAGGGGAGCTTATTTAAATTTTTACACATTGCACTATATGCACGGATATTTACTAACTTGAGAATTGTCCATCATTCAATGTCAATTTTACATTTATTTACAAAATACCTGAACTGGAAGTATAACTGACTTGGATAATTCTTCCAGTTTTGCTATTTTGCTTTTAAATTTGAAATTCCCTTTGCATTCCTGACAATTCGCACTTTTGTAATTAACCTTAAATTTTTTATTTTTTTTATTTTTTACACAAAGAATGTAAAAAAACAACAAAAAAAAAACCTTTCGCCACAGCTCCACTCCTTTAGTCCATCTACCGGGATTAAATTATGACTCATGGCATCAGAGATGTGGAAATTAATAGAAGCCTTATTATTTAATTGTGTAATTCTATTGAAAACTGTAGGGGAATATTCTTGGTTACATGGGCATTTGATGCAAAAAAATGAGCCGTGACGAGTAGTGAGTCCTACCTGGTGTCACTCAAAGCATTTTTATTTATCCTTTGGAAATAAAGATCTGGTGCTGATAACCTATCTTTCATCAGCATATCATGCACTTGTTATCAGTAATGAGAATTTTTTTTTTTTTTTAAATCAGGTCAATGACATTTTGGTGTTTTTCTTCTTGTGAGACATGCAAGAGAGACTGTGCTATAGGTTTTAACAGAACGGTGTGATGCAGTTATGACAGGAAAAATGCTTACTGGTTTATAACTTTTATTGGCACTGGGTATGTGTGTCTGTATATTCATTGCATATGCATGACAAAATAAAAATAAAAGATTTTTCTACATTTTTCAAAAGGTAAAAAAAAAATAAATAATTTTATAAAGAATATATGTCAATCTGACTCTCCATATCTGTTGCCCTCCATTTGTTATTGAGATTGTGGGCATAGTTGAACATCCCTATACTAGGAAAAAAATAAAACGTGAACTATAAGGTAGAAAGGCTATTGAGGGTTTATATTTAAAGGAACACTCCAAGCAACATGAGTGTTAGGGTGCCCTGTAGTTGTTAGGGTACCAGGTTTGCCCTGTAGCCCTTTCTGTTGTAAACTGTCAAATGGTTTGACTTCTTTACTGGGACCCACACTGGGCTGCTTTTGGAATAGTCTATAGTTGCTGGAGAATGGAAGCTGTCTGCCTGAGCCAAGACCAGTGGTGCATTTCTTCACTAACTGAGCGCACTCTACTGTAGAATTATTATCAAAGTGTGTGAATGTCTGGCGGTGTATTTGGTGTACAATTCAATGAAAAGCTTTTCAAGCAGGCGTCTCTTTCTTTTATAGGATCTAAGCCATTTCCACGCTACGGCTACAAACCCTCACCTCCAAATGGATGTGGCTCTCCAGTATTTGGTGTCCATGTAAGTATGGCTTATTCCCAAGCACTCAGTATATAATTAAACAGTTGTGTATTTAACTAACCTGCGGTTTATAGACCTGCAGTCAAATGGGTTTTTAAGGCAAATTGTAGTTTCATTACAATCTAATTATTATAGAATTCGGCCCAGAAAAAGACAATAAAACACATAAAGTGGTCCAAACAAGGAAAGTTTATTCCAATACTCGCCCAGCTTATTGAACATCATATACCAGTGAATAGTTAGACATTATTTAGTTTGGAGAACATTGTCGTTTCTCAACATGTTTAGAGTGGGAGACCGTAAAAAGGGAGTCTGACACATTTATTGCCTCGTTTCCACTGAGCGGATCGGTTCGGTTCGGTACGGTACGGTTCGCTATTTTGGGTGTTTCCATTATGAAAGTGGTCCATATAAGCGAACCGTACCGATCCATTCAGGGTCCTGCTTCAGATGTAGGGCCATAGAAAATGGAACGGTTCGGTTAGGGCGGAGCTACTATACAATCCATTGATTGGTGGACAGGAAGAGCATTTTTTCTAAACCCTGCATGGCCCTGAAGGTCTGACTTGCAGTGGAAACGCTCACCAGAATGGGCTGGTCCATTCTAAACCTTCCAAACTGTACCGACCCGAACCGATCCGCTCAGTGGAAACGAGGCATATGTGTATGATGGTACTGACCCTACAGGCTGAAGATAAAACCCACTTAAGGCCTTGCATAGTAAAATAAAAAAACAACAACAAAAATAAGTTATTTGCTCTAAATCTCCAGATCTGATGAGCGCTCTTATGGAAACAACAGGAAACTTTTCCTTAAACCTCTCAACCAATCCTAGTCTCCCAGTTGATTTCTGTAAGAGTGATAGCGATAGTAATAAGCTGAAAGCGAAGGTGTCCTGCACATACAGGGGTTGCAAAATTTCAGAAGTTTGCAATTTGGTTCCTGTAATCTAGTGAGGGAGTAATGTAAATCCACTCTTGTGTTGAATGTTTGTATGAATATATTAATATATGTGTGTTATAACACATTTTGTTTTACTAAGGTGTATGCCATGTTAATATCAATTACAAACACTAGAGGGAGACTTTTGTACATAAATTCATTTGTTTCTCTTTTTGTAATAACTTTCCTCCTTTTTACATGGAGGGCAATAATCGAATGTGAAATAAGAACAAAGATTAACACCCTAAGGACTACACTTCTGGAATAAAAGGGAATCATGACATGTCACACATGTCATGTGCCCTTAAGGGCTTAAAGGAACACAATATTCACCAGAACAACTACAGCTTATTGTACTTGTCCTGGTGAGTATAATTAGTTCCTTCAGACTTTCTGCACTAAACACTGTCTTTTCAGAGAAAATGAAGTGTTTACAGTACAGCCTAGTGATAACTCCACTGGACACTCCTCAGATTGCTACTAGAGGTGCTTCCTGGGGCAGTGCTTCAGTGTGCAGCACTGACATTTAGTGTCTCCACCCTCTGCATGAAGACACTGAACATACCTCATAGATATGCTGATTGGCCAGGGCTCTGTTTGGCTTGTGTTGGCTCTGCCCCTGATCTGTTTCCTTGACAAGCTCAGCCAATCCAATGCTTTCCTATAGGAAAGCATTGTGATTGGCACAGATAATCCTTTCTGATGATGTGCGCCAAGGAGGCAAATCAGGAACAGAGCCAGAAGCAGCAGACTGGAATAAAGGTAAGATTTTACTATATTTAGTGAGGCCAGGAGGGCTAGATGGTGGTTTTTAACATTAAAGGGTCAGAAATACATGTTTGTTTCCTGACCCTATAGTGTTCCTTTAAATATATTTAAGCTTATTTTATTAAATGCACTTAAAGTGACATTATAGGTAGCCAGGCCACTTCAGCTCATTGAGGTGGTCTGGAAGCATTGCCCCAGGTCCCTTAACCCTGAGCAGGTAATTGTAATTACCTTTGAAAAGGTGATGTAGAGAAGCAGTGCCTTCAGTAATGTCCTCAAATCCAATTGAGTATAGGCTGATATGAAGACAACAAAATGAAACCTAGTGCAGTATTTTCATTGCTGGTGATATTAGATGAAAAGAAAGAAACACATTAAAAAAATTTCTGGAGCTTAAAATCGGCTCTAGATGTTTTTGCTTGGACGGTATGATCCCCATCTATGGATACGCTGGATCATTTTAGTGTATAGGTCATCAGCCTACAGTGTAACTTCTCAATTCTCTGCCATTTATCTTTCATTTCTATGCATGCAGCCCTTGCAACTACTCCCCCGGTTGTGACTGACACATCCTGCATGAAAAAATGGTTTTATTTTCAATCAGATGTTAACTTGCTTTAGGACTTTTTATCACCTGCTCTGTAAATTGAACTTAAATCGCACACAGGAGGCTCCAAGGTCTACAAATTAACAGTGCAGACAATAAGAAATTCAAAATTGAAACTGAATGTGCAGTAAAGGAAGTTTAAAATTTAGATGTCTCTTTACAGGTAATATTTAGGAAGGCTGTGCAAGTCACATGTCCGAGGTTGTAATTACGGCCACATAAACAAAGTGATTTAACTCCTAAATCGCAGATAACTAATCGGTGAATGTGCAGGGGCATGTTCTATATAGCAAACTGCTTTTATTAAACTAAAGTTTTTTTGCTGACTATAGGGTCCCTTTAAGAATTCCATGGCCATTCCTACCATGGATACTAGGGGTTCTAGCAATACCTGCAAAAAAAAATGGTTTCTATGGAGAGCGTTGCTCCTTGGCAAGGTTGCAAGTAATGAATTCCACCTGGTAGATCTAGGTTTTGTGATATGTTTTCTTTCAGTTTGACATAGGCATTCCTTCCATGACAAAATGTTGCAATCAGCACGATCGCTGCTATGACACCTGCGGTAATATGAAGAATGAATGTGATGAGCAGTTTCAAAGCTGTCTCTCCAAGATCTGCCGAGACGTGCAGAAAACTCTGGGCATTTCAGAGAGCGTTCAAGGTAAGTTTTTGCATTACTGCACATTACTAGTTTAAAGGAACACATCTATAGCACTTCAGTGTATCCCTCTTTCTAACTTTTTAAAAGTGCTGATCTTAAGAGAAATTGGAACTTGTATGAAGGTGATTGTTTGAACCCTCGTGACTGTCAATCAAGCATTGTTTATACATTTATCCTGCCTCCCAATGCAGAGCTGTCTCAAGGTACTGTCTCTGCTAGATTAGAGTTAAATTAACCACTAGTTTAGCGCACTATGGAAGAGACACTAATCTAATTGTACTTTTAAAATAGAGATTTTAGTCTGTAACACTGGAGTGTTCCTTTTAATAAAGACATTTTTGTACAGTTATGCGTTTTGAGCCTGCAGAGAACAAACTCATTACTAAGATTGCTCACTGGAGAAATCGCAATCTCCATATCAACCTATTGTTTTACAAATTAGGGTGTAAAAGCAATTACAATTTCTAAACAAAAACAGCAATAGCATCTCTTAAACATTCATGTAGGGTTAACCTTACTCCCTTCACAAATAATATATATTAGAAAACTACAATAAGTGAAACACCTATAAATAGTGAAGCGCTAAGCAAATATGGTTATCTTCCCCTCTTAAAACAACAATGTGTGGGAGGTCAGGGAAGCAGCATAGAAAAAAAATACAAAGCACTGAATATAGTGCAGAGGTAAAGTTCAAGTGAATATAGCAGAACACAGGTGACGACAAGATACACTCACATGGATTTGAGCCTACAAGCGGATTCACTTCTCGAGCAGTTATGCCTTGAGTTGGAATTACATCCTTCTTCCTGCAGGATCACACTTGGTTTCTGTTCTCTCTCCGAATATTAGGATAGTCTGCTTAATCCGGATCCAGATAAAAAGTGCAAATGTGCTCCCCTTCACTTGAGCCCATAGATCCTTGGCACTAAGTATAAAAGCTTAGTTGTTTTTTGGGGTGGCACTTTACCCAGTTGTATTCCTGGAAACTGTTATAATAAATTTATAAAGTATTTGCAGGATGTTCACAATACTTTATTAATTCTGTTACAAAATTTCAGTAAAAAAACAGGTATCCAGAAAATATAGTGGTACTAAAACGTGTTTTGCTGAAATCTTAGTTTCTTTAGTTGGTTAGCTGACATTTTATGTTTATTTTTTTTTTGTTTTGTTTTTTTTAATTGCAGTTGTTTCTCACATTTTATTCATTTTTTTTTCTTTAGCTTGTGAATCAACTGTGTCTCTGCTTTTTGAAACGGTCATACACCTGGGATGTAAACCTTACATGGAGAGCCAGAGAGCTGCCTGCATGTGTCAGTTCGAAGAAAAGATTGACTTGTGAAGTAAACTATAGGAATTTTATAACCATAATCTCAAGTACCTTAACATTTCAGTCATGCTGTTGTGACTTGTATGAAAGACTCTTTAACAGATATTTAATATTTTGTTAGAAATGCAATCAAAGAAAATTAATATATTTTAATGCAAAATAAAAAGTAAATTGTTTTAAATGTAATGTTTTATTTTTTTCTTAATGAAAGAAATAGCATTCAGTGCTGTAAAAAAAATTCTACTTGTTGCTGTTATTATTATTATTATTATTATTATTATTATTATTATTATTAATGTTGTTTTTTTTTTTTTTTTTTTTTAAATACACCATAAGTAAAGGTTTGACAATGCATCCACTCCTCACAAAACTTCCTAGAACAGAGGCAACTATAGGCACTCCAGATGTTGTGGACTTCATCCACCAAAATGCTCTTACACCCTGGTAAAGCATCATGGTAGGTGTAGTCCAAAACATCTGGAGTGCCAAAGGTTGCCTATGTGTGACCTAGAACATCACTTATTTAGGGTTTATGGTAGTGTAAAATATTGGCTCCACCAATGTGATTTTCCTTTTTGTCAGTGTTCTCTCTTGTGTTTCCTGTACCCTACTCACTAAATATTTTCTTATTTTTTTTTTTTTCTTTGAGGGGCAGACCCTAAACACTCCTACGGTGTTTTTAGAAAGAATGGGGTAAAAAAAAAAGCACTTTAGGCACAACAGGGTATAATCGCTAAATCCTTGACTGGTAGGGTCTACTTGAGGACTGGGTTAGGAACCCCTGGTCTAGACTTAGAGATTACCCTGTTGTGCCTTTTGGTGCCTTTTTTGTTTTTCTTTCCTTCTTATGAACACCTTGGACATAACTGGGTTATCCCTAAATTCTGCTGGGGGGGGGTACTTGAGGACTGGGTAGGGAACAACTAGTCT
The DNA here is from genome assembly GCF_036172605.1 of Pelobates fuscus. Taxonomy (NCBI): domain Eukaryota; kingdom Metazoa; phylum Chordata; class Amphibia; order Anura; family Pelobatidae; genus Pelobates; species Pelobates fuscus. The sequence goes on along the minus strand of NC_086322.1, from coordinate 137,992,855 downwards.
AGACTCCAGATCATCTCCCTTGCAAAGACTTCTCATTGAGCAGCAGTCTGTCTTTGGATAGCCACAGAAAGTCTGGATTGGGGAAGAAGGGGAGAGCGTATAAAGGCTGCAGACGAGAGATCATTTACAATTTGTTTTTAGATATGCCCCCAATGGAAAAAAATGCATAATTAAATGCATTCATATTTTAATTGGTGTATACTCAAGTTTAGTAAACAGTTGGAGGAGGTTGATTTTATTTTTGCAGGGTACCTTTAATTTTTATTGGGCTAGTGTCTTTGCTGCATCCATGTAGTTTAAAAAAAAAAAAAAACCACACACAAACAAAAAAACATGCACAATTCAGGGATCTAGCTATCCATGATCAGTCTCCAATTAGAGCAGTCTGGATGTTTGCTGCAAATCTGAGAAAACAATTGTGATGATTCAGATCAGGGAAAAATAATAACTATGCACAGCCCACATCACATACGTAAGTGGTGGTGGCTAAAATGTGTCCTACACAAAAGTGTATCGGATATTTTCCCAGTAGCTATGATATATTGATGATAAGTTTGGTCATACTTTTTGTAGATAGTTTGTGTTAATGTGGATCATCTTGTGCTATATGCTTTGAGTTACTTTTTATCTCTTGGTTTAAGGCAGAAGTATGTTGGCAATTACAGCAGAGAAGCTGAGAATTACAGAGGTTTATCTACTAAATTTCTAAATTGATAAGCTGTGCATTTAGCTGGCTTGTAGAATTATTTCCAGTTAATCAAATTTTGCCCAAATTTGACCATTTAACCTTAAATTTGAAGGTTAGTGAATAAACACACTATTTCATGCAATAACCTGTAGTCCCTGTAAGCATATAGCACAAGATGTTCCTTATTACTGAATATTAATATTTTTATTTTTTGGCTCTTGCTTAAATATTTATACAGAAATGTTATTGTTATTTTGTTTTGACATTTTTAGACCTGAAAATGTAAAAAGAGGGGGGGGGGGAGGGGGGAGGGGGGAGGGAAATCAACCCTTATTAGTAGCATCACAATCCTTAAAGGGACACTCCAGGCACCCAGACCACTTCTGCCCATTGGAGTGGTCTGGGTGCCAACTCCCTCTACTCCTAATCCTGCAAGGTAATTATTGCAATTTATTATAAACTGCAATAATTACCTTGCAGGGTTAACTCCACCACTAGTGGCTGTCTACTAGACAGCCACTAGAGGCCACTTCCTCCTTCATAGCACAGGAAACCTGTGCTAGAGCGTCGCTGGACGTCCTCACGCTGTGTGAGGACCTCCAGCGTCGCTTATTTCCCCATAGGAAAGCATTGAAATTATTTTTCAATGCTTTCCTATGGGGAGCACTAATGCGCATTAGGTCTCCTCGGCCGGTGGGCAGGATCAGTCTCGCCCACCGGCCGACGCAATGCAGAGGAGGAGCGGCGCGGAGGAGGAGACAACGACGAGGGACATCGTCACTACCTCAGGTAAGTGACTGAAGGGGTTTTCACCTTTCAGTAACTGGGGATTGGGGGGTGGGAGGGAGAGGGACCCTCCAGTGCCAGGAAAACGGATTGTTTTCCTGGCACTGGAAATTCTCTTTAAAGGTAATCTGACTCTGTTACAGGCACAGAATGGTATGAGTGCATTTTAAGGTATTTTAATTATAGAGCTGTACTGGGACATACACATGCTCAGACTGGCCTTCTGGCAAATAACAAGTGAGATGTGGTTGCCATAGTCTGAGGGCTATCTAGGATAAACTTTTGGAGTCTGCACTTTCTTTCTATGGAAGTCCATTTTAACCAATTCATCATAACCCTTACTGTCCTGAATCTGGCAGAATGGAGACACTTTGTTTTCTGTCATTCCAATTTTGATCCTTGGTGTTTGACATCTGGGAACACCACAGAACCTTCTCCGGGACATCAGTAAATTGCTTTGCATTTTGTGGAGGGCACTAGGACCATGCAGAGAATGCTGCAACCCATTCATGCACCTTCCCTGGGTTTAAGATATTCTGTAAAAAATAAAAAAAATACCAAAACATTGCTTTATTAAAATATATAACTTAGCAATATTTATTTTGCTCTATATTGCCATTTCCCCACTGCTTTTTTTTTTTTTTATAAATGTTTATACTACCTGTTTCCTATGTTATATTTGTATGTAAATATTATATATTGTCAGTACCCCAGCAATCCACCCCGATTAACATACTATCAATGTAGGGAGGTATGCTTTTTGGTCATGATGATGGGTGCTATCTAGGCTGGTGCTTCACAGACCTCTGATAATACAATTCTGGCAAGTGTGATGGAGATTGGACTACTGCACTACCATACGAGGATTCACACACTTAGGGTAAAGTGAGAATTCATTGTGAATTTCTAATTAGACAGATTGGCTGTACTGAAAGCATAGCAGACTTATAGAGTTTTTCCATTTTGGTTATTTGGACCTTAAATTTGAGATTCACTGTATTATTTTTTTTTTGTCAATCTTTTTTTAAATTGAAGTACATATGAGCCATACATTACAAACTGTAATGATGCAGGTAATTTATTCTGTGTTCTACACAGAGATTAAAATGTCCTCATTTTATGTTTAAGTAAAAGATAAATGTTGGTTAAGATATCTCAAAAGCAAGAGCGGCGTATAAAGCAAACAATAACCACTTATAAAGAAATTGAAACATGACATGAGATGGGAATAAAACTAGTGATAACTGTCAACTCAACAAAAGAAGGAAATTTGTAGAACAAAATTAAGAAACACAAAATGAGACATCTGCGGCTGTCATATGCATGCAACATAAAATACCACAGTTTTAGAGAATCATCTAGATCAGGGGTTCTCAACCTTGTCCTCAAGGACCCCCTACCAGTCCAGGGTTTAGGGATTACCTGGGTGTGTCTAAGGTGTTTAGAAAAAGGAAAAAAAGAGTCTAAGGTGTTTTTTTTTTTTTTTCTAGAGTCTTTTTTTCCTTTTTGTAAACACCTTAGACACCCAGGTAATCCCCAAATCCTGGACTGGTAGGGGGTCCTGAGGACTGGGTTGAGAACCCCTGATCTAGATCAAGGGTCAGCAAGTTACAGCATGTGTGCATGGCAGTCGAGGTACCTCTGCACGGCACTTAAGGCTGCCAGATCTCAAGTACCTCCTACCAGTCCATGATTTAGGGATTACCCTGTTGTGTCTAAAGTTTTTGTTTTGTTTTTTCTAAAAACACCTTAGACACAATTGGGTAATCCCTAAATCCTGGACTGGGTTGGACTGTTCTAGTGCAAACCAAGGGGTGATTGTAGGTACAATCCTCAGTTTATGCTTTTCAGCATTTAGAGGAAGTGATTTTAGGTCCCAGCACTTGTGATCAGGAATCTGCACTGGAGTAGATCAGCCCGCAGCAGCTATCACAGTGCCTGCCCTTGACGTGTATCTGGCCAGCCCAATCCCCACTGGACCCCAGGGAAGCCACCTACACTACTAGATATACACAGAACTGCTGAAGAAGACTCCCACTCATACAAATAATACAAACAGTTCCCACAAACACAACACCATTAACAATCCACATACAGGCAATACAACAAACAGCCCCACACATACACATACCATCAAACACATCATCCACAATTCTACAAGCAGCCCTCATACACAGCGCACATCCATAGGTATCAGACATAGTACCATAAACTGCTCATAGACATATATAATATAACAGCCCACATACTTAAATACAATGCTACAAAACAATTGCAGCACCCATAAATAACACAAGCAGAATACAGCAATATGCAGAGAGAAAGTGCAACAATAGTGGAGAGACCAACTGATCAATCCACTAGAGTTGTAAATGGTTGAAGGGTAAATAGGGCATAACCCAGAGTCAACAGTAGCATAAGGAAAAACTGAAATGGGTGAAAGGAAATCAATACACCCATAATCAGAATTTTACCCCAAGGTGAGTTTGCTCCGTTAGCAAATTACACAAATTGCCAGTAATGGAGCTTGAAATTGAACTTAATAATAGAAATTAAAAACCTTTATTGATCCCTCTTGAGGGAAAGAAACGAACACCACAAATAATAAATAGAAAATGTGAAAAATATGTACAGTGATAGATGTGTTAGTCGTCTAGCCCCACCTGAAGTACTGGTATGTGTAGTCCTAGGGGACTACTGGAGCCTAAAGTCAGTAGCAAAAGCTCATAGTAAGGTAAGTACTGACCAGGTCCCTAAATCAAGGCTTCGTTCGAGACCGTGAGCCGGGTTAGCAGTGAATGCATTATGCCAGCAATATGCACACCTCAATTTTTTTTATAAAAAAGGACTAGCATGCCAAGGGTCTTCAATATTTCATTTTGGCACATTACTACTAATACGTTGCCTCTCCCTGATCTAGATTGTACAGACTGAGAGACTGGTATGCCATTAATATAGGCCCTATGGCTAACACAAAAAGTAGAGCTCAGCTGATGCCTGCTGTTGAAAAGCCACTGCATAAGCATATGTCCAGCGCCCAGATTAGGATTTTGAGATCTTCCCACAGAATGCACCCAACAGTGTAGTTGGGGGACTTCTCAATGGTGTGAGCTGTGCATAGGGGTTAATGGTTTGGCTCATGGTCTAGGTGATGGCGAGATTGGTAAGTGAGCATTCAGCATTTGCCAGAGCCACTCTCAGTAAGATTCAACTTGTGGTGTCGATGAGTAGATATAGGCTGAGTCTCCTGGGCATGAGGCATAGATAAGGTACCAGCTGCTTGTTGGTGGAGCTTAGTCCAAAATTTTGAACATAGTTGATCAAAGGCTTAGGTAAGCATGTCCACATGGGACGAAACAGGTGATAGAGCTGGCCTCAGAGTGGTGGCCATTTTGAAGAATATCCCCCAAGAAACCAACTGTGCTAATGGGTTCAGCTAAATTCCAGATCAAACACTCAGCTTGTTATTGCCTGGTAGATAAAGAAGCATATCTGAAGAACGTGCTTTTGCTTAATTTCTGGCTTTCCTTGAGGAGCACCAACTGCTGGAAGTCTCTATAACTTTAATTCATTGGGGTCATCAAACAGGAGAAGAGGTGAGAGGAGGAAACAGAAACCAGCAGGTACATACCCAGGGAAAAGGCAGAATAAGAGTAAAAAAGAGGACCTGTTTTTTTCAGGGCTGAGTTCTAGTGGACCACAGCTCATGCTCTATGTCCCTATTGCTTCTCTATTGGATTGTGATGATCAGTAAATTATCTCACCACTGAACAAATTGGGATTCTTCAACAGGAATGTTTCTGCACTAGAATAAATGTAAGTTTTTTTTATGATAAAGGGGAAGCCCTAAAAATAAGTCCCCGGGGAACTACAAAAAAAAAAAAAATATTTAAAGGGATTCTATACAGGGAGTGCAGAATCATTAGGCAAGTTGTATTTTTGAGGATTAATTTTATTATTGAACAACAACCATGTTCTCAATGAACCCAAAAAACTAATTAATATCAAAGCTGAATATTTTTGGAAGTAGTTTTTAGTTTGTTTTTAGTTTTAGCTATTTTAGAGGGATATCTGTGTGTGCAGGTGACTATTACTGTGCATAATTATTAGGCAACCTAACAAAAAACAAATATATACCCATTTCAATTATTTATTTTTACCAGTGAAACCAATATAACATCTCAACATTCACAAATATAAATTTCTGACATTCAAAAACAAAACAAAAACAAATCAGTGACCAATATAGCCACCTTTCTTTGCAAGGACACTCAAAAGCCTGCCATCCATGGATTCTGTCAGTGTTTTGATCTGTTCACCATCAACATTGCGTGCAGAAGCAACCACAGCCTCCCAGACACTGTTCAGAGAGGTGTACTGTTTTCCCTACTTGTAAATCTCACATTTGATGATGGACCACAGGTTCTCAATGGGGTTCCAGATCAGGTGAACAAGGAGGCCATGTCATTAGATTTTCTACTTTTATACCCTTTCTTGCCAGCCACGCTGTGGAGTACTTGGACGCGTGTGATGGAGCATTGCCTTCATGAAAATCATGTTTTTCTTGAAGGATGCAGACTTATTCCTGTACCACTGCTTGAAGAAGGTGTCTTCCAGAAACTGGCAGTAGGACTGGGAGTTGAGCTTGACTCCATCCTCAACCCGAAAAGGCCCCACAAGCTCATCTTTGATGATACCAGCCCAAACCAGTACTCCACCTCCACCTTGCTGGCGTCTGAGTCGGACTGGAGCTCTCTGCCCTTTACCAATCCAGCCACGGGCCCATCCATCTGGCCCATCAAGACTCACTCTCATTTCATCAGTCCATAAAACCTTAGAAAAATCAGTCTTGAGATATTTCTTGGCCACAAGTTTCAGCTTGTGTGTCTTGTTCAGTGGTGGTCGTCTTTCAGCCTTTCTTACCTTGGCCATGTCTCTGAGTATTGCACACCTTGTGCTTTTGGGCACTCCAGTGATGTTGCAGCTCTGAAATATGGCCAAACTGGTGGCAAGTGGCATCTTGGCAGCTGCACGCTTGACTTTTCTCAGTTCATGGGCAGTTATTTTGCGCCTTGGTTTTTCCACACGCTTCTTGCGACCCTGTTGACTATTTTGAATGAAACGCTTGATTGTTCAATGATCACGCTTCAGAAGCTTTGCAATTTTAAGAGTGCTGCATCCCTCTGCAAGATATCTCACTATTTTTGACTTTTCTGAGCCTGTCAAGTCCTTCTTTTGACCCATTTTGCCAAAGGAAAGGAAGTTGCCTAATAATTATGCACACCTGATATAGGGTGTTGATGTCATTAGACCACACCCCTTCTCATTACAGAGATGCACATCACCTAATATGCTTAATTGGTAGTAGGCTTTCGAGCCTATACAGCTTGGAGTAAGACAACATGCATAAAGAGGATGATGTGGTCAAAATACTAATTTGCCTAATAATTCTGCACTCCCTGTAGTGTAAGTAATACAAAGCTGTATTCCTTACACTAGAGTTCCCTCTAGCCTTCCCCTCCCTCACACCACCCATCAGCATGTAAAGGGTTAAAAAAACGTTGTCACTTACCCGATTCCAGCATCGATCTCCCTTGGCACTTGGTCAGCGCTCTGCCTCATTCAACGTCACCCGACAGGAGGAAAGGGGGGCTAATGCGCATGTGCAGCAATGGCATTGGGCCCTCCCCATACAAAAGAATTGCTTCAATGCTTTCTTATGGGGATTTTACTAAGGATGGAGGTCCTCATGCAGAGCATGAGGACGTCTAGAATCAGTAAGGCGACCTTAAGTCGCCTAGCAAGCAGGAACTATTTAGAAAATTGGGCAGACTAGATGGGCCGAATGGTTTGTATCTTATTCTATGTTTCTAACTGCCTTTAGTGGTTCTCTGATTGACAGCCACTAGAGGCAGTCTCAGTCCTGCAATGTAAATATTGCAGTTTCTTAACCCCTTAAGGACACATGACATGTGTGACATGTCATGATTCCCTTTTATTCCAGAAGTTTGGTCCTTAAGGAGTTAAAAGCTTCAATGTCTTCTAAAGCTGCAGTGCTTATTGTGCCAAGAGTACAATTTGACAACTTACCTGGGTCATGCTGGGCACATCTAACTGTATACTCTATATATGATCTTCTGTAGGAGAATCTGGATTGCTGTACAGCACAATGTACAACCATGCAGAGCTATGCTATATTGGCAGATGGTACCATTCTGTTTTGGCTATGCTATATTCTATATTTTTCCTGCAGGAGAACCCAGACACGTTGTCAAATCAAACTAAAATGATAACTATATTTACTGAGGGATGGCAGCAGGTTGCTCCTGGCAGCATAATCACTATAGTGGGCATATACACATTGGTGTGTTCTTCTTACATTTGGCATTTGAATTCTGTTTAGTGCAGGGTATTACTTTTCGTGTGCCTTCCTTCATTATTTATTGATTAAAGTAACTGTATGGCATCATAACATCTGCATCGAAATTAAGTTGCTATGGTGCCCAGCAGTCCCTGGTGCTTTCTTACCTGAAGTAGTTAAACCGTTCCACAAATCCCACAGGTTTGTCAACAGCGCCGGATCTACCTTTCCCCAATGGCACCTGGAGTGCCACGTCCAGGGGCGCAGCTGATTAACTAGAGGTGCCAGCTGACACTCTAAGCCAATCAGTAGCTCCCCATTCATAAAAAGGCACCTTTTTACCTGACCACTCAAGCCAATAAGCAGCGCACTTGCGTGGTGGCAGTCCACACATGAAGAAGCAGGGTGCCATTTGGGAAATTGAGATCCTGCGTGGGGGAGCAATCTTTTGCATTAAACCGTTCGAGAACAGTTTGACACATTCAGATAAGAAAGCGCCAGGGACCTCTCGGCACCATAACAACTAAATTTCCATGAAGTTGTTATGTCGAACATACAGTTCCTTTAATATGTAAGTGGTAAATTTACAGTGGATCTGACAACCATGGACGAACTAGTACTGCATAAATGTTAAAGTAATGTCTGTGATTTCTGATCAATGGCTATTTTAAACCTGCAATTCGAAATTCACATATGCTTCCATATCCTCATAGATATCATCCTGTAACGAATGTTTACAAAACTTTGTTAAATACATAAAATGATGAATTCTAGAATATCTCACAGCAAACAAAGCTCCTCCCTGGTCTAAGATCTCTGCACCTTTAAAGTACTCTAATTACTGTGTACTGTACAGCTGTGTACATTGCAATGTGCATAAGCAGTTTATCTATTGTATCATTACGTACAGTCTCATGCTACATTGTTATAGCTGCAACTCAGGCCACAGTGTGTAATGGTCAGCACTGTAATAGCACAGACAGAAGACGTTTGGGAAAAGATTACCCCTTACAGGGAGAAGGAGGAGGGGAAAGTTTCTTTAGGGCGGTAACTGGTGTGCCAGGAAGTAACCGACAAAAGAAAAAGCCATCTGCAAATACAACAGGTAGGACAACTATCCCCAGCAGCAGTGGAAACAATCTACCTTCCAAACAGTGTAACTCCAGCCTGTGACTAAGAACCAGAGGGGCATCTACACCATGGCAAGCTCACCAGGTTGGTATAAACATGGCTTAACATGCCCACGGGTAAAACACACAAAGGGCTGATATCATGTGAGTCAGAGCTCTTTAACATTACAGTCTGTGCTTTGCTTAAACATTGCCTCAGGATTTCTACCAGCCACAAACATATAGCTATTAACTCTTCGAGTTCCAGAAGGGTAAGTTGAGCACTGGCACTCATGGGTAGAATTAGCAAACACATGGATAGTTTTTTTTTATACCTCAACTGCGTCTAGAATGCTGCTTGTAAATGTATCAATGGTTTTAATCGTCAGTTACTCTAAGGCACACAGAGAACCTTGCCAGTTATTATACTGACTTCTTTACAGCGATTACAAATGTTGCCATTCAGAGGTTTAAAAGCTGGCTGAAGATTATGGAACATGTAGATCTGAAACATTTTGGGTGTTGGGTGCCAATGCTAGTTTTTCCTAAACAGGCTGGGGGTTCAGTTTGTGCTTATAATGCAGTTTTTAAGTCAATTAATATCTCTAACCTGGCCTATCAATAACCATTCCCTCACCTCTAATCTTTGGGTGTGAATAGCAGGTGAATGTGAAAGGAATGGTTTACCTCTAATAAAGGTGATTTGTAGCTATCATTGCAAGTAACCCTTAAAAATTGTATTACCTGTTTTACTTGTTTTTTCTGTGAATAACTGCACAAGATAATATTTCAAACCAATACGAATGTTACAGACAGTCCCATCTTCTGTTCTCACTACCCTTTTCACACCGCCTTTTATTTGTCAATATGTACACTTGCTCTAAAACTCTCCGCACAATTATGTTTTAATCGACATTTTCTCTCTAATAAGATAATACAAGCAATTTAATATTCTGTCAACAGACAATCTATTCTGTGTTTGTACCCTGACAAAATGCTTCCAGGACTTACCTAGGACTATACTATTTTGCCTCATGTATAAATATACCCCACTCTCTTCAGACTGGTTTTTATTTGTATCTATCCTGTATGTACTGCACTGTGCTGCATACTATGGCCTAGAATACATTTTAATAAGCTTTCTAAATTATTCTATGCTGTTAAAAAAAACTTTACAAATGATTTGTCTACGAAAAGTCAGGGATTATACCGTCCACGCTATGTTTACTCAGAGCTAGGATAGCTCTACACAATGTGAGTCGACCTTTGTCTGTACACTTTTTTTTTTCCCATATGGTTTTTGTTTTATATTTCTTTCATGCTTTTGATCCATGCATTCTGAAGACTTTGTATGTGCAATTTGTATTGCTTATCTTTTCACTTGTCACAATTTTTTATACATTATTTAGAGCGCAGTGTTTATTTTTGTTTTGTTTGATTTGCATCACTAGGTGTTTACGATTTATAGTGTTTTTATTTGTTGCAGCTAAGGTTTCTTTTTTTGTTTTTGTTCTGTAGTGAGATACCGTATATCTATGTGTGTGTGAGATATACACACAAAATTAATGCAATAAAAATATCTTTGGCATTGTTATTTTGGGACTTTTTCTGCAGCATAATTTTGCAATTCCATTTTATGTCCCAGCATTAACAGTTATCAGAATCTCATCACAGCTAACCTGGATACAGATCAGAGTGCGTTGTTTATGTCCCTGTCCTTATATCATGTATGTATTAATTGTATCACCTGATCCCTCCAGGAGCACTATTATTTATATCTACATTAGCTCACAGTGTCTCTGGGGCAGTAAATAAACGTATGCATCAACCCACATGTCGTGACACAAACAACTTCCAGGAAAATAAATGATCAGAACTGTTGTTCTTTAATTTTACTAGTGCCCTTGTCATTTTACCCATCAATGTAAATCATTGCTGTCTAGTAGATATGGCGTTGTGTTCATGGCAGGGCTTAATACACTTGTTGGACAAAAGTGATCTACCGTATATACTCGAGTATAAGCCGACCCGAATATAAGCCGAGGCCCCTAATTTTACCCCAAAAAACTGGGAAAACTTATTGACTCGAGTATAAGACTAGGGTGGGAAATGCAGCAGCTACTGGTAAATTTATAAATAAAATTCGATCCTAAAAAAATTATATTAATTGAATATTTATTTACAGTGTGTGTATATAATGAATGCAGTGTGTATGAGTGCAGTGTGTGTGTGATGCAGAGCCTTGGTGGGGGGTTATTTTTTATTATTTTAATATTGTTTTTTGTTTCAATAATATTTTTTTTTTTATTATTATTATTATTATTATTATTATTATTATTATTATATATTAATTTTTTCGTCCCTCCCTCCCTGCTTCCTAGCTGGCCAAGGATGGGGGCTCTCACTCCCTGGTGGTTCAGTGGCATTGGTAGTTCAGTGGGGGGATGAGAGGGGCTGGCAGGGAGCACTTACCTCTCCTGCAGCTCCGGTCAGCTCCCCTGTCAGCTCACAGTGTAAGTCTCGCGAGAGCCGCACTATGACCCCGCGGCCCTCGCGAGACTTACACTGGGAGCTGACAGAGGTGCTGAACGGACCGGCGCAGAGGAGAAGGGAGCTGACAGGAGCTGCAGGAGAGGTAAGCGCTCGCTGCCAGCCCCTTGTCTGTATTATGGCAATAGAAATTGCCATAATACAGACAGTGACTCGAGTATAAGACGAGTTGGGGTTTTTCAGCACAAAAAATGTGCTGAAAAACTCATCTTATACTCGAGTATATACAGTATTAGGTTCTGGGTCCACTTCTCTTTAATCTGTTTATAATACATGGTCTTGAAGTGGGCATTGAAGTAATGTTTCAGTGTTTGCAGATGACATAAAACCAGGTAATACAATACAGTCTGAACATGATATAGCTTCTTTATAAAAGGATTTGGATGAATTGGGGGACTGGGCAGGCAAGTGGCAGATAAGATTCAATACAGAAAAATGCAAACTCATGCATTTTGGAATAAGGAACCCATATGCCACTTATACATTTAATGGGGTTTAGTTAGGGGGAAGATAATATTGATAATAAACTAGTCAACGATATGCAATCCTGCACTGCCACTGCAAAGGCTAGTAAGGTGCTGTCAGCAGAAGTGAGCAGGTTCCTGACAGGGCTTTTCAGGTTCATAGATTCAGGGATACCTTTTATGCCAATGTTATTTTACTTGCGGCTGTGCCCGGTAAGGTGGTGTAATCTTCTATCTTGTAGATTTTGTCCACAAACTCATTGTGTGCACAGACATAACTCATCTGCTTGGTTCTCCAGCCTGTCACTTCTGTCACCCTGTTTATGAATTTCAAGGTCTAGGTCTTCTATTATAGCCCTAAAGTCAGATTGCAGAGTATTCCCCTAGGACTGAGGGTGGTGCGGTTGTGACTGAGTAGACGCCATCTTGTCCGCTTTGAGGATTTTCTATTCTTGACGCTTTAGGTGCCTATGTGCCCCACTTAGCTTCAGTGGGGGGTTTGTCAGTTGGAGGGTGGATGTACTCTGGCTGTGTAATGAATTTTAGTGAATACAATTTTTTTTCTCGTCACCATATATAAATCACTTGTGGGTGTCCTGGAAAGCATGTATCAATGGTAACAATCATTTTTAGAAGGCATACAGTAACTTTGCAAACAGCCACGCAGGCTAACTTCAATTTTCAAGATTAAGAAAAATGAAAATGTGGACCCTCCCGTCCTACAAGAATAAACATTATGCTCTTCTAAACAGAGTATGCAGTACTGGGAATAGTGTCCAATGGGCCTGTGCAGCTATCGCAAGTCAAAACATAGTCAGGATGCGAACAGTCACTCAGGACAGAAATAAAGTCAACAATAATAAGGAAAACGTGAGCTGGGGCCCTTGAGTCCTTCATCAGTAATCATTATGCTCGTATAAAAAGATGATTTCCTTTCTCCAAGGGCCTATTCAGCTAACTCTGGTCTAGCCCTATTTATGAGCAATGGAGCGTCCCATCCTTAGCCCACTACTGTCATGTGTCCGTGGATGGATAAGGTCATTAAAGTAGCAGCAGACAGACAGACAGCTCCCAAATCCGGTCCAACACCCCAACATTTGCCAGAAAGCTCCTCGCCTCCTCTTTACCAGCGGCCCAGGGTCTGTCCCTCCAACTGGCCCGCCCCCCCCACCATCGTCCCCAACTCCCTGACTGTGTCTGGCTGGTAAGCGTTAAGCAGCCAATGAGTCCAGATATCTGTGTACATCCCTGGGACGCAAGGGTCAGCTCCTCTAAAAGTTGTAGGTCCTCCATTTTGTCAAACCATAATGTCAGGGGTGGGAGTTGCTCTTTTTTCCAGTAAAGCGGGATAACCTTTTTGGCTGTGTTCAGGATCCGTATGGGCATGGATCGTTTGTATTTGGCTGTGGGAGTGATGGTGTGGTGAAAGAGGAATGGTGCCGGTTTGAGAGGTGACAGGTTGTCTGAGAACTTCAATAGGATGGCACTAATTGCTGTCCAGAAAGGTTGGTTTTAGGGCAGTCCCACCAGACATGCAGGAATGTGCCCGATGTGGCCCGGCAGTGCCAACACTTGCCGTCTTAGGCAGGATTAATTTTCTGGAGGAGCGGTGTTTTGTACTATTGTGTTAACACTTTATAAGCTGTCTCCTGGGTTCTGCTAGCTAACGCGCAGTGATGCACTAGATCGCAAATTTCCCCCCATTGGTTGTCTGTGAGGGTTTCCCCAAGGGCCTCTTCCCATTTCCCCATGTAGCTAGGGTCCGGTCGATTTCCTTGTGTTTGGAGCAGGGAGTATAGAAGAGAGACTGTGTGGGGTTGTGGGGTAGGGTCTATACAGTTTTGTTCGAAAGAGGTAAGAGCCCTGTACAAGTCTGGTTGTTGAGGTATGTGAGTGAGAAACCTTTTCAGTTGTGCGTACTTGAACCTATGCATGAGTCTTCCTACGTTATCCCCCAATAAGTCCTCTAGGGCTTGAGTCCCTTCCCCTTGGTCATGTGGCGGATCTGGACCTGTGCATGTGGAAAGAAGCATGAGTAGGATCTACTCCCCCCCCCCCCCAATCCCGGTGGGAAGTCGGGCTTGTTGGTGAGTGGGTACAGGGGGGATGGGAAAGATGAGAGGCCCAATTTGGGGGCCAACCTATGCCAGATTTCAAGAGTGGCCTTGATACATGGCTGTTGACCCGTCAACACCCTACTCTCTCCACTTGACATCAAGACTAGAGCTTGTAGGGAGCCATTTGCTTGGCGTTGCTCAATGTCTTTCCATAATTTAGTCACCCTGCCCTTGGCCCATTCTAGTACTCTTTGCATGTGTATGGAGTGGTAACATAGGAGAAAGTCAGGCACTGCCAGCCCCCCTCCGGTTTAGTCAGAATCTGGTATTGTAGTCAAGGTTTCTGAGAGCCCCATATATAGTTTATCAGTAGTGACCTCAGGGATATGAAATATGGAGCCGGGATCTTGATCAGGAGCATCTGGAACAGGTAGAGGATGCGTGGTCGGATGTTCATCTTTGCGATGCGTCCCAGCGAGGAAATGCTTGGTAGCGTCCAATCGGCCAAGTTATTCCATATCGTAGACCGCATTTGAGTAAAGTTTGTCTCGTACAGTTGAGTGAGGTCTCTAGTTATCCAGATCCCCAGGTACTTAACAGATTATCTGACCATTGAAAGTTCCCACGCACGATGGTGGCCCTGGCCAAAGGCACAGAGTTGTTAAGCAGTGTCGACTTGGTATAATTGATTTTGAAGTTAGACAGGTCTCCGTCGATTCCGAACTCCTACATGATGTTTGGCAGTGTAATATCCAGGAATGCCACGAAAAACAAGAGATTGTCATGTAAGCAGCAACCTTATGCATCTCAAATACAATGTATATCTGGATTCCTCGGTACTGCCTGTATGAACGATTTGAGGACAAGGACGAAGAGCAGCGGCGACAGAGGGCAGCCCTGGCGTGTGCCATTTTGAAAGGGTTCCGTGTATGCCCAATTGATAAAGGCCCTGACTTTTGGGTTATCATACAGGGCTGCTATTCTAGCCCGCATCTGAACAATTTATGGTGTCAAGGTTAGCCATCGCTGAGTTAAAGGAGTTTAAACATGTGTGGGATATGCATAAGGCTATCCTAACTATAAGATAAGGCCAGGGACTAATGAAAGTATTTAGAAAACTGGGCAGACTAGATGGGCCGAATGGTTCTTATCTGCCGTCACATTCTATGTTTCTATGTTTGGTTAAGCAGCACGTTACATGAAGAGACTAATTAGTTTTTTTGCAATTCTTTAAATATTGTGCTAAGTAATATTTGGTGGGTTTCATTATTGATTTACCTGGGGGGACCAAGGCACCTCATTTATAAATAGTCTTAATGGTTGCAGCGTTAAAATAGTAATAGTTATGTTACTATGTTTAAGTGTGGGTGGTGGTAAAAGGGGGATTTTGTCATTTTTTCTTGTCAAGTGCAGACAAATAGTGAACTTTAACCCCCTTCACCACCACAACTACGTCACGCACACTCTTGGAGTAGGGTGTGTTCGTGACAAAAGGTATCTTTGGGAAGCTCACAAGTGCACCGTTTGTGGCTTCTTCATGGCCATAGTGGCCCCAGCTAAAAAGGGAAGCAGGAAGCAGGAGGGAAGCAGGAGTAAGACAGCTTACAGAGGACATACTCAGACTTGAACGGACCCATAAATTGAGGCCCCAACTTGACCGCCTTTCTGGACCTAGCGGCCCTGAGAAGGGACTTGGCTACCATCCTCCACAGACGATATCAATGATCCCCTCTCCAGACCAAAGTGCACTTTTACCTAAACAGTGACAAATGCGGCAAACTGCTGGCCCACATCATCAAATGGAAAACAAAAATCGCATTTTTTGCAAGACCCCAAGGGCTGGGTACAACACATGCCGGACGCTATTGCATGGGTTTCACGCTCCTACTACGAAGCCCTGTAGGGAATCAAGTGGGCCCCAACCGAATGGGAGAGGGGACGTCATCCACCAGCTACCTGGAGATTAGTGTTCATACCACGCTGGATAGGGAGGCACGAGAAGCATGTGAAGCCCCCTAATCCATCGAGGAACTGGCAGCAGCAGTGAAGTCCATGAAAACTGGTAAGAGCCCAGGACCGGACAGATTGCCTATACATTATAAGCAGTTTACGGGAAAGAGGGGGAAAGAGAGGGGAAAAGCGGGGGTGGGGAGGAGAAGAGATACCCGCAAGTGATTTATATTTGGGGGAGAGAGGTGGGGGAGTGTGTGTGTGTGTGTGTGTGTGTGTGTGTTCAGGCATAGACGACCAGCGAGGGCCTCCTCCTGCTGTCCACGGATGCGGAGAAGGCCTTCGACAGGGTGAGCTGGGACTTTCTCTTCCAAAGTCTGTGGGCACTTTGTGTGGGACCTCAGATGCGGGCTAGAATAGCAGCCCGGAGGAATCGGGCACCCGTCCTCGGGGTAAAGCAAGGGGAGGCGTCTTCCTGGTCGTCTGAGGTCTCATCCGACATGGGCTGAGAGGTACAGTTGGAGAGACTTGGTCAGCAAGCCCTTTTTGGAAGCAGCATCCTTCTGGGAGCCGGTGAGCCTATTATTCTTCTTCCCCATTTAAGCAGGTAAGTTGGGAATTATTTAGCTGCAGAATACGAGACAATGAAGCAGGAAACGTTTAGGCGGCCATCACAATCCAGAGCCAAGCCCCGTCCCCAGTGTAATGAATTTTAGGTCTGTATGGATATTTCTAGATGGTCTAGACTCCATATGAAAGCTTGCTATGGCTGTGCGACAAAACATTTTCTACTTTATTCCTTATTTTTTTTGGATTGTTACATGTGTGTTATTTTCTTATCCCATGAAGCTTGTGCAAGTTACTTCTTAAATGATACTTTAAACTTTATTTTATAAATGAAATGTAGTTTTTTCATGTTTCTTCTAAATTGCATAGATTTGAATTACCACTTAACCTAGTTCTAAATTTTACCCTCCAAAGGCAACAAGTCCTGTTATCAAGTGATAGAGATTTATTCCCATATTTGTGCTTTTGCTTACAGGCCAGCAAGAAACAGACAGCAAAAAGCTAAAAAAGAGCCAAGGTAGAGTGTTTTTTTTTTTTCCTAATTTGTGCTATTTTTGTTTTCAGACAGATGGAAACATCTGATTATTTTTAATTGCAATAGTCCAGGGCATGAGTGTGTAAATATGTAATTTATTGAACACCGTTTTACTCTTCTAAACACATTTTAATGATCAGTGTCTCAAGCTATTGTACCCTTTGTATGTTATACATCCTTATCTATACATCTGTTTTCTCAGTTTTTTTTATATATATTTTTTTAATTAAATTGATAGCACCTCTCCTATTATTTACTGAGAACTCTACCACCATTGTGGAGGAAAATTAGATGAATTGTTATGGGCTAGATATAAATCTAGAAATAGAGACATAGGTAGACATTTAGATCTCACTTTAGAGAGTATAAATTGAGCTTAAGCAGGGGGGGTACTTATTTAACGATTCTCATCCCAAGAGTGTATATTAGTAATTACTTGATTTTTCTATTGCATGACGAAAAGTCATGATTTTCTTAGACATAGAGGCGAGTATTGCATATCCCTTTCTTTACTGTCCACCAATAACAGCAAAGAATACCAACAGAAAAAATAACGAATACACAGTGACATAGGCCACTATAATAGCAAGCACCTTCCTAAGACCTTTCTCTTTCTTAAAGATGTGACACACCACCATAAGAGTCCGGAAACATCAGACCTAATCCAACAGAGAAAAAACAAACACCCAAGTCCGTATGGTCCATTCAGGAAAGAGAGCAAAAGGAAACAAATCCAGAACCGCTCCAACCAAAAAGACACCTTACAAGGACCATACAAAGAGACATCGAACAGGTCCAGATCAGGCTGTGGAAACCTAAAAGAACAGGAGCCCAAAGGTTAAAGCTGTACCGTAAACCAACATCAATGGTCAGATAACCATAGGCACCACAATTGACCCAAAACCACCAATAGTGTACACCAAACAGAGCCTATACAGATAACCCCAACCAAAACCATCTAGGTAAAATACCCCACTTGCCGTACTATTGAGCCATAATTTGAGACAAAAGAACGGGTGGGGGGAACCTACATAAGAACACAAGATGAAAATGAAATACTCGCAAGGTGGTGCAATACTCGCCTCTATGTCATTAATAAAATCATGACTTTATCATGCAATAGCAACACCATGTAATTTTATTGCAAGACACGGAGGCTCATATTGCAAGTTTAAAGCTGACCGATCATGCAAATCGAAAATGAAATTTACGAAAATTAGACTCCCGCGACCAGTCGGCCATCCTCATCAAATCCTCCAATTGTGCACCCGACGCTATAAATCGAAGAGGCCCTCCCTGACAGAATGAGGGCCACAATTGCCTGGCTGAACAGAAATTTCAACCAACGAGACAACCTAGTGCTCGCCACCAGGGAAAAAGGTGGACGAATGGAGAGAGAAAAAGCTAAGGGGTAGACAAGGAACGAATCGATCTGGTATGATCTTCATACTCGCGCAAGCAGACCATCAGGCATAAAGCCGGTGCTGAGGGAAAAGCCAGGTATGACACAGACTTAATTGAAGTCTTGCGCGTAATCGTGCGCATAAAAATATTAAAGGTCACCCCATCTGGAAGTTAGGTGCAAGCCTTAAAATCCAAGGCACGCACATCCGACACCCTCTTGCAAAAGAGACAAACTAACTTAGCTGACACCAACAAGCGTGAAATAGCATCCGAAACTATCTGTACCTCCCAGGGTCCCCTGAAATCCACCACGCCATCAGAAGTAGTGATCCATCCTCGAGGAGAGGATGACCACAACCGAATGCATTGCAAAGGAATCCTGGGTAAGATGGCAACAGTCTGGAATAATCCACCGCCATGTCCAGAAGTTGCGGCACCATGATTGCATTCCCACAAAACGGAGCAAGAAGGACCAGATCTGAAGTAGAGTCCAGGGAAGCACGGAAGGAACGCCCCATGCCACTCCTGTAATAAAGTGTCAAAAGCCTCCGCATCCGGCTCCAGACACCAACTAAAGAAGTGAGGCAGCTGGGCACTGAGTCGTGACACAAATATGTCGATGGCAAAAGGACCCCAAAGAGACGATATAGCTGACAAAACTTAAGCGGGAGAGTAGATCCATGGTCCATTAAAGATGTCGTAGGAGGTCTGAGCGATTCCAGGCCATAAAGTGTGTCATCCAGGAAGACAAAAAGGCGTAGACCTTGACTGCACAGCCAGACCATCGCCAGGCGCAGCAGCTTGGTGAAGTACCAAGGCACGGAGAAGAGATCAAAGAGAAGACCTGTAAAGCACCAGATTCTATTCTTCCAATGGAAACAAAGAGAAACCGAGATGGTCGGCCAACAGAACCGTAAGATACATGTGTCAGGATTACTGTTTGATCCAGCACGTAGAACTGTATGGCACGGATGACAAATAAGTAACGTATTACCGGTCCTTAGAATGGCCGGATTTAACGTACATAGAATAGTCAGAAATACTAGCCAAGGTCAGGGAACACAGAAAGGGACGCAGCGATGAGGAAAGCCAGGAGTCAGGATACCAGAATATAGAGAAGTCAATAAACAAAGCCAAAGTAAAAAAACAGGTAGAAAACTAATAACAGGAACACGCTCTCGGACAACCACAAGGGAAACCACGACAGGGCACTGAGCAGGATGAGAACTGGGCCTAAATACCCCTCCTCTAGTTCTGATAGGCTGTAACCGGCCTTTGACCCCAAAGTCAGTTACCAGGTTTCATTTGCATAATTGCTGCTCAGCATTAACCCTTCTGTGGATTAGGTTGCTGCTCGGCACAACTTTTCCTGTGTGAACAGGAAATGTCATTAACCACATTTCTATAAGCGGATGAATACGTGACAACATTTCATTCAAATCCAGTTTTGGCAACCAGCTCCCACGAAGGAGCAGGTTCCACAGGAGGTGAATGCCCTCCATCTTGAAATGGCGGTAGCACACCATTGTGTTGACGGGATGCAGGTTGATATCGCATTTGGTCACCTTTCTTTTCTATGAGGAAGATATTGCTGATGACCCCGGTGGGATTCAGCGGAGCAAGTTCGATTGCCTTCTTGACAAGGGGAGCTGACAATTCCTTGTCGGTCAACCTGGGGTCTTAAAGGGAATAACAGATCAGCCAAGGGGACGGAATGTGGCAAGGCACCCCCACAAGCTCTATCTGGAAGCCTTGAACTGAGTAGAGGACACATGCATTGGAGGTTATAGCTAATCAAGCTGGGAAAAAATAATGGACTCTGCCCCCTACACAAACATGAGAAGAAACCTGAGGTAGATGTAAACTCAAGGTAAGGTCATCTTGCACCGGAATTTACTCGGAAGCCTCTTTACCGCCATGGTCATCCACATGATGGGAAGAAAGGGGAACAGGTCCTCGTCTCCTGGTAGTTGGACAGTAATTAAAGAAACCTTGTCCTGAGCCACAGGTCTAGAAGTAACTGCAACCAACCTGACGACCCCTGGATCTGCCTTCCCTAGTAAAGACCCTCCCATGGAACACCCTCCTCATGGAGGACTGGGCCTTATCTAGGGCTGTAAATGCACCAACAAAGCGCCCTAGGTCTTTTATAAAGAATTTGCCAAAGAGCCTTAATTGCCTTAAGGCGAGATTGGCTCCTTTAAGCTTTTTTTTTTTTTTTTTTAAAGGATAGTCTTATGCCGTTCCATGGACAGGTCATCGCAATGCAAATAGCCCTCTGGACCCAACCACGGAGTTCCTCCGGGTCAAACAGACGGTTATTGGCCTTGGTGTCTTCCGCCAAATCAAAGAGTTTAGTCAGGGGACCAAAGATGTCCAATTGCTTATCCTGGCATGATCGTGTGCAGAGTCCAGACCCTTACCCAGGTTCCAACCCTACTTGGGTCCATCTCTGGGGTGTCACACACCTTTTGTTAGGCACAATAGGCCTAACCTTCAGCCCTGAGTTTGTTCTGATCCACCTTGCTGAGTGTGTGCCGCACCCAAGTTTCCAGGTAGCGGGCTACATGGTACGCTGGGAGACACTTGGCCGACTTAGGATGATGGAGATCATGCAGGTCAAATAAGGATTCACCCAACGCATCCATGAGGGCAGTCCCCACATCTGCGGGAGGATCAGCCCTCAGATCACTTCCGGTAAAGAGGTCAAGGCCCAAATCAGCAGAATCCCTCTTCTCACTAGACTCGCTTTCCGTGTCAGTCGCTCTCTTTTTGTGCTCTAGCACATTTCCATTGCGCTTTGTGTGGTTGAGACACTCTTTCTGGGGCGACCAAAGAAAGGCAGAGGGAGATACATGCCTAGATTTATGGCTAGTCTTTTTGGGTGCATCTCCTAAAGGGTCCACAGCAAGACGCGGTTGGTGTGTCATGGAATCTGAAAAATCTGCATCCATAGGGTGTGCAAGTAGGGCCTGAGAAATTGTCTGGGATAAGGCTGAGGACATGGAGCCCATGGCAGCCATAATAGCGTCCCTCACCGTGGAGCAGCAAAGAAACAGGAAGGTCTTAGGGAGGTGCTTGCTATTATAGTGGGTCTTAGACGGGGAGTAGCCTATGTCACTATGTATACATTATATTTTCTTTCTGTTCGTATTCTTTACTGGTATTGGTGGACAATAAAGAAAGGGATATGCAATAGGAGCCTCCGTGTCTTACTATAAATTTCCAGCTTCACATACGTGTGAAAAAAAATTATATATAAATTTTTTATTTATTTATTTATTTTTTTCAAAGAATATCACACAAGTATAAACCGTGGTATACTATACATATCCTCTGACATTCTAGACCGACTTTTTACATTTTTTTATTAGATATTTATGGTTTTATTTACTTAGCTTTGAATTAAGTAACCAGCAATGATTTTAGGTCACAATATATTGCTTGCAATTTTAACCCAACAATTTTTTCAGCTTGAGTGTTGTGGTCTAAATTGTGTGATCCCCTTGTCAATTCTTTTCTAGTTTAGTGATGCACGTAGTTATAATGTAGAATCATACTTTGTGTGGTTTGATATATCCATAAGCCATATTAGTAACTGTGCAATATGCAGAAAATGCAGTTTCCATAGATGGTAGTTGATTTTCCAATGAGATATAATACTATGTTTATATTATTTTTCACTTAGATGAATATGAGAACCACACAGAAACTGATGCAATCATCTCAAGGTATCCATTTTAAAATGCAGTCATGCTATAATGTAATAAAATCATTGTTCTGTATTTTTTTTTTTTTTTTTTTGTACCCTTTTTTGCTCTGTTTTTATATTTGCCTTTTGTTTGCTGATAATGGGAAAACAGACCCACTTCCATAGCTGCTTCAGCAGATGGGTGTTTTGTGTGATTTGTTTTAAGAAATAAGTGCAAGATTATTTGTTGTTGCCGCACGATTTTCGCCTCATTTCAGCAGCCGGGAGAGCTGGAAACAACTGCTTAGGAGCTTTTGATAGCTCTCCTGTGCTTAGCCCTGCACCATTGGGCTTAAAGGAACTGTCATTACCCAGACCACTTCAGATCATTGAAGTGGTCGGGGTGCAGTGTCCCAGGTCATTGTTGTAGTTTTTAGGAAACTGTAATAAATACCTGCTGGGGTTAAGTCCATCTCTAGTAGCTGTCTACTAGACAGCCACTAGAGGGACTTCTTGGGCTGTCAGGTGACTTTTGGTCGCCTGACACTGGACATGTGAACTTCCAGCATTACACAAAACTCCACAGAAAAGGATTGAATAATGCTTCCCTATGGAGAAATCCTAATGTGAGTGCGGCTATTGCCACACATGCGCATTAGGCTGACGCGGGAGGGTGAGGAGCTAAGGCAGACCTGAGCCAGTGCTGAGGCACATCTGCACTGGACCCAGGTAAGTGACAGAAGATGTCTTTAACACCTTCTGTACCGCAAGGGGAGGAGGTGGGCATTGATGGAGGGTAAAGCTATAACTCAAAAAAAAGTTTTTCCTTTTAGGGGTGAGCAGCACAGTGAATGTGATGCTTGGAGCTTTCCTTTAAACTGATTGGTTAACCAGTGCTGACTAGCCTCCTTACTGCAGCTCGAACCTCCTACTATGAGATCATCAAGTTGATAACCTTTGTCCCATCAAATGCTTCTTATGGAGAACCATTGTGTACATACAATATATATGCTGCAGTTCACTAATCCAGTGCTTCTCTGTGAAAAGCAATTAACGCTTCTCAGAGGAAAAACACTGTTTGCACACCAAGCATTCAGTGTCTGCATACTTTACATGCTAACCCTGGACATCAAATAAATGAAATTATTGAATCTTTTTTTTTTTTTTTTCAAATCTGAAGAGCCTATTGGTTGACCATCTAACGGCCACTAGAAACTGGAAGCCGTGCTGTTTCTCAGAATCTGCAAAAATGCAGGGGCAGCCTTATGGCTCAAAATCACTTTATTAGGTGAAGTGCTAGCAGTTTTGTGAGCAAATGTATAGATTGGGAGAAATATCTATTAAAAAGTACGTATTTCTCTCACTGTCAATCAATTCTTTGACATAGAGACCTTCCACAGACAGTCCATCTGCTAACCACGCACAGCAACCAAAGAGCATACGCAGAGGGTAAGTTAAGTCTGCAACAAGTTCCTTTTAGTCCAATAAGCATTTTCTATGAAGCTTCTATTACACATTCCTCTTTTGTCCCATCATCTGTATGAAACTTTTGGACTTGAGCATATGCCCACTTTCATCTTTGTTGATTTCATGGTTTCATACCCTTTGTATAGTCTTTGAGTTCTGAGCTTTCATGACTCCAAACACGAAACAAAGTTTTACGTAATTTACTAAAACTTCCCCTAGAGCAGGGGTGGGGAACCTTCGGCTCTCCAGATGTTTTGGACTACATCTCCCATAATGCTCTTACAGGCATAATGCTAGCAAAGCATCAAGGGAGATGTAGTCCAAAACATCTGGAGAGCCGAAGGTTCCCCACCCCTGCCCTAGAGTATAATTGGTTGTTTCCACATATAGCTGTAACATATATTGTAGCACAAGTACAAGTGAGATATTTGGAAGCCCACTAGAAACCTGGAACATTTGATTGAGTGAAAGATGCTGAAAAAGTTCTGCATCATAATACGTCACTATATGTTCTTATTTTGTTTATATATTTATATACTGTATATATGTATATATATATATATATATATATATATATATATTATTTTTTTTCTTTTCTTTATTCCTGAAGGACCGCAGCATTGGATCCAGCTGCACAATATAAAATGAACAATGTAAAGCGAGGTTTGGCCTTGATCTTTAACCATGAAAGGTTCTACTGGCAGTTAACCTTGCCAGAAAGACGTGGAACTAATGCTGACCGAGACAACCTTCATAGAAGGTAAGTGAAAAGCATCAGCTTAAAGGATAACTGGGATAACTGTCAAAAAAAAAATCTAAATATAGTCTTTATTTTATAATATTCCATCAAATTGTTTTGTATTTTTTTATTCCAAATTCTTCACGGAGTTTTGGAATATTAGTTCAATGCTAATGTACATAACAGTAGTATGTTTAGAGACAAATGCATTTGGATTTTATCCAGGATATTTTTTTAAAGAAATAACCTTGCTATTCTCCCTTTCTGACAGTCATTTTGTATGCACATTGGGTCAGATTGCCAGTTTTTATTTTTTTGCAACCATCAGTTCATATTCAAATTTGTATGTTCTTTCTGCCTGTAGCATTGTCTATCAGAAGGGTTATTCAGTAAAGTGAGAAGAGTTTCAAATTATTGAAAATTTGAGGCCAAACTAGGTGAACTGCTCTGCTAGGTGACATCAAACGTAAGAACCTTCGAAGATTTTTTTTTTTTTAATTAAGACGTGCCTCTGATGGCTGTCAGTCTGAGTTGCAAAATAAAGAGTCTTTTTGTAACCACAGCACCCATGTGAGCACAGCTTGTTTAATGAAGTCTGTGGAGCACTATCTATTGGTAAAACCTGTAGACCGCTACAGGAGGTAGTCATTTATCCACACCACACTGCTCCCTCTACGTAATAAAATAAATAAAGAATGGCCAGGCAAACCGCTCTGGAGCTTCGACTTTGGGATTAATCTGTTGTCAAATGGTATAAACCCTGAAGGTAAGAAGGCACCCGGGTACTGCCCCACAACAACCTTTATTGAGCTTAATAGACACTATATGTGCTTGGATTCCTCTGATGCTGTCCTTCCATTCAGTGTTAAATCAGATTTTTAGCAGTTTAAAGCTAAATAAGACTATTTGGCCACGCACAGCTCAGCCCTTACTAGAGGTATCGCTAAGGCAGATATTACACACTTCCTTCTAGCCATAACCATTCATACCAGCAATAGGCACTGTGATAGACTGAAAGCATAAGCTGACACACTCAGCCAGTCACAGCTGCCCATTGCTGTTTGGGCTAATGTTTCCTGTTTAACATTAAAACATTAATGCTAATTGGAAGGATAGCCCTAAGGAACTTCTGACACTATAACTACTTTAATTAGATATAACAGTGCCTACAGTGTCCATTTAATTTGTAATGGGGATGAGTGGTCTTTTAGAAGTTGCACACATTAACCTTATTTTTTTCCATCTTTTTTTAGGTTACATGACCTTGGGTTTGAAGTAAAAGTGTATAGTGACCTCAAAGCAGTGGAAGTGCTTGAAAAAATCCACGAAGGTACGAAGGCTTTTTAACTTTATTTATAATGTTTATGGCTAATATAGATTTTAAGAAGTGTCCTTGAACATGTACAGTACAATGTTATACATCTGACACGGGTTGTGTACTCTACAATGAAAGGGAAAATCAAATTAAAATAGTACTTTACTTAGCAAATTCAGAGCTCTTTAGTTTATTTTCATGTTATGAACATTAGATTAAATTGAGCATAATAATGTGTAGAAAAGATATATCTCTGGTGTCTTATGGCAGATAATTCTAGAATGTTGATGCTGAGGTCAGTGTTCTGATGTAGTTAATGTAGTTAAGAAAATCACAGGGACAAAACATTTATTTATTTTAAAGGAACACTATAGTCACCTGAAAAAACAGCTTAATGAGGTTGTTCTGGTGAGTATACTAGATTCCTGACGGCTTTTTAATGTAAACACTGTCTTTTCAGAAAAAAAGACAGTGTTTACATTAGAGCCTAGGAACGACCACTAGAGGGACTTCCTGGTTCAGTCCTGCCCGATGTGCAGTACTCACGTTTTGACTTCTTCACGTTTAGCTGAAGAATTCACACATAATATCAGGACACTGCAGTGTCCTACAATAAAACTCTGAGGCTGTCTGCAGTCTGCTCTGGCTGACAGGCTGCTGAAGGCAGAATAGATTTCACAGGAGGCAGAGGACAGGTTGCTAAATGCTGAAGACAGGATTCTGGAGACCCAACAGGAGGAGAGATTTGCCACCTGCCAGAAATCTACTGAACTTCAAATAGTAAGTAAACTTATTTTAAAAATAAATGAGTTGGAGAGTGAGCAAGAGCCAGCCCTGCTAAAGGGAGAGACACAGAGAGAGAGAGAGAGACACACACAAACAGAGAGAGAGTGCCAGCCAGAGGCAGCTGGGGAGAAAGAGAGGGGAGAACCCTCAGTGTAAGCATAAGTGTATACCAGAGGCCCAGCAGTAATGATTATGGGAACCCACTAAAGTGCACACTAGCAGAGCCCAGTAAAGGGCAATAAATATGTATAGCAGCAAAGGGGGGCACCCGATGCAGCAAAAGGCCTGCGACCCTATCCCCATGCAGGGACTCTTGTGCCAAACCTGTCTGTGTCTAAGAGTGTCTAAATGTGATCGGAAAAGATCTGCAAATATACACTCCATGTGTTAATCATATACACTGCTCAAAATAATAAAGGGAACACTTAAACAACACAATGTAACTCCAAGTCAATCACACTTCTGTGAAATCAAACTGTCCACTTAGGAAGCAACACTGAGTGACAATCAATTTCACATGCTGTTGTGCAAATGGGATTGACAACAGGTTTAAATTATAGGCAATTAGCAAGACACCCCCAATAAAGGAGTGGTTCTGCAGGTGGTGACCACAGACCACTTCTCAGTTCCTATGCTTCCTGGCTGATGTTTTGGTCACTTTTGAAGACTGGCGGTGCTTTCACTCTAGTGGTAGCATGAGACGGAGTCTACAACCCACACAAGTGGCTGAGGTAGTGCAGCTCATCCAGGATGGCAAATCAATGTGGCAAGAAGGTTTGCTGTCTGTCAGCGTAGTGTCCAGAGCATGGAGGCGCTATCAGGAGACAGGCCAGTACATCAGGAGACGTGGAGGAGTCCGTAGGAGGGCAACAACCCAGCAGCAGGACCGCTACCTCCGCCTTTGTGCAAGCAGGAACAGGAGGAGCACTGCCAGAGCTCTGCAAAATAACCTCCAGCAGGCCACAAATGTGCATGTGTCTGCTCAAACGGTCAAACACAGACTCCATGAGGGTGGTATGAGGGCCCGACGTCCACAGGTGGGGGTTGTGCTTACAGCCCAAAACCGTGCAGGACATTTGGCATTTGCTGGAGAACACCAAGATTGGCAAATTCGCCACTGGCGCCCTGTGCTCTTCACAGATGAAAGCAGGTTCACACTGAGCACATGTGACGGACGTAACAGTCTGGAGACGCCATGGAGAATGTTCTGCTGCCTGCAACATCCTCCAGCACGACCGGTTTGGCAGTGGGTCAGTAACGGTGTGGGGTGGCATTTTCATTTGGGGGGGGCGCACAGCCCTCCATGTGCTCTCCAGAGGTAGCCTGACTGCCATTAGGTACCGAGATGAGATCCACACACACAGATACTGCTGAGTCCATACACACACACACAGATACTGCTGAGTCCATACACACACACACACACACACACACAGATACTGCTGAATCCATACACACACATACAGGTACTGCTGAATCCATACACACACATACAGGTACTGCTGAATCCATACACACACACATACAGGTACTGCTGAATCCATACACACACACATACAGGTACTGCTGAATCCATACACACACATACAGGTACTGCTGAGTCCATACACACACATACAGGTACTGCTGAATCCATACACACACACACAGGTACTGCTGAATCCATACACACACACACAGGTACTGCTGAATCCATACACACACACACAGGTACTGCTGAATCCATACACACACACACACAGGTACTGCTGAATCCATACACACACACACACAGGTACTGCTGAATCCATACACACACACACACAGGTACTGCTGAATCCATACACACACACACACAGGTACTGCTGAATCCATACACACACACACACACACAGGTACTGCTGAATCCATACACACACACACACACACAGGTACTGCTGAATCCATACACACACACATACAGGTACTGCTGAATCCATACACACACACATACAGGTACTGCTGAATCCATACACACACACATACAGGTACTGCTGAATCCATACACACACACACATACAGGTACTGCTGAATCCATACACACACACACATACAGGTACTGCTGAATCCATACACACACACATACAGGTACTGCTGAATCCATACACACACACATACAGGTACTGCTGAATCCATACACACACACATACAGGTACTGCTGAATCCATACACACACACATACAGGTACTGCTGAATCCATACACACACACATACAGGTACTGCTGAATCCATACACACACACATACAGGTACTGCTGAATCCATACACACACACATACAGGTACTGCTGAATCCATACACACACACATACAGGTACTGCTGAATCCATACACACACACATACAGGTACTGCTGAATCCATACACACACACACATACAGGTACTGCTGAATCCATACACACACACACATACAGGTACTGCTGAATCCATACAGGTACTGCTGAATCCATACACACACACAAACTTCCTCACTAGCAGACAGACACACAAGCACATTAAGCCTACCTGTCACTGGAGCCTGTTGCTGGTGGTCAGGCAGCCATCTTTCATCCTTTCCAGGGGCGGGGCTTATGTGCGGGAGGCGGGGCTTTGTTTGGGGGCGGGCCTGTGCCCGGGAGCCTGTCAGTGCTCTCTCCAGCCCCAGCTGAGCTGGTCTGCCCTGCATTGCCTCGGGCTGTAACAGACTGTTACAGTCCGAGGATATATAATTTAAGCACATGGCCAGCAAGTTGCTGGCATTTGGGGGGGCCCAAGCGACGCCACTGAGCGTGTGTGAGCTGACGCTGCTCCAACTAGATGGCTGCCGTGGCAAGCAGGCTTCAGCCTAGCAATGTGTTCCGGGAGGCGCGGAATGAACGCCACGAGCGGAGAAGCTGCTCATGTGTGGCCAGCAAGGTGGCCGAGACCCGCAAGGGGCTAGAAGGGGAATGTGGGACCAAGGATTCAGTGCGGCAATGACTAGAAAGGCTCCACGGACGCACTATGGGTGGCAGGGAGGAAGCCTCTTTGTAAGCCCCAGGAACAGAGAGGAGCTCAGCACAGAGGAATACCATAGAACTGAAACACCTAAATACAGTATCCAAAGGAACAAGAGAAATAAGCAATATTTAATCGGCAAATACAGTACAATATAGAAAAAAAAAACGCAAATACAGAGAAAATAATTTAGTAAGAACCCAGAGCAGACACACTTTCTGAGTTGGGGAATTCTCACCATTCACACAGCCAAAAAGCCCCACCCAAAAACTAGACTGGATAATAACCAAACATACTAAACTAAATACAGCTTACAATTCAAGGTAAAAATGCAGCATATAGTAATACATGAGCAATAAAGCAATAAACAGGAGCAGCAGCAAAGAAAGCGGGAGTGGGAGAGTCTGTCTGAGAGTTTTATATTGCTGTTCTTTTTCTTATTGGTTGTTTCCTGAAAGTTATGGTAAATATTTATTTGCTGCTGGAGGTTTCAGTAAAGATGGTAAAGCAAATATGAAGCCTCCTGTAAGATGTAAATGTTGTTCCTGTAGAACATTGTTTAATCTAGGTAACCAGTATTAAATTGTAGATGTATTTTTTTTTTTATATATTTTTCAGCATCCACAACAGACCACAGTGACTTTGACTGCTTCCTCTGTGTGTTCTTGAGCCATGGAGAAGATAATCATGTGTATGCTTATGATGCACAGATTGAAATCCAGAGGTTGACTAGTCTATTCAAGGGTGACAAGTGCAAGAGTTTAGTGGGGAAGCCAAAGATTTTTATAATCCAGGTAAGTATCTGTCCTGTCATTAAGAAGTATGCATATGCTTAATATTTTCTATGCTTCTGTGATTCTCAATACCCATTATAAAAAAATCTGTATAGGGCAATGTGCATGTTTTATTTAATGGACACTTTAGTTACCAGAACAACTACAGCTTATTGTATTTGTTATGGTGAGTAGAATAATTCCCTTCAGGCTTTTTTTGCAGTAAACACTGTATTTAACACTGGCCGCTCCTCTGCATGGAGACACTGAACTTTCCTCATAGAGATGCATTGATTCAATGTATCTCTATGAGGAGATGATTATCCAGGAATGTGTCTGACTTGTGCTGGCTCTGCCCCTGATCTGCGTCCTTGACACTCTCAGCCTATCCTATTGGAAAGCATTGTGATTGGCTCAGACAATCACTTCTGATGATGTCAGCAGACAGAGGCAGTTCAGAGACAGACAGGGGCAGAGCCAGCAGCTGAAGACTTGAATACAAATAAGATTTTACTATATTTAGGGAGACGAGGGTTCTAGGGGGCTTGATGGTGGTTTTAACATAATAGGGTCAGGAATACATGTTTGTTGACCCTATAGTGTTCCTTTAATCGGCTTAGAGTACTCTTATTGCACCACCCTTAAGATAATGTAAAAACTTAAGAATCCAGGTCCAGGCAAAGTTCTCAGTGAACTGCTCCTCACTACTTCAAGATCAGGGTGCTGTTTTCATAGTGTGCCTTTAGTTCACCAGGCTGAATGATTGGCAAGAAGCCTGACATGCATTCACACCAGACTGACATTCCAGTTCTTTGGGCAGTTCTGGTTATGTGATTTGCGTCCATGGCCCACCCTTTCACCCCACCCACTGACATTCTGCTTCACCGGACACTCTGTTAAGGGATATGGATTTACTTGAGAGATGAAAGCGAGAGATTAGCAAAGGGTATGTGTTTTCTTGAAGCTATATCCTATGCGCTTCCCTTTAGAACCACATCCAGCAGGTACACAGGGCCGCAATCTGGGGATGACAACCATAACGTCTAGCGGCGGAATGCCGCCGGTGCAGCTGCACCGGGGCAAGCACGCTGATGGGACCCATCAGTTGGCCCAGGAAGCATTTAGGGCCACCTGATAGGCCCTATATCTTCAGGGGCCTGGTCAGGGCTGCAGCTGTGTAATCGCACAACCGGTCCCTTTTAAACAAAATGCAGTCACAACAGTTGCTGGGAGGAAGTGACGGACGATCACTTCCTCCCAGTGTCTGTATGTGTCACTATGTATGTCTGTGTGTCTGTTTAGTATGTATGTGTGCATGTCTGTGTGTATCTGTGTTCTTTTGTATCAGTGTTTGTGTCTCTGTGTGTGTATATTCGGATGGGTTGGATTTGGAGGCGGGGCCCCAAAATTTCTGATTGCAGCGTTTCAGGTACATGATGCTGGGAAGGTATGACTGTTTTAGAGTTTTTTGTTTAATAAGATTCTGTAATTAGGCTCATCATAATTGTCAGCACCATGCCCAATGGGCTCTAATCTGGCCCTGATGTGCATGTATATTTTATTCTACACAAAATGTAAAAGGTATGTTGTAATGCACCTGGTTTTTATTTCAGGAAACAATAACATTTATAGAAAAAAAAATTACCTTAATTTCTTAGTTAAATAGTTTTTATTGATGTCTTCTCCTTCTGAAGGCTTGTCGGGGAAATCAACATGATGAGCCAGTCTTGGCAACAGATTGTACGGATGGTGTTATCGACGTCCCTGACACCAATGTAATTGAAGTGGATGCTGCATCCGTGTACACATTGCCTGCTGGTGCCGACTTCATTATGTGTTACTCTGTAGCAGAAGGTAACATAGTTTAATTGTATTTCTTCCAGCAATTTAGGACTGTCAGTATTAATATCTATATATACCATTGATCGGGGCTTCACAAATTTGTTTTGAATCTAGGAGCAAGATAATAAAGTTAGGAGCCAGTTTAATTTACGAGAAACATACAATTCTTATAGGGACACTGTATAGTCACCAGAACCACTACAGCTTAATATAGTTGTTCTGGTGCCTATAGCCTGTCCCTGTAGTCTTTTCAATGTAAATGCCGCCTTTAAAGAGAAAAGGCAGTGTTTACATTGCTACCTAGTAAAACCTCTAGTGACAGTCACTCAGAGGGCCTCTAGAGAGTCCTGTTGCAGTGCTGCACAGTGTGCAGCACCTTTGTTCAGCGTCTCTACGCTGTGCATGGAGGTGCTGAATATTATCTGTAGAGAACATGCACAATATCTTCCCAATGTTTTCCAATAGGAAAGCATTGGTTTAGCTGAGATCTTAAAGACTGATTATCTCCACCATAAAGCCGAGGAAAACTGGCACGGCGTGGGAAAGAAGGTGAGTAAAAACACCAATCTCCTGATCGAAGGGGTGCAGATACCGAAACACACACACACACACACACTGACATACATACGTACACACATACACACACACACTAACATTTTCCATGTTAATTTTAATCCACCCAGCCTCCCTACCTTTGGGAGAGATGAGTGGATCTTTCCCTGGGGTCCAGTGGGGCTGCTATTCCTGTATGTGCGAGAGCAGTGATCTTCCTACAGCTCCTCTCTGCTCCCTCACACTGTCTGCAGTGACGCCGGGGCCGGAATGACCTCTTATTCCGGCTCCCGGTATCAATACACAGCGCAAGGGAGCAGAGAGGAGCTTCAGGAAGAACACTGCTCCCTTGCGCGCTGTCCAAGCCTGCCACCTCCACGATCCCCAGGGCAGCCGCCTGCGTGCTGCTCAGAGTGACCGGCCAGCTCCATTGTTCCCCCATACTGTCTTTAGCTAAAGGGCTTCAAATCCCAGGCGCCAGGGCAAACGTTCTAGTCATCATGTCGACATGGCACCTGGGATTTGTCGAGCCCTGCCCTTGTTTTGGATTCTAAAGTAAACTTACTCATTGAAGTATTTGGTAATATATGATGGGTTAAACTGAAAATGTGGCCTTAACCCCTTAAGGACACATGACATGTGTGACATGTCATGATTCCCTTTTATTCCAGAAGTTTGGTCCTTAAGGGGTTAATCTACTCAAAGATGCGTGTCTCAATTAAAGCATGGGTTTTGCAATGTTTTCCTGTGAATTGATGGATTATGAAAATGTCCATGACAATCTATGCACTTTGCATTGCTTATGGTGATAGTGACTTTAGAAATACCCAATGTTAACATGTTCTTAGCTTTTTTTTGGAAAGTTATAGGGTAATAAGTACAACCACTTAGCTATTTCCAAACCATTTTTTTTTCAAAATTAATTAGTTACATTGTAACACTAATATCGGTCAGGAATCCCTGAATAACCCTTCACATGTATATATTTTTTAAAAGAAGATAACCTAAGGTATTGAACTTGGGGTATATGGACTCCTTTTCATGCAACCATTTCACCACCAATCTATGCCAAATTTAAAGAAATAAAATAATTAGTAATTTTATTTTTATTTTTTACCCCAAGTAATTTAAGAATGCATGTACGGAGAACTCTAAGGGTTACTGCCAAAGAACACCCCAATATGTGTTCAGCAACATCTCCTGAGTACAGTGATACCCCCCCATGTATAGGTGTGTCGGGTTCTCTGGGGGCTAAAATACCTTATTTGGAGGGTGTGAATTCCAGTTTTCCAACTTGGAATTTTCACAGCTGGTCATCATACACCCATGTCCCATTTGGGACATTTTTGAAGCCAGCTAATGTTATTTACCCCCATCAAACCATATATTTTTGAGAAGGAGACACCCTAGGGCAGGCATAGGCAACCTTTGGCACTCCAGATGCTTTGGACTGCACCTGCCATGATGCTTTGCCAGCATTATGGGTGTAAGAGCATTATGGGAGATGTAGTCAAAAACATCTGGAGTGCAAAAGGTTGCCTATCCCTGCCCTAGGGTATTTCAAATGGTGGAATTTTAATACTTTCCATGCACTAATTCTACCACCAGTTTTTATCAGACTTTTGAGTAGTCGTTTTTTTTTTTTTGCTGACAAAGAATACCCAAATATGTGTTCAGCAATATCTCCAGAGTACAACATGAGCTCCTTGGCAGGACAACGGTTAGACAAATGTGTCACCCAGATAAGTGAAACCCGGGTATAAACCATAGAGTAGGGAAACAGGAGAGTATAGAAACTTGGCAAAAAGAAGTGCAAAATGTGCCCAACCCAGAAAAGACAAGAGGTGCAGAACCATCCAGCGATCCAGGTCAAGGGACAGAGACCCAGTAACAAGAGCATACCAGTGAGCACGTTAGAGGCGCAAGAGAGCAAACCTCAACGCCGAAAACACCAAATAAGTGAAAGGGACAGGCATACACCAGATGAGCAAGCAGGGGCACACCAGACAGTAATACCAAACGCAGAATCATAATAGGCAATCATACCCTACGGAGAGTCACTAGAAATAGCAAAATACACACAGCCGAGTCACACATACCCGCAATACAATGACAACCAGCTATCCGTACAGTAAGTGACATACCGTAATATTGTATCATGTGCAAGAACTAAGCACCCATGACACAACCGGATTATCAAAGGAGAAAACATAATGCTCCTGGAACATACAACATGCAAAATCTCTTTTTTACATGTCAGTGATTTGCATGAAAGGTTGCACTTCCTGTATCAGAACAGAAGACAAATCATGGGGGAATAACAATTACACACCATATGGGAATACATCACATACACTGAACTAAAGTGTATACCATTCCCAGGCTGCATTACTTAAAGGATCACTATAGTGTCAGGAAAACAAACCCGTTTTCCTGACACTGTCATCCTCCGGGTCCCTTTCCGTGGCGCTGAAGGGGTTAAAACCCTTTCAGCCACTTACCTTTATCCAGCGCTGGGCTCCCTCTGCTCTGGTGACCTCTCTTCACCTGCCAACATCAGCTCCCGAGTGGAGCGGAATGCGCATGCGCGGCAAGAGCCGCACACGCATTCTAACGGTCTATAGGAAAGCATTTCTCAATGCTTTCCTGTGGACGTTCTGCACGCCGGATGCAAATTTCGCATCCAGCGTTGCAGAAGAGCCTCTAGCAGCTGTCAGGAAGACCGCCACTAGAGGTTGTATTAACCCTGCTATGTAAACATAGCAGTTTCTCTGAAACTGCTTTGTTTCCATGTATGTGAAGGGTTAAAACCTGAGGGAAGTGGCTAGCAGACCACTTAATTGAGCTGAAGTGGTCTGGGTGACTATAGTGTCCCTTTAACAAACACCCCAGAGGTCCAACCAGTAAACAGACTGGTGTTGGCAAAACCTACCAGCAGGCAGAGCACCGAGAGTGCTAAATCCCATACCAGCTGAGTTCCACGCTAGTGGCAGACACCATACCAGCAGACTGAGCACCATGAGAGGGGCAGACACCATACCAGCAGGCAGAGCACCAGGAGAGAGGTAGACATCCCAGCAAGGGTGCCGGAGGTCAGCCAAGGCAGGTAGTGGACCCAGGGAGCTGCGGGCGACAGCAGCCGGCATGTGGGGAGTCACAGCTGCAGGTGAGAGGCACAGCCAAGTTCAAGGGGACCAGGCAAGCTGGAAGGGACCCGGGCCCCCAGGCCAGCAGGCAAACACACGGAGTAGAGAGCAGACCTCGTGGAACAGACAGGCGCTCGGCAGCGGCAGGAGCTCCATGAGGCGATGGAACATGGAAACCACGTGGGAGGTGGTCAGCGGTCACGAACCTGAAGAAAAGCGGGCAGCAAGCCAGGAGACTGGACCACAAGGATACAGGTAAGTGGGTGAAAAGAACAGAAACTGTACATAAACATTTATAAAACATCATAATACACATGCACTGAGCCCAATAAAACGATGTGTTGGAAGATAGAATCAAAACTGGAACAGAGGCCTCTAGAATGCCACAGTGGCTAAACAGGCTAAAGGCTGTACATATTACATAGGAAAAGACAGGAGATATAAGGCATACATTAAAAAGACGTACACCTGGAATGCTTAGTAGGATAACTACTTATGCATACACTGCTGGCATAGAAGATTAGAGTTGAAAGCAACAGGAAATGCTAGAATCTCAGTAATCTTAGCATCAGATATGGTGTTAGAAAGTGAGGGAATGCAAAAGCAGCAAACAAGAGAACTGCAGGCTTAGCTAGCTGTTTTAGATTATACCCCAATGAAAATTACATAATTAACCCCTTCCCGCCGTTACGGCGTTCTATGCCGTCCTGCTTTAAGTGGGCTTTAAAGCCGTTGCTGCGGCATAGAACGCCGTAACGGCTTTGAGCCCGGGAGCGCCCGGAATACTTACCTTACCGGCGCTCCGCTTTGGGAGGACTGCCTCACAGCCCAGGCAGCCCCCCCCCCACGGCAAAAGAAGCCCCTGGGGGCCATGTGATCGCTCTCAAAGAGCGATCACATGGCCCCCTATAGCTGGCTGTGGATCTGCCAGCAGGGGGACTGTCTAAAATGTCAGACAGTCCCCCTGCTGGTGGGATCTGTAAAAAAAATAGACGTGTAAAATTTAAATATATTTATATTTAACGTCATACATAGTGTATTTCAAAACTAATATAAGTACATATATTAGTATTAAAATACACTTAGAATGACGTTACATATATATAATATACATATATTATATATATATATATAATAGATATATACACATATATTATATATATAAATATGTATAATTACAATAATAAATAAAATTAATAAATAAAATATTGAAACAAAATGTAATATAAATTATATATACATATATTAACTCATTCTAACTGTATTTTGTTATTAATATATATATATATATATATATATATATATATATATATTGGTAACAAAATACACTTAGAATGACATTCTATATATATCTATCTATCTATATATAAAATGCAAATAACCGTGTATATATATATATATATATATATATATATATATATATATATATATATATATATATATATATATATATATAGATAGATAAATACATATAATTACATAAAAGATTACATTAGTATACACGTAGAATTTAAATACCTATAAATGCATATATATTAAAATTCTACGTGTATATTTAACTAATCTTTTAACATAATTAGGTGATTTGATTAATTAAAATCTGATTGACATACCTGACAATTGCAGTGAAGTTAATTTGCAAGCACTATATTTGACCCTGTAACTGTCCAAGACACCATAAAACCTGTACATGGGGGGTACTGTTTTACTCGGGAGACTTCGCTGAACTCAAATATTAGTGTTTCAAACTGGTAAATTAAATTACAACGATTATATTTTATGTAAAACTGAAGTTTTTCGCATTTTTTACAAGCGAACGGCACTTTTATGGTCTATATTATTGTTGTAATATGTTTTACTGTTTTAAAACACTAATATTTGTGTTTAGTGAAGTCTCCCGAGAATAACAGTACCCCCCATGTACAGGTTTCATGGTGTTTTGGAAAGTTAGAGAGTCACATATAAGGCTTGCATTTCATTTTTATGACCATTGAAATTTGCCAGATTGGTTATGTTGCCTTTGAGAGCGTATGGTAGCCCAGGAATGAGAATTACCCCCATGATGGCATACCATTTGCAAAACTAAACAACCCGAGGTATTGCAAGTGGGGTATGTCCAGTCTTTCTTAGTAGCCACTTAGTCACAGAAACTGGTAAAAAAATAAATAAAAATAAACATTATAATATATATATATATATATATATATATATATATATATATATATATATATATATATATATATATATATATATATATATATATATATATATATATATATATATATTTACATATAGGAGTTTACTCTGGGATGTGTTTAAATAGATAATAACAAGCTGTATTCAATGCATTGTTCTATAATTAATCAAATAAGCAATCTGTAACGGTTTGTCACTAAAATGCAACATGGTATAATAACATGTTTGCAATGTAATGCCAGGGGAACCCCTCTGCAATGTGGAAATGCAAGCAGAGTACAGCGGCTACTGAAACAGTGACCTAGAAAGGACTGTTGGTGTAGAGTAAACAATGTTGGTAATGTGCCTTCAAGGGCACCTATGCTAGTTTTGGATCTAACCATCACTGGATGGCACTACCGATAATTATCACCATTACAAAATACGGTATCACGTCAGAAATGGCGGGAAAATAATTCTGCTTCAAATATGTGTAAGTCTGTGCCTTTGTTGGCACCTGTAAAGAAGGGAAAATAAACTGGCTTTCGCTGAAATAATAGTAGTTCAAGGATTTGTTAGTCTGTGTTTTCAAAGGCACCTATGAGAAAGAGAGTCTATCTATCTCTATGGAGCAGAACGCCAGAAAGTCTAATCACCCTGGTCAGACCGCTGCTGAAGAATTCAATGCAGGGAGGTTTTGTGAGAATACACGTACTGATTGTATGACAGTGGTCACTGTCTGTCAGTAGATGATGTGCGGTCTAACCTGGGTGAATGTTGGAGCCCCGGCGCGCGTATGGTATAATATATTATAAAATGCGTTAATGATTTTATAATATATTATACATATATATGTATAACTTTTTTTTTACTTTTTAGCACGGGGGGGAATGCCTGACAGCTCAGACAGTCCCCCTGCTGGAAGCTCCTAGAGTCTTATTGCGGCGATGTGATCATAGTTATCACATGGCCCCGGAGGGCCGGGGTGGCCGGAGCTGCTGCAGCGACACTGCTGGGGTCTCCACGTCCACAGTCATTAAGGAGATATACATAGAATTTTATATATATATATATATATATATATATATATATATATTATAAAATACAGTTAGCATAAAATTACACATATATAAATAAATGATTTTTAAAATGATTTTTACAGTTTTTTTAATGATTTAATTTTTGTTTTATATATGTGTGTATTTTTATATTAATAAAAAATACACTTAATATGACGTTATATACAAGATATATATATATATATATATATATATATATATATATATATATATATATATATATATATATATATATATATAGAAGGTAAGAATCAGGAGCACTCGCTTGGATTTTTCAACAGTGGATAAAGTGTTTAATCACAACTTCAACATCAACGTTTCGACCCTTCAGGGTCTTTATCAAGATAGTGATAATGCACATAACATACAAATATATACAAAAAAGTAAGTGGTTAACTTACCCCACCTGTGTGAAGTGATTCCGGAAGTAAAGTTAGCCGGACGGAGTGTGTGTGGAAAGATGAGAACGTCCGCATCCTGACGTTCATGCGTGCGTGCGTGATGATGTGCATGCGTGCGTGATGACGTGCGTGCGGTGAAAACGTGCCCCCCCCGCGTGATGACATCATCACGGGTGAAATACAACATAACCATGGTAACCACACGATCCCCGTGTAGCTAACCACAACAAGGAGGAACAAACTAAAAGAATTCTATACACAACTAGTGAGGGAAGAAGGTATATAGACATGTACAGCCATACCATAAACTAAGACCCACAATAGTACCTAGGCTAGCAAACCAAAAAGGAGTGTGGACATAGGGTGAATGTGTGTACTGTATCCAACCCAATATATGGGAAAGTAAGTCCTAAAATGATAGGATCTAAACCAGGATAAAATAATACAATGCAACAAGTGCCCATGAGACCACATGGAATATATGTGCACATATAAGAATAGAAAAAATGTAAGAAATCTGACAAAAGTGTATGTATAAATCTGAAAGTGAGATCTGGTGTGTGTGAACCGTAAAAAGGAGGAATAAACCCTACCCTGCAGGTGAGCCAATGTGTGTGAGAGCAAAGAGAAGAAGAAGGAAAAAGACCAAAAAGAAACAAAGAAAAGTAAAGGGATAAGCAAATGAAAAATACCTCCATCCCCATAGCAAATTCAGGGAAACCCAATGAGAACACATAATAACATAAACAAGTCTGCATCCCCAGGTTAAATAATCTATAGCTGTAACCAATTGGTCAACCTCACTGTAAGCCTGTCTATATATACAACAATGTAGATCATACTGGCCCCCTATCTCTAGAATAGGAGAAAGCCCATATTGTTAGAACAGCTTGTCATATATCTCCATAATAGGCCCCCACTGCCCTCCTAACCTCAAGATCTAAGGAAAGAAGGAAAACAATATTGCAACAAAAAATGAAAACCCTACATACCAGGACATAGCCGATGAAGATATGTACAAAAGAATATATACAGAAGCATACGTCTT
The DNA here is from genome assembly GCF_036172605.1 of Pelobates fuscus. Taxonomy (NCBI): domain Eukaryota; kingdom Metazoa; phylum Chordata; class Amphibia; order Anura; family Pelobatidae; genus Pelobates; species Pelobates fuscus. The sequence goes on along the minus strand of NC_086322.1, from coordinate 137,952,378 downwards.
AATTATACACGTATAGCCCGTCACGAGCCAGCCCGGCCCTAATGATAAACTTCTCTAAACAAAAACTACAAACCAATACATGATAGCGATAAGCTCTAAATAAGTAGATCCAAATTCAAAGAAAAGGAGAACAATACCAATCTAGATAATCTAACGAGTATCTAAAAATGAAGAAAATGAGATGTACTCATTAAGTCCCCTGGGTTGTAGGGTGTCCAATCGTTTGATCCAAAAGGTCTCTTTCTGGAGTAGTAGTTTAGACCGATCCCCACCTCTCATGAGGGTTGGTATCACATCGATGGCGATAAATTTCAAGGTGGGTAGTCTATGGTTAAATTCCAAGAAGTGCTTGGCCACCGGCTTGTCTGTTTTCCCATCTCTATAAGCTGTCATAATTGATGACCGATGCCCCCTGATTCTGTCTCGAAGTGTGAGATCCGTCTTACCCACGTAGCATAATCCACATGGGCACGAGATGAGATATATCACGTGATCTGTCAGGCAAGAGATGTAATGATTGATCTTGTATCTAGTGCCAGAGTGTGGATGTGCAAATGTTGAGCCAGGTAGCATATGTCCACACGTGACACATCCCGTGCACCTGAAGCACCCCATCTTAGTGGGTTTGGTAGACGTCAGCCTTTCTCTTGGTAAGTCCGTTTTCATCAGTAAATCCTTGAGACTTTTATTCCTACTATAGGCAATTCTAGGGGGATTGGAGAAAATGGTACTCAGAGAGTTGTCAGCAGATAGAATATCCCAACGTTTTTTGATACTCCGTGAGATGTTCCCACTGGCTGAATTAAATGTCATCGGGATCGTGATTTGTGGGACATTGTATCGGGTAGTGCCTTTATCATAGATCTCTCGGGCCCGTTTAAGGGCTTGCTCCAGCGTATCCTTATAATATCCCCTTTCCAGGAATGCTCTTTGCATCATCCCAAGTTGTATTTCACAATTTGTGCTGTCGGAATTGTTCCTCAGTACCCTGAGGAATTGGGAGATGGGTAAAGACTTTTTTAGTGCCTGAGGGTGAAAGCTCGTGGAGTGCAATAACGTGTTCCGGTCAGACGGTTTCTTATACAGGCTATAGCCAATTTTGTTATGACATTTATATACTTCTACGTCCAGGAATTGTATCTTGTCAGTGCTCCAATTGAGTGTGAGTTCCACAGGGGATTCATCATTATTGATCACATCAATCATGGACTGTAGTTCTTCCACTGCTCCAGACCAGATGATAAAAATATCGTCCACAAACCTGTGGTATGAAATAATGTGGGCACCAAACATATCCACAATCTTGCTGCGCTCAAAAATGTACATGTAGCAGTTGGCGTAGGATGGAGCTATGGCCGATCCCATCGCAGTTCCCCGAAGTTGTATATAGAAATTCTTTTCAAATCTGAAATAATTATGAAATAATAGGAACTCCAAACATTCTATCAAGAATTCTATGGGGGGGCCATGGTAACAGTTGCTCTCGCATAACCAGGTACGTAGTGCTGCCATCCCTGCGTCATGCGGGATAATCGTAAACAGACTTTTCACGTCCATAGTAGCAAATATTACTGGTGAATCGGGTAAAATAAGCTCTTTGATCTTCATCAGGAAATCCTGGGTGTCCTTCAGGGATGTAGGTATGGTCTCAATGCTGGTTTTACAATGGTAATCCACAAATTTAGCCAAGGGTTCTAATAGACCCCCTCTTGCCGATACGATCGGTCTGCCCGGAGGTGTATTGGGGTTCTTGTGTACCTTCGGTAATGTATACAATACCGGGATTTTCGGGTGTTCATTTACCAGGTATGCCGCCGTATATTCATCAATCCATCCTGAAGCCATACCTTGATCCACTAATGTTCAAAGTTTTTTCAAAAAAGAGGTGGTAGGATCAAAGGTGATCATCTGGTATGTAACACTGTCACTCAATTGGTTAAGAATTTCAGCTCTGTAATCCGAGTAGTTTTGGATGACTATGGCACCTCCTTTATCCGCTGGACGAATCGTAATAGTATGATCTTTCTTCAGATCCTGCAATGCTATTTTCTCCCCAGCAGTCATGTTTTCTCCCATAGGTTTGTGTTGGAGAAGAGTCTGGTTTATATCTTGACGGATTAGTTGTCCAAACGTCTTGATGGAGGCCTGAGAGGTTTTCGGTTCCCATGTGTTCTTCAATTTAAATGGATGTTTTTCTTTATTGCCCCATTGGTCCCGTGCAACGTTCAAATTGAGAGTACGGTTCATCTTAAATAATTCAACATCCAATGCGAACTTGTCTGGTCTGGAAAATGGTACAAATGTCAGTCCCTTGGACAGTATATTAATGTGATCCCTTGTTAACTGTTTAGTTGATAGGTTAAATACAGGGTTTATTTCTTCTTTATTGGTGGTTTGGACCTGAGTTTTATAGATCCTGCCCCTCTGTCCCCTCCTGATGGGTCTGTGTTTGTGTTTGCTCTTGCTGCCAATATTGATGATGGTGGGTCGTTGGGGTGTTGTCCCCCACCTAAAAAATGTTGGGATGAATCATATCTCATTTGAGTTCCCGTTCGTTGCCTCGAGTCTGCGCCCTCAGTTTCAGACATAGATTCTGCAGAGCTGGTATCAATGGACATGAATTGTGGTTTCCTAATCCTCATTTTCTGCCGTGGAAATTGCGGTCTCCGTCTCTCTCCCCCACTTAACCAGTGATATACCTGATGATGCGTGTAATCGTGATCAACCTTTGCAAGTTTTTGCTTCTTGAATTTGATCAAATCGTTTCTATATCGCATAATCTCATCTTGGAGTTTAATCATCTGTTGTGCAGAAGCTGAAGCCGTTATTAGTGATGTATTGGATGTTTCCACCTTGTTAATCGACTCTTTGACTACCACCAATTCATTCTTCACCTCCTCCACAGTGATAATCATCCAATCTAAAGCACACTTATTGGCTATACCAGCCCATTTGCGGCAAAATTCAGGGTTCTGTCTGCCGATGGTAGGTGCATTACGTACCCTAACTCCTCTAGGGATCCTCTTGGATCTATAGTAATCAGAGATAAATATCCCATGCAGATCCAAATCTACTTCTCGCCTTTTTAACTTGATCAGTTCATTATATACATCCCTGATAGAATCCACATGCTGTAATTCATCAGTGCCCTTCGGCCACAAAATATTCTCTGCCTCCGCTTCTGAGATTTGTAGTATCTCGGCTGTGTCCACTAGGGCCCCAGCCCTAAGTAAAAAATCCTCCATGGAAAAGTGCTTGATCAAAGATCAGCAGGAATCAATCCCCAAACTTGATGGTAGTAAGATAATATAGGTAAATAATACGGTGGTGCTAACAGAGAGTGTGTGGCAAGCACACTTACAATATATTTAGTCCAGACTCTGGCACTCAACCCCAAAAGACCATATATACAATGTATGTTACCAGGGTGCCTCCAGGCCAGTAGATAGAAGGTAAGAATCAGGAGCACTCGCTTGGATTTTTCAACAGTGGATAAAGTGTTTAATCACAACTTCAACATCAACGTTTCGACCCTTCAGGGTCTTTATCAAGATAGTGATAATGCACATAACATACAAATATATACAAAAAAGTAAGTGGTTAACTTACCCCACCTGTGTGAAGTGATTCCGGAAGTAAAGTTAGCCGGACGGAGTGTGTGTGGAAAGATGAGAACGTCCGCATCCTGACGTTCATGCGTGCGTGCGTGATGACGTGCATGCGTGCGTGATGACGTGCGTGCGGTGAAAACGTGCCCCCCCGCGTGATGACATCATCACGGGTGAAATACAACATAACCATGGTAACCACACGATCCCCGTGTAGCTAACCACAACAAGGAGGAACAAACTAAAAGAATTCTATACACAACTAGTGAGGGAAGAAGGTATATAGACATGTACAGCCATACCATAAACTAAGACCCACAATAGTACCTAGGCTAGCAAACCAAAAAGGAGTGTGGACATAGGGTGAATGTGTGTACTGTATCCAACCCAATATATGGGAAAGTAAGTCCTAAAATGATAGGATCTAAACCAGGATAAAATAATACAATGCAACAAGTGCCCATGAGACCACATGGAATATATGTGCACATATAAGAATAGAAAAAATGTAAGAAATCTGACAAAAGTGTATGTATAAATCTGAAAGTGAGATCTGGTGTGTGTGAACCGTAAAAAGGAGGAATAAACCCTACCCTGCAGGTGAGCCAATGTGTGTGAGAGCAAAGAGAAGAAGAAGGAAAAAGACCAAAAAGAAACAAAGAAAAGTAAAGGGATAAGCAAATGAAAAATACCTCCATCCCCATAGCAAATTCAGGGAAACCCAATGAGAACACATAATAACATAAACAAGTCTGCATCCCCAGGTTAAATAATCTATAGCTGTAACCAATTGGTCAACCTCACTGTAAGCCTGTCTATATATACAACAATGTAGATCATACTGGCCCCCTATCTCTAGAATAGGAGAAAGCCCATATTGTTAGAACAGCTTGTCATATATCTCCATAATAGGCCCCCACTGCCCTCCTAACCTCAAGATCTAAGGAAAGAAGGAAAACAATATTGCAACAAAAAATGAAAACCCTACATACCAGGACATAGCCGATGAAGATTTGTACAAAAGAATATATACAGAAGCATACGTCTTAATTATACACGTATAGCCCGTCACGAGCCAGCGGCATACCTGGTAAATGAACACCCGAAAATCCCGGTATTGTATACATTACCGAAGGTACACAAGAACCCCAATACACCTCCGGGCAGACCGATCGTATCGGCAAGAGGGGGTCTATTAGAACCCTTGGCTAAATTTGTGGATTACCATTGTAAAACCAGCATTGAGACCATACCTACATCCCTGAAGGACACCCAGGATTTCCTGATGAAGATCAAAGAGCTTATTTTACCCGATTCACCAGTAATATTTGCTACTATGGACGTGAAAAGTCTGTTTACGATTATCCCGCATGACGCAGGGATGGCAGCACTACGTACCTGGTTATGCGAGAGCAACTGTTACCATGGCCCCCCCATAGAATTCTTGATAGAATGTTTGGAGTTCCTATTATTTCATAATTATTTCAGATTTGAAAAGAATTTCTATATACAACTTCGGGGAACTGCGATGGGATCGGCCATAGCTCCATCCTACGCCAACTGCTACATGTACATTTTTGAGCGCAGCAAGATTGTGGATATGTTTGGTGCCCACATTATTTCATACCACAGGTTTGTGGACGATATTTTTATCATCTGGTCTGGAGCAGTGGAAGAACTACAGTCCATGATTGATGTGATCAATAATGATGAATCCCCTGTGGAACTCACACTCAATTGGAGCACTGACAAGATACAATTCCTGGACGTAGAAGTATATAAATGTCATAACAAAATTGGCTATAGCCTGTATAAGAAACCGTCTGACCGGAACACGTTATTGCACTCCACGAGCTTTCACCCTCAGGCACTAAAAAAGTCTTTACCCATCTCCCAATTCCTCAGGGAACTGAGGAACAATTCCGACAGCACAAATTGTGAAATACAACTTGGGATGATGCAAAGAGCATTCCTGGAAAGGGGATATTATAAGGATACGCTGGAGCAAGCCCTTAAACGGGCCCGAGAGATCTATGATAAAGGCACTACCCGATACAATGTCCCACAAATCACGATCCCGATGACATTTAATTCAGCCAGTGGGAACATCTCACGGAGTATCAAAAAACGTTGGGATATTCTATCTGCTGACAACTCTCTGAGTACCATTTTCTCCAATCCCCCTAGAATTGCCTATAGTAGGAATAAAAGTCTCAAGGATTTACTGATGAAAACGGACTTACCAAGAGAAAGGCTGACGTCTACCAAACCCACTAAGATGGGGTGCTTCAGGTGCACGGGATGTGTCACGTGTGGACATATGCTACCTGGCTCAACATTTGCACATCCACACTCTGGCACTAGATACAAGATCAATCATTACATCTCTTGCCTGACAGATCACGTGATATATCTCATCTCGTGCCCATGTGGATTATGCTACGTGGGTAAGACAGATCTCACACTTCGAGACAGAATCAGGGGGCATCGGTCATCAATTATGACAGCTTATAGAGATGGGAAAACAGACAAGCCGGTGGCCAAGCACTTCTTGGAATTTAACCATAGACTACCCACCTTGAAATTTATCGCCATCGATGTGATACCAACCCTCATGAGAGGTGGGGATCGGTCTAAACTACTACTCCAGAAAGAGACCTTTTGGATCAAACGATTGGACACCCTACAACCCAGGGGACTTAATGAGTACATCTCATTTTCTTCATTTTTAGATACTCGTTAGATTATCTAGATTGGTATTGTTCTCCTTTTCTTTGAATTTGGATCTACTTATTTAGAGCTTATCGCTATCATGTATTGGTTTGTAGTTTTTGTTTAGAGAAGTTTATCATTAGGGCCGGGCTGGCTCGTGACGGGCTATACGTGTATAATTAAGACGTATGCTTCTGTATATATTCTTTTGTACATATCTTCATCGGCTATGTCCTGGTATGTAGGGTTTTCATTTTTTGTTGCAATATTGTTTTCCTTCTTTCCTTAGATCTTGAGGTTAGGAGGGCAGTGGGGGCCTATTATGGAGATATATGACAAGCTGTTCTAACAATATGGGCTTTCTCCTATTCTAGAGATAGGGGGCCAGTATGATCTACATTGTTGTATATATAGACAGGCTTACAGTGAGGTTGACCAATTGGTTACAGCTATAGATTATTTAACCTGGGGATGCAGACTTGTTTATGTTATTATGTGTTCTCATTGGGTTTCCCTGAATTTGCTATGGGGATGGAGGTATTTTTCATTTGCTTATCCCTTTACTTTTCTTTGTTTCTTTTTGGTCTTTTTCCTTCTTCTTCTCTTTGCTCTCACACACATTGGCTCACCTGCAGGGTAGGGTTTATTCCTCCTTTTTACGGTTCACACACACCAGATCTCACTTTCAGATTTATACATACACTTTTGTCAGATTTCTTACATTTTTTCTATTCTTATATGTGCACATATATTCCATGTGGTCTCATGGGCACTTGTTGCATTGTATTATTTTATCCTGGTTTAGATCCTATCATTTTAGGACTTACTTTCCCATATATTGGGTTGGATACAGTACACACATTCACCCTATGTCCACACTCCTTTTTGGTTTGCTAGCCTAGGTACTATTGTGGGTCTTAGTTTATGGTATGGCTGTACATGTCTATATACCTTCTTCCCTCACTAGTTGTGTATAGAATTCTTTTAGTTTGTTCCTCCTTGTTGTGGTTAGCTACACGGGGATCGTGTGGTTACCATGGTTATGTTGTATTTCACCCGTGATGATGTCATCACGCGGGGGGGCACGTTTTCACCGCACGCACGTCATCACGCACGCATGCACGTCATCACGCACGCACGCATGAACGTCAGGATGCGGACGTTCTCATCTTTCCACACACACTCCGTCCGGCTAACTTTACTTCCGGAATCACTTCACACAGGTGGGGTAAGTTAACCACTTACTTTTTTGTATATATTTGTATGTTATGTGCATTATCACTATCTTGATAAAGACCCTGAAGGGTCGAAACGTTGATGTTGAAGTTGTGATTAAACACTTTATCCACTGTTGAAAAATCCAAGCGAGTGCTCCTGATTCTTACCTTCTATCTACTGGCCTGGAGGCACCCTGGTAACATACATTGTATATATGGTCTTTTGGGGTTGAGTGCCAGAGTCTGGACTATATATATATATATATATATATATATATATATATATATATATATATATATATATATATATATATATATATATGTATATATGTGTGTGTGTGTATATATACACAATTTGTTAATTTATTAACTTTATTTAGATTTTTTTTACTTTTACTTTTTTACTTTTTTCACCAGCAGGGGGACTGCCTGCCAGTTCAGTGGACACCTATTGCGGCCATGTGACCGCTCTTTTAGAGCGATCACATGGCCCCTGGGGGTCCTAAATTGCAGAGGGGGGGACTGTCTGGGCTGAGCCCAGACAGTCCCCCTCAGTAGAAGACCGATTGTTGGTTAATTTTGTAATTTTTTTTTTTTTTTTTTTAAACCATGTATGGAGTGCAGGGAGGGGGTAGTGCAGGGAGGGGCCTCGATATCGAGCCATTGTGTAATACCCTTAGAGCTGCTGGAAGCGATCACGATCTCTTCCAGCGCTCATTTGGGCCGCAGACGTACAGGGTAAGTCAGCGGTCGTTAACTGCAGTTTTTTTTTGTTTTTTTTTATAACGTACCATGTACGTCCGCGGTTACTAAGGGGTTAAAAGTGTTTTTATGTCCTGCTCTGTAAATTGAACTTTAATGACACACAGGAGGCTCCTGCAGGCTATTGACAAAGCAGGAGATAAATTAATCAATCTGTACAATAAAGGAAGGTTAAACATTAGATCTCTCTTTACAGGAAGTGTTTACAAAGCCGTGTAAGTCACATGCAAGGAGGTGTGGCTAAGGCTGCATAAACAAAGGGATTTACCTCACAAATGGTTGAGAATTTAGCAGTGACACTGCAATGTCATGACCTACACACCAAAACTGCTTCATTAAGCTAAAATTATTATGTTAATACTTATGGTGCTTGGAGTAACCCTTTAAAGCCCAAACCCTCGCTCACATTGGGACAGGATTGTTATTGCAAGACTTGCTTGCTTTACACCTTTCAAACAACATCTTTTTTTTCATGTTTGTTTTCGTTAAGGCCCAAAACCTTTAACATAGACCTTGGGAATTTCAAACCTTATTTTACAAAACAAAGTCTTTTTCTTTTCATAATTCAGACAGACGTGAAATCTGGACTAGTTAAGCTAGTGAATTCAATGACTCAGTGTGTGATATCATGCAGGATGTTATAAAATTGGATTATTTATTCACAAGATGCTGAAAAATGAATTGTCATAATATGCCTCAGAAAAGTCTCTGTGGTGATTTTTATTAATTGATTTGATGTATTTGTAACAAGGCATGAGAAGTTGCATGTTTTTAAATGTTTGTGTTCTTTTTATTTGTCTTTAGGCTACTATTCACATCGTGAAACCTTATTTGGCTCCTGGTATGTTCAAGATCTGTGTGAAATCCTTAAAACGTATGGAACAACATTGGAACTGACCGAACTTCTAACTTTGGTGAATCGGAAGGTGTCTCTGCGCTCTGTGGAAAATTGCCTTGACCGTAACGCAATTGGAAAAAAACAAGTGCCGTGCTTTGCATCCATGTTAACCAAAAAGCTCTTTTTTAAGCCAAAGCAGAATTGATCTTTTTAAATCATTTTTATTTCTGTAATACTTTTTTCCTTAAACTTTTTTTTTTTAAATAGATATTTTGTTATTCTATTGTTCATTGTTGTCCCCCCATAAACAACTTTTGTATTTTTTTTGTAGGAGGTAAAAGGGAATATATTATGAAAAAATATTAATTAGGAAACTGTTTTTCGGTTTGTAGTTTTTTTTGTTTTGTTTTTTAGTACTGATTGATCCTTAGTGAAAGCAAAGACGGTGTCTCTTCAAAATGTATATTGATGATCCTAAAATAATTTTACTTGTGAGATCAATACACTTGGCTATTGCATGGTTTGTATGGTGATCTTAGAGAATTATTGTTCTGTGAAATAAGCCTGAATAGGTAGATAAGAGTTGTAGCAATCTACCTGGACATATCAACAGTCCACATACTGGTTTATTTGTGAAACAAAAAGTTACCCTTCTTAATGTGTTTAAATGCAACATTTCATCGTGAGCATCTCTCAGGTAATCCATTGTTAATTAATCTAATAGATTTGAAAGTATGGTGTCTATTAATATGTATCTGTGTTTGTTTGTTTTTTTGTGCACATGGAGCAGCAGAAAGGCCAGGCTTCCAATGTTATGCACAACTTCCGATGCCAATCCAGTACGCACTGAACAATTGTGTCACCTGTGAATTTTATTACATTATTTGAATTGACAGTACATAAACCCCTCCCCCCCCCCCATAAAAATATATATCAATGCTGGATGGTACGAATCTGCACGGTTTGTATATGAAATAAGAAGCACAGACACTATTTTAGCTTTCCAGTCTCACTCCACAAATATAGTAGGGTAACTGTCATATGCCTTTACTCTGAGCACTGTGAGTTGGCACATGCTACGTATTACAATTGCTTTGGTGTGATGATTTCACTATAATGTTCACATGGTACTTGGGCTAAGCTCTGTTGTGCAGGGATGGTTCATTGGCAGAGAGAATCAGGGTTTAGCTCCATGCAATTGCTTCTGAATGTGACTGGTGCCCAACGGACACCAGATAAGTTGTGAGAATGTTCACAAACACTAGGACTACTTTCCCTGGAAGGGTGCCAATGCACTCCTGGTACCATAACCACGACAGCAGGCCATAGATCTGTGTGAAGATCGGTGTGAAAATCTTAAAATGTATGGAACAACATTGGAATATTGGAGTATTTTAAGTTTTTTTTAATTTGTTTTTTACTTTAAGATCGCATTGAACCTACTCTACTGTTATAGTGATAAACTAACTAAATTAACTCATGCATAAAGTTAAAGCAGGCCCTGAACAAGCCGATTGATTGATTTCATTAACAAGTTGCTAAATGAATCACAGGTCTTGCAAAACTCATTTCATACAATTTATCACAAACCACTCTAGAATTGAATACACCTGTATCCATTCCTTGACCGACAAGACAACAAAATTAGGAATTATTTTGTTACTGAATTACACCATATACAAAAACCAAATGTACTTTCCTTTGAAGAGTATTTCTAGTTTTTAAACTAATCTTAATAAACTACATTTTTGTAAATGTGTTAATATTAACACCTTGACAGTTTCAAAAGATTCTACCATTCCATATTCTGACAACAAAAGAACATTTTGGAAACTTTAAGAAATGTAATATGATTTGCATAGTATGTTATTTTTAAGTTGTTCGAAAACTGAACTGTTTACATTTTTGCTATCCAACAGAACTATTTTAGTAGTTTTTAAATGTTTGTTTGTTAGCAAAATGTATGTTTACAAATTAGATTCCCAATGCACTTCTTGGATGAGGGATGTGTATAAACTGCTGAACTTGTACCTCTTCTGTTTATGCAACTCTTTGTGCTTAGGCTAATTGAATGCTAATGTTTTGAAGATCGGATTTCAGTGCTAACTTGATGATATAAATGTACAGAGTTAGAATTAAATGACACTGGCATCAACAATTCTTTTTGCTATAAATTTGACTGCACTTTTAAATCTATTTCAGAAATGCTGTTGTTTTTTGTGTGACTTTAGACGTTTAATACATTGCAATTTAAGCTTTTCAATTTAGCCTTTAAAATGCCAAAGTTGTATTTATTGATCAATACCGTATGTTAGTTTTGTAACCATAAAACACATTTTCCTAAGTGATTCTGGTGGTTCCCTCCTTTTCTCTGTAATGGCACAAGATGAGCTAGAACCAGCTTGAGATCTGAGCGGGGACCCACCGAAGGCCAGGCTATTTCAGCTGCTGCCCGTTCTCAGTATTCTCTTGCGCCCCGTTTTTTTTGCTTCCCTCCTTTTAGTTTTAGTTTTTAAAACCCAAGTCCACTTGAAGTAATATAATACTCACCAGGTATGTTAAAACAACTGACAAACAGCAGTAGATGAAAGCAGAGGGTAGCACATGGTATTAACTGAACTTACTATCTTGGATTCTTCAAACAGAGACCTTTTATTATGAAGGTTATTCACTAAAGTGTGAATTCAAATAGAGTGTCAAAATTAAGGTCAGAGTAGCCAAACTGAAAGCATAGCTAGCTCGACTTATAGACATTTTCCACTTTGGCAATTTAGATCTTAAATTTCAAATTTCTCCTTGAGGGACCTAAGTGTCACCGCCAAGGTTCTCCTTCCCCCTTCAAAGTAGGGCAGCTCTACTTTCCCCTTTGAAGTACAGCAGCGCAGTATTCAGTGATTATAGCTTAGAGCAGGCCCGGACTGGCCATCGGGCAAACCGGGCAAATGCCCGGTGGGCCATGATGGCAATGGCCTGAGGCCGGCAGGGGAGATCACAGGATCTCCCCTGCCGGCCTATGCAGAGCCCACGCTCTCTATGCAGCACACTCATACACACAGCACCCTCATACACACAGCACACTCTCGCACACAGTACCCTCACACTAACAGCATACTTGCACACTCACATTGACAGCACCCGCGCACACACAGCGCACACAGCACACTCTCGCACACAGCACCCTCACACTAACCGCATACTTACACTCACACAGCACACTGACAGCACCCTCACATTAACAGCACACACAGCTCACTCGTGCACACACACAGCACCCTCAAACACACACACACACACTATATAAAATAACCCTCAGTGAGTTAAGACAAAGAAAATTGGAAACATAAAATGTGACGACACATAAGAACACCCTTACAGACACTGCACCCCTCTTACACACACACTGTGCCCCTCACTCATACAATACGTCCAAACATATATATATATACAGTATATACAAAGAAAGGATGCACTCTCCGGTCTTCAAAAAGTAGAAAAGTATTTATTCCATCAAAAGGTATACATTTGTGTGATCGACGTTTCGACCCATTCGGGTCTTCCTCAAGATCAACATGTAACCATATAAGCAAACTATATATAGAAAAAATATAGTGTACTCACCAATTGTGATAATCACCCTCCTCCCCTTACTCGAAACCTGGAACTGTCTGCCGATCGTTACGAGATGACGTGACCATGTAGGACGTGCGTGATGACGAGAACATGGTTACTAGGAAACCAGTGTACACAATAAATGACCGGTCCGATATAGTTCCGTGTGAAGTTAATAATAGAGTCTGTGTGACTGTCTATTAAGGATATTCGTGAATGTGATATATACATCGTGGGAATTATTTTAAAACCAGTATTGTGTGAAGCATTCCATAAATTGTGTTTAGTGGAAAAAGTGCCATATATATAACATCAGTGAAAAAAAGGTGACCATGTCCCACAGTGACGGATGTGTGTGTATATATAAAGAAATTAAAAGAATGTTGCTAAACCATAGGAAGATAATGTATCAAATCTTCTATTATTTAGTAGACTAGTATACATAGCTTTTAGATATCTAATTAAAAATTAGAGTTATGCTAAGAGCATAGAGACCTACTATTACAGACAGATCTATTACTAACAACTAGATTCTGACAGAAGCAAAGACGTAAATTCTCAATTGTTAAATAGGTTACATGTTATAGAACTTTACCACTAATTGGGAACAATATGAGCAGTATTTGAGTATTCAATAACCACCTTAAAAAATCATGTGCATAATATTATAGTGATGGAATATTGTAGGACTAGCATACGCCCAAGGGTTTAAGCTGGGCTAAAAGAAATGGAACAAATAAGGAATATAGAATAAAAAATAAATTAAAATAGAAATAAAGATAAGCCGATAGCATTATGTACATATGGAGATATCTGTCTTGACTGAGGACTTCATATTCAGAGGAAAATAGAATAAACAATGTTTTCATTCAGTCCTCTAGGTGTAACGGTGTCTAAACTATGTATCCATCGAGCCTCCCTTTGTAGCAGCATTTTGGCTCTGTCTCCCCCTCTGGGTGGGGGGGGGGGGATATGATCGATAGTTGTAAAGCGTAAAGTCGGTAGTCGGTGTCCCAAGTACAACAAGTGTTTTGCAACTGGTTTGTCACTGGCGTTGTCACAAAATGTGGTGGTGATGGTGGATCGGTGGCCGCGTATCCGACCTCTAAGGGTCAAATTGGTTTTGCCCACATCAGACAGTCTGCAGGGACAAGTAATCATGTAGATCACATGGTCAGTGGTACATGTAATATATTGGGAAATGTTAAAGGGACACTCCAGGCACCCAGACCACTTCTGCTCATTGGAGTGGTCTGGGTGCCAACTCCCACTACCCTTAACCCTGCAAGTGTTATTATTGCAGTTTTTTTTAAACTGCAATAATTACCTTGCAGGGTTAAGTCCTCCCCTAGTGGCTGTCTATTAGACAGCCACTAGAGGACACTTCCTGCTCTATAGCACAGGTTTTCCGTGCTAGAGCATTGCTGGACGTCCTCACGCTGTGTGAGGACCTCCAGCGTCGCTCTATTCCCCATAGGGAAGCATTGAAATTAATTTTCAATGCTTTCCTATGGGGTGTGCTAATGCGCATGCGCGGCATTACCGCGCATGCGCATTAGGTCTCCTCGGCCGGCGGGCGAGATCAGTCTCGCCCACCGGCCGACGTAAGCAGAAGGAGGAGCGGCGGGGGAGGAGGAAGCAGCGCCGTGGGACCTGTCGCTGCCTCAGGTAAGTCACTGAAGGGGTTTTCACCCCTTCAGCAACTGGGGATTGGGGGGTGGGAGGGAGAGGGACCCTCCAGTGCCAGGAAAAAGGATTGTTTTCCTGGCACTGGAGTTTCCCTTTAATTCTTTGGCCACTATGTGGGTGGGCAAACTAAGTTCCACTGACCATGTGACTACAGGTGACGCACCCACTACATTTGAAGCACCCCTTTCTGACAATTTTAGTTGGTATTTGATAGCAGTGTCTAGGATCGTTTCTCACTAGTATGTCTCTGAGGTTCCTGTTCCTTTTGTAGCGGAGTGTGGGTGGGCTTTGGAACGTCTTAGGCAGTTGTTTATCCGCTCGTAACAATCCCCAAACATACATACAAACATACATACTACAGCACCCCTCACACTGCACCACTACACACATTACGCTCCAGATACACGCTAGATCCCTTACCCAACTCTGGATCACCTATTCTACACACACACACACACGAATACACACGCTTGATCCCTATATACACTGAATCCTCTACACACACACACACAATCTCCTATACACACTCTGGGTCCTTTACACACTAGATCCCCTACACACACACACACACACACACACACACTGCATCACCTACAAACACTACATTCCTGACATACAAACTCTGGATCCCCTATGCACACACTACATTCCTTGTAAGCAAACACATACTACATTCTCTAAACACACACTCTCTACCACCCCTACACACACTACAGCCAGTATGCACACACTCGCTACATCCCCTATACACACTATGCCCCCTATACACACAAACTCTCTACAGCCCCTAGCCACACATATTACACCACATACATGAAATCAACCTATTTACACAATACCACACCACAATCAGCTCACTCTATACACACGCAATCCCACAAGCAGGCTCCAAACACATGCACGATACACTTTCCTGGTCATTTGGTCCTCTGGTATCTCACTTATGGAGACACCAGAGACTAGTTAAAAGCAAACACAGTGCAAGCATGTTATTAAATTTGCTTACGCTGCGCAGAACAGGTGTCTAGATCATGCCCCTGAGGTCTCACTGCTAGACCCTGCAGGAGCCTCTGGTCTGTGATTAAAGTTCAATTTACAGAGCACTAGACCATGTTTTTCATGCAGGCTGGATCAATCACACCCAGGGAAGGTGTGGCTAGGGCTGCATGGATAGAAACAAAAGTGATTTAACACCTCATATGGTTGAAGAAACCCTTCCAGCCACAGAATGTTAGCAGATGCCACATATAGGTCTTAGACAGAAGAAATCCAGAGACAGGGAAGTCCCTTGCCCAATAAGCAATGCAAAGTGCGTAGATTGCCATGGAACTTGGACTGTCACTTTAAGGACAATAACATTTTCATAATCCATCAATTCACAGGAACACAATACAAAGCCCATGCTTTAATTGAGACGGACATCTTTATCTAGATTAAAGGAGCACTATAAGGTCAGGAACACAAACATGTATTCCTGACCCTGTAGTGTTAAAAACACTATCTAGCCCCCTTGGCCTCCCTAAAGATAGTAAAATCTTACTTGTATTCAAGTCTGAAGCTGCTGCCTGTGCCTGTGAACTTCCTCTGACATCATCAGAAGTGGTGGCCTGATCCAATCACAATGCTTCCCCATAGGATTGGCAGAGACTGACAAGGAGGCAGATCAGGGGCAGAGCCAGCACAATTCAAACAAAATTCGATATACAAGATATAAAAGAGAGCGCATATAGTAAAAAAATATAATTAAAGTGATAATTATAAAAAAACCTACGTGGTAGCCAATATATAGTCTAAATAGAACAATACAATAGTACCTAAGGTACTCTAAAAGTAACAGCAGCTGAAACAAAAATAATTTTCCCAATTCCTATGTAAAGATGCCAATTTATATTGTCAGCGCTTAATAGATATTCCCCTTAAATATAACAAGGGTGCTGCTGCCCCTTCCCCAAGGGACTCTTTCCAGGTTGGCCCACTATTTTTAGTAGCATGATTTTTGGGTTTCATGCCTGGTCCCTTGGGGCCGGAGGCATTGTATATGTAGACACTGTTTTTCTGGGGGGTGGGTTCGGAGAGGGGCGGTGGGCGGCGGGATGCAGTTTTCCTGGTGTTCATATTATTTTTTCGTTACCTATTCAAATGCATCAGGTCATGACGTTGCTTATTATTTGTCCCCCCCCCTCTCGCTCCTGCTTCGATGCCGCCCCTTCCCCATAGGATTTTTCTCGGGCCGGCCCACCACTTTTTGGTTTCATAGCTAGCCCTTTTGGGCCGGGGGCGATGTACATTTATGTTACTGTTTTCTTCTGGGGGGTGGGTTCGGGATGAGGCGGCGGGATATGGTTCACGCTATGTTCACGCTTATTTTTATGCTACATACACTTTTAAGTCAGGTTATGACACTGGGTGTTGTACGTTTCTGGGCGGGGGGTTGTGGGGGAGGGGGGGGAGGGGTATGCTGTGTATAGGTGTAAGATTAAGGCACCTGTTAAATTTTGGAGTTTTGTTTTTTTTGATTCTGGATGTCGCCTAGGGGCGGTCTAGCGGTCTCCCCCTTCATTTCGGTTCTTTTATATAATACTTTCGAATTTTGTCTCCAATTGGGGATTGTCTGGCACCCTGGGGGTGCTATTCGTTGTTGGTCCATGTTGAGGCGGTTCTGGGGCCGACTCGGTTCTCTGGAAACGCCTCGACATATTTCCCATTTGGTCCTGGCAACAGGTAAGACCAGGCTACTGTTTTTTATGTTTTTCTCTTTCTCTTTTTCTTCTTTCTTTCACTGTTCTTCCACCCCTTGTTACCCTTTTTACCTTCCCTTAACCCTATTCCCTGTTCGGACCCTGTTGGGGGGAGGTGTCATTGTGTCCGCTGCGCATTATCAGGGTCGATCCATAGAGGATCCGACTTGTATGACAAGCCGATCTCTTAATCCACTACAATGCCGTTTAAACTTTTATCTCTGAATGTTAAAGGCCTTAACGCCCCGAGTAAACGGCGCCTTATGTTTAGGGAACTTAAACGCCTGAACCCTGATATAGCCTTCCTGCAGGAAACGCATATACCAAAGCCAGCAAAATTTATGTTGAGGGACCATACATTCCGCATTGTGCATGAGGCGAGAGCTCTAAACAAGAGGAATGGCGTAGCCATCCTTATACACCACAGATGCCCCTGTTATGGTACTTTTTAGCAGTAAACAAAGATGTTTAAATGTCTATCTGTTCCTGTCTAAATTAAAGAAAATTGAATTGCGTATATACGCTGAAGTAATTCAGACTGACACACGGAGTTCAGGTTAAAATAACTTCGAGGAAATTTATTGGCAAGTGAAACAAGAGCGGGCTCGCAGGCCCTTTTAAGAGGCATTTTGCGTCATCATTGATTATCAAGATATCAGTAAATAAACATAATTAATTGGATTAATTGTTAAGTGTCTGGGTTAGTGTCCACCTATCAATATAATTAATTGGCTCAAAAACTAAGTGGTTAGCTAAGTGTCCACCCACCGATAGGTGGTATTGTTCTGGACACGGGTGGGGACAGAGGGCTCAAGCGCCATCTTCCCTAGCATGAGGTTTACTCGGTGGAAAGGGGGGCTTGAGCGTCATTTTACACAGTCAGTGATGTCAGGCCTTGTGGTCAGGTGCAAGGTCTCTTATGAATAGAACATTTCATTAGTACAGTGTTCTCATGGCCTTCAAATTATACTATGTTGCGAGTTAGGGGAAATTCAGCAGTTTCTGAGTTAGTCATGTCCTTATAGAGAATACAGTCTCTGTTCATTGTATTAAATGTGCTGGGAAATTCTGTCATGTAATGTAGTTTTAAAATGGAGAAGTCAGGTAATGAGGACAAAATGGAGGGTTTGTCTCAATGTGAGGTTAAAATGGAGTTAGTACAATAGTTCAATACAAGTTCAATAAAGATTTTTTAATAATTCTACATCAGTCCCCCCTATGAAATGTTAGATTCTAAGAGATACAACTTTATTTGTTAATACCAGAAGACGTGTTAGCCCAAAGGCACAGAAACCCCGTGGCCGCTAGCTAGGTGTTAATGCAAAGTGCAAGTCTGTCCCTAAATCTGACCCTAATAGGCTAACTCATCGTCAGTATGGCTCTCGAACACTTCACTCCCATGGGTGGCCCATGGTGGCTTGCCCACCACTTCTCCACACGGGGTCTTTACCATTCACTGACAGATGCTGTCCCTAAGTTGGTCCCTTCCTAGAATTCTCGCACTTTATCAACAAAAGGGATAGTTTGCAGCGGTAAACAGGGTCTCAAACAGGGCTGAGATCTTGGAAATCTTGCTCATCAACTTCGAGATGTGTGAAAGTGGGTGCCGCTTGGTCAACAGTCTTCATGAGGGATTTTCTCAGACAAGGGAGGACACAACAAAAGAGAAGAGCAAAGATAAAAAGAAAAAATAGTATTGCTATACCAATATGCATTAAAGCCTTTTGCCATCCTGTCATCCAACCAAACCATCTTTCCCAGGGATCTTTTATCCCAGAATTCCTTTTTAACTCTTCAGAGAGTTCATTCAGTTTTTCTATGGCTAATGTAACTTTACCATTAGGGCCTGTGTTTTCTGGGATGTAGGTACAGCATGTCATGGTGTCGGGCAAAATTTTACATACTCCTCCCTTTTCGGCTAGAATCATATCTAAGGCCATTCTATTTTGAAAGGCCATTTGGGATGTGGCCTGCAACTGTTCGGCTAATCCCTGGAGGGCATCTCTGGTGTAATTAACAAAGCGCTGTTGGTTATAATAAATGTAATTTATCCAATTTAAATTCTTGTTTGCGGTAACTATGGTAAAAAGTGATTCAAATCCTGCAGTAACTTCATCTCTTGCTTTAAATTCATTGGGCACCCCCCTAGGCACCCCAATGGCATCAATATAAACGTGAGGATCAAAACTTCCTTTCACTGGGGCTTCGCGCTTAACCTTAGTGTGACTGGACTCATGGGTGTTGAGGTGTGTGTCAGAGATAATGTGTATGGGCATAATGGCTTTAGCCAAAGTACACTCCCCCCACCATTCTTTGTCCATTCTGGGTCTTAGCTGTAAATCCCCACACAACCAGTAAATATCCCCCAATGATCTAGTATGAAACTGCAACAAGTTCATGGAGACATTTCTGTAGGTAGCACAATACCCCTTAGAGAAGTTACCCAAGAATCTACCAATTCCATCATAATTAGCATAACAAGTGTAATTACCTTTATATACTGTAATCCCATCTGGGGGTTTGACATCCTTGGTTAGAAGAGGATACTCTACTGTCCATGCTTTACATATGGACCTGTTGAAATCGTAGTGATAGGCAAAAAGACTCAAAACACATTCTTCTATATCTACTGGCAGGGTTAAAGGCACAGTGCCCAGGTGAGGCCGGGCACCGCCACACACATAGCATGCGGTTCTGTTATGCTTATTAGCATTATATTTCATCCATTCTAACCATAGGTTAACATCATTAAAACCTGTTTCAGCGGCCATGGTATCTTCAAAGGTGGGGTTAGCAATGGCCATCATGTCTTGAAAGGTCTGGATGTGTGGTTTTAATGGGTTAGGGACCATATGGGTGGCCCCTTGCCACTCAGAAGAGTTGCACATATCTTTGAGGTAGAAATGCCCTAACTTGTGGTAGGAACCCTTTTTCCAATACATCCCCATTACATATTGGTCTGCATCTGTTGGACTTGGATGCTCAATATTAAGGATTAATTTCATTGGTGTAGCCCCCCCAGGCTTTCTCAAAGTCATTCTCTGGAGAAGGGATCTACCATGATCATCTACTTTAGATAAGGCACTTTTTGGTTTGTAACCCCAGGCAGGCCCGGCATTCCATCCCGCCGCCCCCCAATGGTCACAATTGTGCCCCCATTGTTTGTCAACTACACAAACATATGGGTCTTTTGCATGAGGGATCTCTCTATAGATATTCTGAATTTGTGATGTAGGGAATGGGCATTCTACGATGTCACAATAATCAAAAGTATAAGTAGCCACGTGGGTACATGATGAATTATACCAGAAGGTGTACCCACTCACATCCTTGGTGATGGCTACTTGCTGGGCCTTAATTGAACTAATTAAGGAGATGATGTACCAGAGGTACATGGTTGTGCGGTATCTGCTTCCTCTGGGGCAGGAGACTTCTTGCAGTGGGAAGCGTGGATCCAATGTGGCCTGCCGGCCAATTTGACGGAGGTTGCGGTAATCAGGAGAACTTGGAATGGACCGTCAAATCTTGGTTCCAGGGTATTTTTCCGCACAAACTTCTTGACCAGAACCCAATCTCCGGGAAGCAGGTTGTGGGTACCTGTATCCAAATCGGGATCTGGAATTGAAGAGAAAACTTGGGCATGTATCTTGTTTAAGGCACTTGCAAGTTCAGTTACATAGTCTACTAAAACATCTGATTGAAGCTGTAACTGTTGCGGATAATAACAACCTAGTCTGGGTGCTGTTCCAAATAGAATCTCATATGGGGATAATGAGTGCTTCCCTCTAGGTGTGTGCCTAACGCTGAATGAAGCTATTGACAGGCTTTCTGGCCAGGGCATCTTTGTTTCTTGTGACATTTTTAACATTCTGGCTTTTAAAGTGCCGTTCATGCGCTCTACTTTACCACTACTTTGTGGGTGGTAAGGGGTGTGAAAGGCTAGGGTCACCCCCAGAGCAGTCCAAATTTCTTTAGTCACTGTTGCTGTAAAAGCTGGGCCCTGATCACTTTCAATGACTTCTGGAAGTCCGAATCTACATACAATATCTGTAAGTAAGCGTCTTGCGGTTGTTTTTGCAGTGATATTGGCCACTGGGTAGGCTTCTGGCCAGCCTGAGAACATGTCCACTATTACTAGTGCATATTCATGAGGCCCACTCTTGGGCATTTGGATATGGTCAATTTGAATTCTCTGGAATGGGTACATGGGTTTTGCCAGGTGTTTTGAAGGCACTTTGATTGGTTTTCCCGGGTTGCATTTTGCACAAATGACACAGGCCCTGCAGAAGCTGTTGATCAATGTTGTGATTCCAGGTGCTTCATAATACTTTTGTATGAGGGCGGCCATTAAGTCTTTTGACAGGTGTGCAGGCCCATGTGCCCATTGGACAACTGCTGGATATAAATTTTTGGGAAGGCAGAATTTAAAGTTGTTGTAATATATTCCGTCCTTTAGGATAGCTCCTTTCTTCTTCCATTTCTGGATTTCTTCAGGGGTAATTGCAGCTTGCTGTTCTCGCAAAATTCTTAAATCAGTAGGAAGGGTTTGCAGAGCAAAAATAGGAACTTCTTCTTCTTGTCCGGACACCTCTTCATCCACTTCCTGCAAATCTCTGGCTGCTTGCTTAGCGGCCTGGTCAGCCAAATGGTTGCCCTTTGCTTCATCTGTATCCAACTTCCCATGTGCCTTGACTTTCAAAACGGCCACTTCTTCAGGGAGTAGGAGGGCATCCATTAGTTCCTTGATTGCAGAGCTGTGTTTGACTGGTGTACCGGCGGTGGTAAGAAATCCTCTTGTCTTCCAAATGAGGCCGAAGTCATGTGCCACACCCAGAGCATATCTTGAATCTGTATAGATGTTGGCACGTTTTCCTTCGGAAATTTTGCATGCTGAAGTCAGGGCTTGTAATTCAGCTTCTTGCGCAGACATTGCTGGCGGTAAGGATGATGATTTGATAACTTCATCTGTTGTGGTTACGGCATACCCTGTATGGTATTTTCCTTCTTCATCAGCATACCTTGAACCGTCCACAAACAGGGTAAAATCTGGATCTGGTAATGGATTCTCATGCACAGTTGGTAAGTGCACTGTTTCCATTTTCATTTGTTCAAAACAGTCATGAGGTGTTTCTGGGTCATAATCATTCACTATGACCAGGTCATTCCAAGATCATTCCATGACCTGGTTTTTAACTTGGTAACGGGGATATGTGGGATAGCAGTATCCCAATGACGGTACAGGTAATTGAGTTCTGGAGGTAGTTGGATCAGGACCATGCTATTGCCTTCAGAGTCACAATAGAAATATTGAGCAGTGAGCTTCACATCAATCCAGTGATAAAGCTCATCTTCATAGCAAGGTTCAGGAGTAATGTTTGGCTTGTACCACATGGTACAGAAGGCATAATCCGGGCCTTCACAGAGAGGTGTTTTTTCTTCATAAAATGTTAAATCTGGGTGCATTTTCTTGATACACCCACAGAGAAGGTAGATGTAGGTTTCATCCGTGATAAACCCATAGTAGATACCCCCCTCAGGGAGTGGAAGACGAGTGGATGGATTAAGAACCTGACATCTTTGTATGGAAATGTTGTCAGGCAGAAGAAGATGACATTGTAGGCGCAGGTGTCTGGCAGGAGACACGTGCTTGAGCTGGACTTGGTTGATAATGGCAGAGATGTCATGAGGGGCCAAAACAACCAGAGGGTGGCCAAGGACCAGGTCTGCAGTTCTTTCAATGAGTTCTCTTGCAGCAAAAACAGCCCTAAGGCAGGAAGGGGTCCCTCTGGCCACAATGTCCAGTTGACATGAGAAATATCCAATAGGCCTCTGGCGGCCTCTTAAGTCATTAGTTTGGGTAAGAACTCCTGTAGCATGGCCTTGTCTTTCAGAGACAAATAATTTTAAAGGTTTGGTATAGTCTGGTAGGCCCAAGGCAGGAGCAGAAGCTATGGCACGTTTAAGAGATTTGAAATTATCCAGAGCTTCATTGGTCAGGCAGAATGGGTCTGACTTGAGTGTGTCATAGAGAGGTTGCATAAGCAGAGAGGCTTCTGGGATCCATGCTCTGCAGTAGGAAATGAGGCCTAAGAAGGCATGAAGAGATTTTGAAGTCCTTGGAGGTGGGATATCCAGTACTGCTCTTACCCGGTCCCGAGTAAGGTGTCTGGTACCTTTAGATAGACAATGTCCAAGGAAAATTACTGAAGGTTGGCAGAACTGCAGCTTGAGAAGTGAAGCTTTGCATCCTTGTTCTGCTAAATAGCAAAGGAGACTAATTGAACAGTCTTCAGTTGTGGGTATATCATCTCCACAGAGCAGCAAATCATCCACATACTGGAGCAATACAACTTCTGGGTGTTCAGCTTGCCATGGGTCAAGGATGATGCACATGGCTCTTGCAAATTGACTTACCACAAAGTCCTTGGAGGTGGGATATCCAGTACTGCTCTTACCCGGTCCCGAGTAAGGTGTCTGGTACCTTTAGATAGGCAATGTCCAAGGAAAATTACTGAAGGTTGGCAGAACTGCAGCTTGAGAAGTGAAGCTTTGCATCCTTGTTCTGCTAAATAGCAAAGGAGACTAATTGAACAGTCTTCAGTTGTGGGTATATCATCTCCACAGAGCAGCAAATCATCCACATACTGGAGCAATACAACTTCTGGGTGTTCAGCTTGCCATGGGTCAAGGATGATGCACATGGCTCTTGCAAATTGACTTGGAGAATTTTGTGCCCCTTGGGGCATGACAGTCCAGGTATACTGTTGCATTTCATGGGTGAAAGCAAACAGGTATTGACAGGTTGGGTCCAGTGGAACACTGAAAAAGGCATTAGCCAGGTCAATGACTGTGAAGTACTTTGCAGATGGTGGGACTCCAGAGAGCAGAGTGTGGGGGTTTGGTACAAGAGGGGTGTCCAGAACAGTTGCTTCATTGACAGCACGGAGATCCTGGACCATCCTGTACTTTTCTGGCTCACCTTTTGGAGTTTTCTTCTTCACAGGAAATAATTGAGTATTACATTCTGATTTACATTTCACTAGAGCACCCTTCTCTAAGAGTGCTTTGATTTGAATTGAAATGGCTGCAGCCTGTGCTGGTTTTAAAGGATATTGTGGTTTTCTTGGTAACAGCTCCTGGAATAAGCTTTACCACCACAGGTGGGACATTTAGGTGACCTATGTCCTCTGGGCCTGAGGACCATAATTTAGCAGGCACCTTTGTTTTTAACACATCTGGAAAGTTGGACCTCAGTTCTGCTGCTTCCCCACGGGGTTCTTCTAAATGCAGCATCAGAGGTAGGGAGCATAAGGCTGAGGTGTCTGAATCAGATAGAGGTGTAGACATTTCTACTTGTCCATCTGGAGTGAAGGTGATAGACGCCTGCAGGCGTGAGAGGACATCAGCGCCTAACAGGTTAATTGGGCATGTGGAGGATACCACAAAACGGGCAAGCAGGCTAGTGCCAACTCATAGTGGAGTTGTTAAAGGACTGTGTCTTGGCTGGCCATCCACTCCAACACAAGAGACATCAATATCTGACAGAAAAGATGGGTCTGGCAGGTCTTGTTCTCGTAGAACACTTCGGGCTGCACCTGTGTCAACAAGGAATGTGGTGGGTTGGCCTTCAATGGGTAAAGTCACTGTAGCAAGTGGCCCCCCCTTGTCCCCTGTAGACACTGCCATGACAGGGGTTAATGACACAGGCTTGCCAATTTCCTAATCATCTGGTTCCTCAACTATTGGAACTGTTGTCTCGGCCTTAGGGGCCGGGGCAGGCTTGGACGGCTTTCTGGGTTCTCTTGGCTCTCTTTTAGGTTCTGGGCAGTCACTTCTGTAATGTCCTATAGCCTTGCAATTAAAACAAGTTACAGTCTCTGGTTTAGCACCCTTGAGGGCAGGGGAGGTGCGGGACACCATGAGAGGAGCTGAACTGGGCCTTCTGGGGGTCTGGGCAGATTCCAGACCTCTAGCAACTAGGAGTAAGGTATCCAGGGGAACAACCTTATATTCGGGGCGTGCAGCAATGATACCCTTGCGAATGGAGTCTTTAACACCTTGGACAAACGCACCTGACAGCATTTGTGAATGAATTTTGTCAGTAAGATCAAATCCCAAATCTGTAAACATTTGATACAGTCTTGCATGAAACCTTTCTACTGATTCTCCTTTGTCTTGCACAATATCAGTAAGGCCAGCAGCCTGATCTGCAAGTTTGTCCTTAGCCCATTCTCTCAATTGGTTGCAAAAAGTTACTCCGGAGGGGTAATCAACATCACTGGTGAGCAGATCTGTACTGAGGTGGCGGGCCATGCTGGGCCAATATGCATCCCCTGCTTTAATAGCACAAATGCTCAGTAAATCACGCCATGCGGCGGAATAAGTCTTTTGAATTTGAACTATCCCTCGGTAAAAAGGCATAGGCTGCTTTTCTGGGTCAGGGAGTGATTTCATTAAAGCACTAGCTTGAGTGGGGTTAAAGACAACATATTTAGGAGGGGCCCGTTCTCCCCGGCCCTTGTGTCCAAAAGGATCATCGATGGAACGGTGGGCTGAGGCTCCCGCAGCCTCCAATGAGTCCTGGGATACCCTGTCATCCTTTTCCTCCTCTATTTCTACGATCTGGGCCCTTCTACGTGAGGGGCCCGCTTGAGGTGACAGAACCGGGGGATGGGAGGGAGTCCCAGATGCGGGGGTGGCTAGTGGGTCATAGTCTTGGGATAAGTAGTCACCGGGAAGTACCGGCATCAGGGGTGCTGAATGACTGGGGGCCGCCATATTGGGGGCATGAAAGGAAGCTGCTTTGGGGTTAAGGGAAGAAGTGGCGGCCATGTTGGATGTGGGCACATCCGGGGCAGACTGTGCCGGACTGGGCATGACCGGAACCTGGGGAGTGGCTTGGGGAAGGGGGTATGGATAATTTGGATAGGGCAGGGCCATGGGATATGGGAAAGGGTATGGCCAGGCTGGGGAGGGCAGGAGAGTAGGGTGGGGGTTTTGGAAGGAGGTGGGATATTGGGTCGTGGTAGGGGCGGGTAAGGGAGAGGGCGGAGAGGGATTAGTAGAGGTGGGTGTAGAAGGATTGGTAGCAGCAAGGGAGGAGGGGTTAATTAGTTGGGTGGATGCAGATGGGAGGGTAGGATGATCAACGGAGAGAGAGTGTAGAGAAGAAATGGCAGATGAAATACTAGGATTAGGTACAGAAGGTAGTGTGGGGATGGATGAGGATGATGGGAATGTTAGGGACGGGGAAGGGGAAAAGAAAGATCCATCAGAATTCAGGACCGGGCAGACAGGGGAGGTGATGGGATGGGCATCGGGAGGATTGGGAGTGGGGAACATAGTCAGCTGGCTATCACCTATTGCTGACTGAACCTTGGGGATAGACATCCCCTGGGCGCCATTTTGGGGCGCTGGCTGAGGGAATACCCCAGCAACACAGTTATTATGATACACAAACAATTTCACACCTTTGTGATTTATTTCTTCCTCAACCCAACCTTCTTGCTGAATAGCCTTCGCTACTCTGTACCATGCTTCAGCAGTCTTTAATAAATCGTTATCTGTGAGCTTGCCTTTCTTCTCTGTCAGTAATCTACGCCAGCTTTCTGGCTGCAATCTACCACATGACGGCACAGCAATTTTACATACTTTAGCAATCTTTTCAACACCTTTAACCATCTCCTCTCCCTCTCTGTCCTCAACTAAATCACATGCAAGCCAGCCCTTACTGGGCCTACCCAATTCCTGCCCCATATTCCCCCTCCCCCTACACCAGCGTCCTAGATATAGGGAAAGAAAAGGAAAAATGAACAAGAACGTCTACAATGCTCGACTGCCACTCAAGAAGGGTGGGTCCCCCTCAAGTGCGTCTTCCCAAAACGTAGACTAGTCACTGAATCCGCCTACCCGAGGTGGTAGACACGGATTGGAGCGAGGTGAGAAGTGTGTGACCAATCACTTCTCTATCAGGAGAAATAGGAGTGGATAGAGTAATAATACAGGAAGTGTAGAAAAGGTAAAAAGGTAAGGAGAAATCCGTAGAGACAGACACAGGAGTTTGAATGACTCCTAATTAAACAAACAAGACAACAATACAATTGAAATACAATGCATGCATCACAGTTCAAATAAAATCAACAGTAATCTCTTTCCTTCACTCGTGTGACCAAAGTCACCTCCCTCAATCTCGTAGCGTCCCCTATAAGTCTCACTACCACGTGGTGCGGGAGACAAGCAATGCCTGCCTGAATCCCCCTCTCCACAAATGAAAATCAGGAATGCCCCCGGCTCAGCACTCAGAGCTGGAGGGTTCCGAAGTCAGGAATGCCTCCGGCTCAACACTCAGAGCTGGAGGGTTCCGAAGTCAGGAATGCCCCCGGCTCAACACTCAGAGCTGGAGGGTTCCGAAGTCAGGAATGCCCCCGGCTCAACACTCAGAGCTGGAGGGTTCCGAAGTCAGGAATGCCCCCGGCTCAACACTCAGAGCTGGAGGGTTCCGAAGTCAGGAATGCCTCCGGCTCAGCACTCAGAGCTGGAGGGTTCCGCCGCTCTGCAACAGAGCTACGTGTACAATGAAGCTAGCTAGGCTATCAAAGTGACACAAGAAGGATCACAGGAAACTATGAGTCTACACAGTCTCCACAGTTCCAACACACCTCTTTTTCCATACAGCCACAGCCACGAGGCTCCTAAAAGAGGTAAACAGGTAAAGAAGACCCCCAGGAAACTTCCACAGGTCAACCCCCCTTTTTCCCTACAGCCACAGCCACGTGGCTCCTAAAAGGAGTAAACAGGCAACAGGACTACAGGCAAATCCCCCGGGTCCACCCCCCCCTTTATCCCAAAAGGGGCAACAGACAAACACAGGACCCCCAGGCAAACTACCACAGGTCCACCCCCCTTTTATCCCGAAAAGGGGAAACAAATAAACATTCAACCCGGGCACTCACGCTAGAACATGCCAATACAACACACCCAGGCAACAGATAGACTAAATGCAGGTAAACAAATGAGTAACGAGACCCCGGGCAAGATATTACCTGTCTTTGATGTCCTCCCGGGAAGCAGTCACAGACACGTGGACGGGTCAATCAAAGGGGCCGGAACATACCGGTGGCTCTGCAGAAGTCTCTACCGTGTACCTGGAGGTGATCAGTCTCCTTTCCTTCCCCCCGGATTCCTCCGTCCAACAGCGTCTTCCTTAGGACGGCTCACCGGCCAGACATAGCCCGGGGCCCCACGTTGGGCGCCAAAGCTGTTATGGTACTTTTTAGCAGTAAACAAAGATGTTTAAATGTCTATCTGTTCCTGTCCAAATTAAAGAAAATTGAATTGCGTATATACGCTGAAGTAATTCAGACTGACACACGGAGTTCAGGTTAAAATAACTTCGAGGAAATTTATTGCCAAGTGAAACAAGAGCGGGCTCGCAGGCCCTTTTAAGAGGCATTTTGCGTCATCATTGATTATCAAGATATCAGTAAATAAACATCATTAATTGGATTAATTGTTAAGTGTCTGGGTTAGTGTCCACCTATCAATATAATTAATTGGCTCAAAAACTAAGTGGTTAGCTAAGTGTCCACCCACCGATAGGTGGTATTGTTCTGGACACGGGTGGGGACAGAGGGCTCAAGCGCCATCTTCCCTAGCATGAGGTTTACTCGGTGGAAAGGGGGGCTTGAGCGTCATTTTACACAGTCAGTGATGTCAGGCCTTGTGGTCAGGTGCAAGGTCTCTTATGAATAGAACATTTCATTAGTACAGTGTTCTCATGGCCTTCAAATTATACTATGTTGCGAGTTAGGGGAAATTCAGCAGTTTCTGAGTTAGTCATGTCCTTATAGAGAATACAGTCTCTGTTCATTGTATTAAATGTGCTGGGAAATTCTGTCATGTAATGTAGTTTTAAAATGGAGAAGTCAGGTAATGAGGACAAAATGGAGGGTTTGTCTCAATGTGAGGTTAAAATGGAGTTAGTACAATAGTTCAATACAAATCCAAATAAAAGAGCATATCCATATAATACCCTAATAAAGGAAAAAGCTCAAATTTCCTTTATTCAAGAAACCCATTGGAAAAAACAAGATAAGCACTATTGGAACTATAAAAAATTTAAAATTATTGCGGAAGCCTCGGATCAAAAAAAAAAAAAAAAGGGGTTGCAATATTGTTTTCCAGTCTGATCAATTATTCATGTGATTATTCTGAAAGCGATACAGAAGGGAGATTTATTATATGGATAGGTAAGATAAACGAGATCCAATATACTTTACTGAACATCTATTTGCCAAATAAAGCTCCAATTAGATATCTATCGAAAATAATGAGAAGAGTAGAAACAATTCGTAAAGGAATACTATTGATAGCGGGTGATTTTAACTGTGTATCAGACCCTAAACTAGATAAACAAGTAAAATTTGGGCAACGTATAGATGGAAGTCTAGCTAACCAAGCAGCTTGCTTAAACAATTTGGCAAAAAAAAATGATATATTTGATCTATGGAGAATTTTTCATCCTAATGAACGTAACTATACCCATACTTCATCGGCACATAAAACCTCAGCAAGGATAGACATGTGCTGGGGAGATCTGGATCTTTTAAAACGATTAGAAACAATCAAAATTGAAATTAATACATGGTCAGATCATGATCTTCTCATTTTAGAATTTAAAGAAAATGGGAAGAAAGACTTTTCGCCATGGAAACTGAATGATTTCCTATTAGCAAAAAAACAAAATATTGAATACATAAAGAATTTTTCAGATTTGTTTTTCAAGGAAAATCTCCCTGAAACAACATCTAATCAAAATGTATGGTGTACATATAAAGCTGTCACCAGAGGATATTTCATAAAGCTCGCGAGCTATGAAAAAAAAATGAGGGGGGCACCAATATCTGAACTTTATCTACAATTATATAAATTACAAGCGCAAAATAATAAAAAATCTTCAGAAGACATAATTAATCAGATAAAAAAATACAAAAATATGATAAATCAAAAGATCCTTGAAAGAATAGAACTTAATTTAAAACGACTTAAAACTAAATTCTACTATCGAAGCAATAAAATAAACAAATTACTGACTGATCGACTTAAAAAAACCAAAATGGAAAATAAGATATATAAAATTATAGATGACGGAAAAGTCTTGTTGTCCCCAGAAGATATAGGTAACTCATTTAAGAAATATTATGGAAAATTATACAATCTCCAACATACACCTACAGAGCAGGCAATAGAAAGCTATTTAAATAAAATAAAAATTCCTAAAATTACTTTGACTCAAAAAGAAAAATTAAATACAAAAATAACACAGTTAGAAGTAGAAGAAGCTATAAATAATTTACAATCATCAAAAGCTCCGGGCCCGGACGGGTTTTCAAACCTGTTTTTCAAATTATTTAAAAAAACTATAGTTTGTAATATGACTGCAACGTTTAATGAGATGGCCTTTTCTGGCAAAATAACCCAGGAATTATTGAGAGCCAATATAAAACCTATTTTGAAACCTAATAAATCACCAACAGAAATAACAAACTATAGGCCTATCTCTTTGATAAACATAGATATTAAATTGTATGCAGCAATATTGGCAAATAGAATTAATTTAATACTCCCTGAATTAATACACATAGATCAAATAGGATTTGTTAGAGGTCGCCATGCAAGTGATAATTCTTGCAGAATTATTGATTTATTTGAATATGCCCATTTAACGGGCACGCCCCTTCTGACCCTGTCGATTGACGCAGAAAAGGCTTTCGACAGGGTCGGATGGGGATATATGAACAGGGTTTTGAGTGCATTTGGCTTTGAGGGATGGATCGCACAGGCGATCAAGGCTTTATATGGAGGTCCATCTGCGAGAATAATAGGTTATGATATATGCTCTGAATGGTTCGATATCAACAATGGAACACGACAGGGATGCCCATTGTCACCCCTGTTGTACGTTCTCTCAATCGAACCACTAGCTTTATCTATTAGAGAAAATCAGGGAATAAGAGGAGTGATAATTGAAGACGTAGAAGCTAAGATATGCCTATACGCAGATGATGTATTGATCTCAATAACAGACCTGAAGACTTCACTTTTTAACTTAATGAAGGAAATTGAGAAATATGAGGATGTCTCTAACTATAAGATAAACCTCCAAAAAACAATAGCTTTATCAATCAATATAAATCTCCGTGTTTTAGCCTCTCTCCAAGAAAAATATAAATTTCACTGGACTAAAAAGGAATTTCAATATCTGGGAATTATGATTACGGCGAATCCTAAGAATATATTAGAAACTAATTTTCTAAAACTACTTAAACATACTAATATGATTTTAAGGAGTTGGCGTCCCTTAGAAATTTCTTGGTGGAGAAGAGTTAACACAGTAAAAGCATATGTTATTCCCAAATGGACTTATTTGTTCAACATGATCCCACTGAAAGTTCCGAAACCATGGTTGGATATGCTCCAACACTCTTTTTCCAATTTCATTTGGAAAGGGAAAACACCAAGAATAAAATCCCAAATTTTAACAAAAAAAATCAATCAAGGAGGAATGGCCCTCCCATTAATAAAAGACATATATGCTGCTAGTATAATTTCCCATATATACAAGTTTCAGAGCATTGATTCAAGAAAACAACCATGGTATCAGATAGAATCGACAAGGATAACTGAAAAAGATCTCTCGCTTATGATTTGGGACGATAGAACTAATTATAATATACACTTAATGCAAGTTAATTCTATGATTGTATCTCACTTGATCGGAGAATGGCACCGAATTAAAAAATTACTCAAGATATCAACTAAGATAATTGAAGGAGCAAATATAAGAGTTATTGAAAGGATTATCCCTGATATGAATCTCTCTAAATGGAGATCGCAAAGAGAGATTTATGTCAAAGATCTCCTTCAAAATAAAAAGTTGATGCCATTTAACGATCTTAAATTAAAATTAAACCTCCCTGATACAGAGATCTTCTCTTATTTTAGAGTTAGAGGATTTATAAACGAATCTTTATTAAAAAGAGAGAGCGATTTAAACAACTTAGTGTATAAGATCTTTGAGAAAGAAACAACAAAATCGATATGTTCCCTGGCCACAGATTTGATCAGACAAGTTTACTCAGATATCCACCCTACGGCGAAAAAACAATGTGAGAAAGATCTCAATATAGTTTTGACTGATAAGGTCTGGTGTATACCCATGAAAGTTCTAAGAAAATATATACACTGTTTAAACTTAATAGAAACTTTCTTTAAAGTTTATCATAGGTGGTATTTAGTACCAACGAGACTAGCCAAAATATCTACATTAAATTCGTCTCTATGTTGGAGATGTCAAAAATATGAAGGGGACAAGTTACATATATGGTGGAGTTGCCCAAAAATTTCGAACTTATGGGACTCAATCTACTCTTTTTTAGAGTTCTTTAATATTAAAGTTAAAAAGTACCCATATACGGGGTTACTCCACCTGAGATGGAATAGATTCCCAAAAGACCAACTAATATTAATTATACATTCTTTTATAGCGGCGAAGATATTAATAGCAAGATCTTGGAAACAAACTTATACACCCGATAATAGACAGTTTATAACCCAATTATTATATCAGCTTGAAATGGAAAGAGGGGTTGCTTTCTCTAATAATAACAGCAAACATATACACCACCTAGAAAAGTGGTCATCGAAAATTAAAGACTGTTTCACCTGATCTGATTCCCTCTTCCTCTCTTGTCTTATCTAAATATTGTTTAACGCTATCTACAGGGACATAGGATATAGCTTTCGTATGATAACCAGAAGTTGAACTGTAAAGATGAGCTGAGCTTCATATTAATCATAGAAAATACATTTAGCATTTTTGATAATATGATATCTAAGTTTAAGATCGTCCTAGACAACTAGCTAATTTCTACTACTTCCTGCTCCCAAGTATTGTAATGTTTGTCATGTTATGTTAAATTTGGATGCCATCAGGGTAAGGGATATGATGTAGGCTACCTAGATCATATCATAATCTTTTGTAGAAGTATGTATACATTTATATGAAATATCTGGTATTGTCTATGTATGTAAAAAAAAAATAAGTGTAATTGAAAAGGAATTTTTTCCAACAATAAAGAAATATTAAATATAAAAAAAAAAATAACTTCGAGGAAATTTATTGGCAAGTGAAACAAGAGCGGGCTCGCAGGCCCTTTTAAGAGGCATTTTGCGTCATCATTGATTATCAAGATATCAGTAAATAAACATAATTAATTGGATTAATTGTTAAGTGTCTGGGTTAGTGTCCACCTATCAATATAATTAATTGGCTCAAAAACTAAGTGGTTAGCCAAGTGTCCACCCACCGATAGGTGGTATTGTTCTGGACACGGGTGGGGACAGAGGGCTCAAGCGCCATCTTCCCTAGCATGAGGTTTACTCGGTGGAAAGGGGGGCTTGAGCGTCATTTTACACAGTCAGTGATGTCAGGCCTTGTGGTCAGGTGCAAGGTCTCTTATGAATAGAACATTTCATTAGTACAGTGTTCTCATGGCCTTCAAATTATACTATGTTGCGAGTTAGGGGAAATTCAGCAGTTTCTGAGTTAGTCATGTCCTTATAGAGAATACAGTCTCTGTTCATTGTATTAAATGTGCTGGGAAATTCTGTCATGTAATGTAGTTTTAAAATGGAGAAGTCAGGTAATGAGGACAAAATGGAGGGTTTGTCTCAATGTGAGGTTAAAATGGAGTTAGTACAATAGTTCAATACAAGTTCAATAAAGATTTTTTAATAATTCTACATCACCCCTTTCGGATGGGGAATGTGATAGCTGATCCGGCGGGACGCTATTTATTGCTTTCTGGGAGTTTGCACTCCCATACGATCCACTTCCTCAATATATATGCCCCCAATATCCCCTCTGCCGAATTCTGGGACGCCATGGCCCAAATGGTCAATAACTTACCGCATGGAATGATAGTTGTGGGCGGCGACCTTAACGCCACTCCGTGCCCGGCTGTTGACCGGAGCCGTTGCAGCGGGTTGCCAAGATCACACGGTAGGGGGAGTCAGGACAAACTACTCCGCACATTTATCCAGCGTACCGGCCTCTTAGATATTTGGAGAGCTCATCATCCCGATGATCGTGATTTTACGTTTTATTCTGCACCCCACGACTCTTACTCTAGGATTGACCTATTTCTAGTTAACTCGCATGCGGCATCCAAGACCTCTGATTCCACGATCGGTTCTATAACCTGGTCGGACCACGCGGAGATCTCGTTAACAATGGACAAACTATGCACCGCGTCTCCGTGGTCCTGGAAACTGAACACTTCGTTACTACAGGACCCGGTCGTGGTGGAGACAGTCCGTCAGGAATTATCCGATTATTTTCTTCGGAACGTAATGCCTGACCTCCGCCCGGCAACGGTTTGGGCCGCTCACAAAGCGGTTATCCGGGGAATATTTATTCGAGAAGTGACGATAAAAAAGAAGCGTAAAATGCAACTATTGTCATCCCTTCTGGAGGCCCTGGGACGTGCGGAAGAGAAGCATAAGGCAGTCCCGTCAGCTACCACGTTGGCGGGCGTACAGAAATTGCGTATGTCTGTGCGAGAGACACTCTTAGATGATACCGCTAGGGCAGTGGTATGGTCCAAGAGGACATACTACGAAAAATCTAAAAAAATGGACACAATGTTAGCTAGGTCCCTCCGCCCGAGACAGGGTCACTCTCATATCACGAGCATCAAAGACGCTGCGGGTAAGTATTGCATGGATCCCACTGACATAGCGACGGTCTTCACAGCATACTACTCTAACTTATATAACCACTCTGGAGGAGCAGACGGGGAACGACAACAGCGTGAGACGGAGGAAACAAGGATTTTCCTCAATCAACTAGCCCTACCAAAACTGGAGGGTGGCGACGCTGCCACCTTGGGAGCTCAAATCACAGCCGACGAAATAGACGCGGCAATATCGTCCTTGAAGGGCAATAAAGCTCCAGGCCCAGATGGCTTCGAGGGCGGTTATTATAAGATGTTTCGGGAAGATCTGGTACCGCATCTTGAGACGTTGTTTAACGATCTAATGAAGGGGGGCATACCGGACAGGGACATGTCGCTGGCCGACGTGATCCTGTTACCAAAGCCAGGCAGAGACGATTCGCTCCCTGAGAATTTTCGACCGATCTCATTGATAAACCACGACTCTAAGATTCTAGCTAAGATCTTAGCGACTTGCCTGAACCCCTTTTTAACTCGTCTGATCCATCCGGACCAGGTGGGTTTTATCCCCGGTAGACAATTGTACGAAAACACTCGACGTAACATCGACCTTCTCTGGCGGCAGGCAAATAGGGAGATCCCAACATTGGTCCTGTCACTTGACGCAGAGAAGGCTTTCGATAGGGTTAAATGGCCATACTTATTCGAGGTCCTGCGACACTTCGGCCTCCCTAACACGTTTATCACTGCAATTTGGGCTTTATATACAGATGTCCGGGCACGGGTACGTATAGCAGGATCAAAGGCTCTACCGTTTAACTTGGGCAACGGGACCAGACAGGGCTGCCCTTTGTCGCCCCTACTCTTTGCTTTGTCACTGGAACCCCTATTAGAACGAGTGAGATGTACCGAGGAGATTCATGGAATTTCGAATGGGGGCCAGCGATATGTGGTATCTGCATTCGCTGATGACGTTCTGCTGACTCTGACGGAGCCGACAGAGTCAATGGATGCGCTGGCAGCAGTCTTAGAGACATACGGTTAATTGGCCGGATACAAAGTGAATCTGCCCAAGTCGTGCGCTCTACCTATAAGTATGAGTGATCCTGATATCGCTCGCGTGGGAAATAATCACAATATTCGTATTGATAGGCATCACATCAAATACCTGGGGATCCGTTTGACGGCAGATCCTGCCCAGCTCTTCCATAAGAATTACACCCCCATGATACGCACCCTTATCTGGGATATGGAAAACTGGCAGGATAAGCCAATCTCTTGGATTGGTAGAATCCACTCAGTGAAGATGAATGTCCTCCCCAGAATTTTGTTCCTGTTCCAGTCTCTCCCAGTTCGACTCACCAAGTCTGACTTAGGTCCGCTTCAGCAAGCCGCAGGGAAATTCGTCTGGCAAAACAGGAGGCACAGAGTTTCCCGTAATATCCTATATAGATCAAAGTCTAGGGGGGGCCTGGGGTTGCCAAATTTTTATTTTTACTATTTAGCGGCCCAGCTCACGCAAATAGCGTTTTGGCACACCCCTCCAGATGAAAGGAGGTGGGTTGATCTGGAGTCGTCCCTCATGGGTCCTGATATGCCCCAATTCCTTATGTGGGTTCCTCGTGAACACAGACCGACAACACGAGTTGAATGCCCGGCCATAGCGAATTCGATGAAAATATGGGACATTGCGTCAATCAAATATGGGTTGTCCTCCCGGACATCCCCATTGACCCCCTATCTTAGAAACAAAGCTTTTCCCCCTGGTCTACACGCTAGGGAATTCCAAGGAATAGAGGGTACGGGCGTCCAGCGCCTTTGCCAACTCTATGAAGGTGGCTCACTACTTCAGTTTGAGGATTTAAAGGCCAGGGCAAATTTACGCCCTTCTGACTTCTTTCGCTTTTTACAACTCAGAAACTTTGCACAGACCCCGACCAATAGGTCTAGTGCACTGCAACCGCTTACCTTTTTCGAAGCCATGTGCCTCAGGGAACAGTTCCCGAGGGGCCTTATAACAGCTTTATATGCTCATTTAAGCACTTCCACATCAGAATGGGGGGACCTTACATACATAGCTCAATGGGAGGCGGATATTGGCGAAGAATTGGAGGGGGTGGATTGGCAGGAGATTTGGGAAGCTGCAGCAACTTCGTCTATATGTGTTTCAATGCAGGAGCAGGCATATAAAACCATGTTTAGGTGGTACACCACCCCGGTGAAGTTGTGTAGGATGAACAGGGTATCCACAGATGTATGCTGGAGAGGCTGCGGTCATAAAGGGACTTACTTACACATGTGGTGGGAGTGCTCTAGGATTAAATCGTTCTGGAAGGGGGTGGCGGACTTACTGAAGGATATCTTTGGTAGGGAGATTGACCTAGACCCATGGGTTTTCCTTCTGGCCAGACCTCTTGAGGGATGGACCAGAACGGAAATGAAACTGTTAAATAACGTAAACCTGGCGGCAAGGCGGGCGTTGGCTCAGGTATGGCTTCAACCTTCCTCCCCCCCTTTTCACAGGGTGCTACAAAAGATTAAGGATGCGTTCCTTATGGATAAACTTACAGCGAAGGTCAGAGGCACAACGGCAAAATTTGATAACGTTTGGGCACCGTGGATAAATAGTGGCGCGGGAGAATAGGCGATACGGGAATAGGATCCGGGCCTCCGTTCTCCCTTCTTCCGTCACCTTTTAGCGAACAGGATGCTTACCTGACTTGTTCCCCTTACAGAGGATGTAATGGGGCTCCCATCGGGAGCCTCTAGGATACTGCGGGTCTTCGGGGATAGGTGGGGCTGTATACAAGGAATAGGGTGACGTGACTATGAATGAGGGCACAGCCTCATGGGCTGGTGCTGAGGACGGATGACTACTCCTACCCTTCCTACCCTTCACACCCCCTTTCCCTCCCCCCAAACCCTCCCCCTTGACCTTCTTTTCTATACCTTACTCTATCCCCGCTTATTCTGTCTGTATTGTTCTTTGTTCTTTCTTTCCTCTACTTCTTTATTATCTGAATGGCTTTCACTTTGCATTTTTATCTATCTTGGCTTGGGCCTTGTCCTAACTGATGGGGATCACGACTATTCAGTGTTATTCCTAGGCATCTGCAACTATATCAATCAGCGTCCCCCCTGGCGGGGATGTAAAAGGGCCCTATGTAATCTGTAAGATATGGGATTACATATGCATACTTAACAAGAAGATGCCTCATGTACTGCAGCGATTCCTGTTCTTTTCGAATTTTATGTTAATGGAAAATTGGAGAGACACCGTGCACATATATAGTCGCTTCGAGGCCAGTGTGCCGAAGACATTAACAAAGCTACGAATAACATACGCTTTACTTTGAACAATTTGCTCATCACTCACGCTGGATCTTGCTAACGTCTTTACAAATACGATGTATATATATGTATATTGTGCTAATGGTGTTTCACCTTGTTACAAATAAAGAATTAAAAAAAAATATATAACAAGGGTGCATATGTATGCAGATTGTATCTTAAAAAAACTGTAATAAAAAACTGAAAAAACTGTAATAAAAAACGAACTGTATCAAAAACTGTGGTGTAGGACAGTGATGTAGTAAATGTCTCAAAAAAGTCCAAAGTCTGTAAGATCAGCGTATAAGATCCTGAGGGGGGAAATCCGGATTCTTTAGTAGTTAATGGGGACCCAGAAGCGTGTATAGAGAAATTCACAAATTAAAATATTGTACTCATCGTGGGAGACCATGCAGAAAAAACTTTGTGGCTGCTCGTTATCCTAAAGTTCCAAATGGATCGTCCGGTTCCCCAAAGGAGACCGCGTTTACCCGGTGCACTCAGGTGGGCTGTCCGAAAATGTTCAAATGGGGAAGCACTGAGGATAAGTCCGGCTTCTTTCAGGAGCTTTAGCAAAAGAGGGTATGCTGCAAAGAAATTCCCTCGCACCTCATCAACGCGTTTCGTCCTTCTTCTGAGGGCTTTTTCAAGATAGGTGCTATGACCGTTGCTTAGCGGTTTTATACTTTGCCAGGCAAACAGATTCAAAATTCTTAAAGATATATACTCTTCTTGAAAAGCAGTAATTTAAAAAAGTCTTATCTACACTGTAGTATACATTGGCTTCTGTGTGTAATAGTAGATTGCAATACTGCAGTGTATTTTAGCTTATATACACAAATATCAAGAGCTGTTATACAATACTTTCCTAGTGTTATTTAAAAACAACTTAAAAATGACATAAACATAAAAACCTCTTTTGATGTTGTAGGCATGCTCTCTAAGTCTGACTTTAAGTGTTCTTTTGGTTTTGCCCACATATTGGAGGCCACACGGGCACTCCAACATGTAGATGACCTGTTTAGTGTTACACGTAATGCACTCCTTGATGTCAAATACTTCCTTTGTTACAGAGGACTGGAAGGTTGTATAGTTCTTCCCTTTAGAGCTTAATTTGCATATGTTGCAATTCCCACATTTATAATATCCTTTCTTTCCAGTTAAGAAGTGGTTACGCTTTGGTGGCTTATTGTAACTATGTACTAGTTTATTTTGTAATGTGGGTGCCCCCCTGAAGATTACCATCGGTTTTGTGGGTAAAAACAACGCTAATGTGGGGTCTTGCCGTGATAGATGCCAGTGTTTCTGTACGCTTTTTTTTATATAGTGTGCTTGTGCACTGTAATTAAACACTAGGGGGCATAGGTCCTCAGTCTCCTTATTCTGTTTTACCCTCTCCTGTTTGGAATGTAGAAGTGTTGGGCGTTCTATAGTTCTTACTTTTTGAAGGGCTGTTTCTAATAATTTTTCATCATAACTTTTTTCTGTGAATTGTTGTTTTACCTTCTGAAGTTGTAAGTCGCATATCTCAGGGTCTGTGCAATTTTTTTTACTCTTAGGAATTGACCGAATGGGACACCTGATAGCCATGATGGATAGTGGCAGCTAGAGGTCCAAATATAGCTGTTCACATCCACACTTTTTAAAAAAAGTCTTAGACTTTAAGATATTTTGTTGATCTGTGTATAGGACTAAATCTAAAAAGTCTATACTTGTAGAACTGTATTTGTACGTAAAGGATAAGTTTCTGTTAATGTATGCCAGAAACTCCACAAGATCTGCCTCCTTTCCTTTCCACACAAAGAAGCAGTCGTCGATGTACCGTCTATAAAAGACCAGGTTTGCCCCCCACTGGTGTCCTTGCCAAATGAACAGATTTTCCCAGTGGGCCATGAAGATATTGGCATAGCTCGGGGCGAACGTGGTCCCCATAGCGCTACCATTAGTCTGCAGGTATATATCATTACCATACCAGAAAAAGTTATTCTTCAATATGAAATCTATGCATTCAATAAGGAATTCTACCTGTTCCACTAACATTGTGGGATCCTCATACAGAATTGTTCTTACTGCCTTTACTCCCAAATCATGTTTAATAACAGTATACAGCGACGTGACGTCACATGTCACCATCAGGCAGTCTTTTTCCCACTGTAAACCTTCTATTTTTCTCAATAGATCTCCACTGTCCTTTAAGTAGGACCGCACCTTTTTTACGAAGGGTTGTAGTATTACATCTATATACTGCGATAGATTGCATGTCAGGGACCCTATACCAGAAATGATGGGCCTACCTGGGGGATTCGTGAGACTCTTGTGTATTTTCGGTAATTGGTAAAATACAGTCTTTTTAGGTTATATGACCATAACAAACTCCAATTCTTTTTTTATTCAGTATATTCAGAAATCTTCCCCTCCCCAATATGTTAAATAAACTTATTTTGGTATCTGACGTCGGGTCCCCTTTTATCTGTTTATATGTGAGAGGATCATTAAGAATTCTTTTACATTTTATATTGTAGTCCTTGGTGTTCAGGACCACAATTCCCCCTCCCTTGTCTGCCGGTTTTATTGTAATATCTATGTTCTCACTAAGCTCTTTAAGTGCTTTATTTTCCCATACACTCAGTTGCAAAGAGTATAATTCCCAAGTTAGGAGTGCCTACTAAACCATTAGCAGTGATAGGGAAGAATGGATGTTACCACCTTATACAGATAAATGATGCCAGCATTAATATTAAAATATAAGAGTAAGATGTGCAAATATGTTATTAGTAATTTCTGCTATAGGGTTCGATATATATCTGAAAGTTAATGCATTTTTATGTTATGTTTATGTCATTTTTAAGTTGTTTTAAAATAACACTAGGAAAGTATTGTATAACAGCTCTTGATATTTGTGTATATAAGCTAAAATACACTGCAGTATTGCAATCTACTATTACACACAGAAGCCAATGTATACTACAGTGTAGATAAGACTTTTTTAAATTACTGTTTTTCAAGAAGAGTATATATCTTTAAGAATTTTGAATCCGTTTGCAATGGTCATAGCACCTATCTTGAAAAAGCCCTCAGAAGAAGGACGAAACGCGTTGATGAGGTGCGAGGGAATTTCTTTGCAGCATACCCTCTTCTGCTAAAGCTCCTGAAAGAAGCCGGACTTATCCTCAGTGCTTCCCCATTTGAACATTTTCGGACAGCCCACCTGAGTGCACCGGGTAAACGCTGTCTCCTTTGGGGAACCGGACGATCCATTTGGAACTTTAGGATAACGAGCAGCCACGAGGTTTTTTCTGCATGGTCTCCCACGATGAGTACAATATTTTAATTTGTGAATTTCTCTATAAACACTTCTGGGTCCCCATTTACTACTAAAGAATCCGGATTTCCCCCCTCAGGATCTTATATGCTGATCTTACAGACTTTGGACTTTTTTGAGACATTTACTACATCACTGTCCTACACCACAGTTTTTGATACAGTTCATTTTTTATTACAGTTTTTTCAGTTTTTTATTACAGTTTTTTTAAGATACAATCTGCATACATATGCACCCTTGTTATATTTAAGGGGAATATCTATTAAGCGCTGACAATACAATTCAAACAAAGCCCTGACTAGTCAACATCTCCGCATAGAGATGAATTGAATCAATGTATCTCCTATGAGGAAAATTCAGTGTCTGCATGCAGAGGGAGGAGATACTGAATGTTTGGATGCATTTGAGGCAGCCATGACCCAGGAAGGATCTCTAACAGCCATCTGAGGAGTGGCCAGTGAAGTTATCACTAGGCTGTAATGTAAACACTTCATTTTCTCTGAAAAGACAGTGTTTACAGCAAAAGGCCTGAAGGTAATGATTCTACTCACCAGAACAAATTCAATACACTGTAGTTGTTCTGGTGACTAT
Organism: Pelobates fuscus; assembly: GCF_036172605.1. NCBI lineage: Eukaryota > Metazoa > Chordata > Amphibia > Anura > Pelobatidae > Pelobates > Pelobates fuscus. The sequence continues at coordinate 137,910,227 of NC_086322.1, read as the reverse complement.
ATTGTCCCTTTAACACTATAGGTTCAGGTATGCATGTTTGTGTTCCTGACCCTATAGTGTCCCTTTAACTAACAACTGCTGTCACACTGACTACAGTATGTTGTAACCTCTTCACACACTAAAAAAATACAAATTAGCAAAAAGTAGTGCAGCGCTTATATGTAAAGTGCAACAATACAATAGTGTAAAATCTTTGTGAAATTGGAAGAAATCCTAAAAATAAAACATACACAATTTACAGAGTTAGGCTATCTAGCTCTGGTATAGTGGACTTGTGGGTCTGTATAGGCGACCCTCCCTATAGGATAATGTGGAATCTTCTTATCTTTAGAAGTTCTCATGCAGGTAGCTCAGGAAGTATAAAGTGCATGTAGTGTGATACCACTTTAAAATGGAATTATAATATCATTAAATGAGTTATAGTCACAAGTGTGGAGATTTTTCAATGGCTCACTTTTGTAGCCTTGTAGGGTATGGGGCAATACATGCCTTTTGCAGCATACAGAACACTGAATATATTGTGATTATTTTTAAAAAGTATATACGGTTTTATTGCTTATATAAGGAAATTAAATATAAAAGCAATACAAAATATTACTTGTTATAGTCCAATTTATATTCCAGATACCCGTTTCACTGAAGTTCTTAGCTTCCTCAGTCCGATAAGGATCAAGTAGAGTGTCCAGTGTCATTTAATGCCTTTTAAAGGGCTTTACTTCCTTCATTGAAGCCATGTGGAACACCGTTATCCTCTTCCACTTCCATCAGGAACGCGCCACATTCCAAACCTCATTTTCAATCGTGGGTGCCATCTTGCTTGCTTCCTTGACACAGCTCAAATTCCTCTCACTAAGATCATCACATTTGATGATATCTCATCCTATCCAATACTATGTAGAGAAGCACTGGATCTGACTCAGAGCAACATCAGGAAGTGCCTCTAGTGGCTGACTGGTAGATAGCCAACACAGGCAGTTTTAACTTTGCAATGAAAACATTGCAGTTCCTCAAAAGCTGCAATGTTTTACATTGCGGGGTTAAGGGGACAGAGAGACTTCACCCAGACCATTGCAATGGGATCAAGTGGTCTGGGTGACTATAGTGTCCCTTTAATAAACATTTGTGTTGATGGGCTGTGTATATGTTTTCTAGATTGAAAAAAAGTCTTGCACATATTCCTCTGATGTCAGGAGGGTCTCTAATCAGTCCATATAGAATTAGGAGAATAAGGGGACACTACTAGCAGGGGAATCCCAAGTTATGGCAAAACTGTTTAAAATAACACTTCTATGTTAAAAAAATGTAATTTTAGTTATGGAGTTTTCCATTTTTTGTTCTTGATTTAGGCACCCCACTTTTTTATTGATAAAATAACATAAACTAACCTTTTTTTTCAATCAGCTAGAGCTCCTTGAATAGAGTTTATTTGACTCTCTCTAAGATCTAAGAGACTGCCTCTCTGCTATTAGTAACTGTAAGTTAAGTTCAACTTGTCCAAAACAGAACTTCTGGTCTTTCCTCCCTCAAGTGTTGCTACTCCTATTTTCTGCCTCCCTTCACATTAACAGCGTTACCATCAGCTCCATCGTGCAGGCTTACTGCCTAGGTGACCTCTCGTTGACCTCTCCTTCACCCCTAATGTTCAGTCAATTGTCAAATCCATCCAAAAACATTGTGCAAATCCACCTCTACTTTACGCCAGATGCAACTAAGGTGCTGGTCCATGCCACTGTCCTCTCTCGCCTTGACTACTACAATCCACTTCTCAGTGGTCTTACGTGATTCCAACTTGCCGTGGTGCAGTCTACAATGAGTGTGGCGGCGAAGCTCATCTTCCTGTCTGACCGCACATCCCACGCCTCACCCCTGTGTCAGTCCCTGCATTTGCTTCCCGTAATACATGGCTCAATTTCAAATTCTGGTTCTTGCTTTCAAATCTCTACATAATGTTACTCTTACCTATCCATCCTCCCTAATACACAAGTATGTCCTGTCTAGGCCCCTACGCTCCACTGAAGACCTACGTCTATCCTCTGTTCGTACTCCGACCACTGATGCTGGAAGAAAAAGGCGATCTTGAAGAAAAATCTTCATTTCCTCCGCACTGACAGCAGAGCTATTTTAGCCAACATGTTTCCATTCAGATTTTAATTTACTACAGTTTGGAGTTTAGTAAATAAGCCCCATTTTATTTGATTTATTTCTTGTATTATCTTTCTGGATAACTCTCACCAGGAAGCAATGCTTGCACAATTCACACATTTGTGTGAAGTCATAAAACTGATCAGTGGTGCTGACCATTTCTTAAAAAGTTGTCAGTCTGAGTGTAGTGAGGCGAATGTGTCCGGTTTAAACTTTTAGCTGATAGAATGATATAACCTCATTGGCATGTTGCTCAATAGCTGGACATAGAACAAAAGTTCGTTCTTTTCATCTCCTACCAAGAGAATCACTGTAAGAATGCGCTCAGGATGCCAGTTGATTACCATACCGTTAAATATCTGTGTTCGTTTTATTGTGTTGTGGCATTTTACAGCCTTTTCCTTCTATACCGTGTATGTATTAAACACCAAGCAAATTCTTTAAACAACTATGCACTGCAGTAACCAGTCCTTCCCTTTGATTTCTGGGCTTCAGACCAGCACGTTTTGTAGTAACAAGCTTTTGCAAGGATTGAGACGGATTTTTTAGACGCGTCTAAATAGTGCGGCCTCTTATATATTTTTCTTACTAACTTTTACTGATTGAAACATTGACAGTTTTATTTAAAACTATTGGGGTTTATATACACTTGCCAATTGCCCCTGCAGGGAAATTGTTGTTTTTTTTTTCTTTAGGTCCCCGCAATAACGTGTCCACTGTTTCTTACTCCAGAGGTGAAGTTTATAATCACAATTCTAACTAAAAGAAAGATCGTTGTTGTTTAACTTATGGTAATACTGTGTGTAAACTGCTAATGCCAGCCATCACAATCCTGTGCACGTGTTCTAAATTGACGATTTCTGTTTTATATTTAAGTAGCACCTTTCAATTTCAATTTAAAAAAAGAAAAAAAACACCCAATAGTTTTTTTTCTTTAAACAAACCAGGTTATTCACAAAAGTGTTAATTGTTGGCAATTGAAAGCTGTTTAATGACTAAGCATCAAATTGAGCTAAATGGAAATCCAGAAAAAAGTTATGGAGACTAGCTGAATTAAAGATTTTTTCCAAAACAGCCATTTTAGCCAACATTTTTCCATATGCATTTTAATAAAATTATTATTATAATATAAATATTGTTATGGACTGACATTTAAAGTTTATTTGGAAGTCACCTTATATTCCCAACACTTAAAATTATTTCTCTTTTTTTAAATGTTGAACGTTAAGTTTTAGGTCAAAATAGCAATCACCTTTGATTCCCAAGAGTATACCTGTTAGAGTTTGGTTGTAATATTCTAATTTAGGTCTGAAGATAAGATTGATCACCCTAGTGATTTTCCTAAAATGGTCTTAAAGTGGACCCCTAGCCAGCAGAGATCCAGAATTACCAGCTTACACAATAGGTTGACGTTTTATTTACCAGCATTTCCTGTATGTGTGGAAAGTGCATTTTCAACTCCGGTGCAGAGATCGGTGCACATAAACCCTTAAAATTTTTCACCAGAGTAAATAGTGTTTTAGCCAGGAATCTGGCAGTTATTTGCACTTTTGTGTTGAAGGTTAGTTTAACCCCCGACATGTGACTAAGGCAGCCCATAACTCTGTTCTGGGCTGCCTAATGTCAAATCTGTGCATATATTACACAATATTTCTGCCTTTCTAACAGATGCACTTAACTATGGAAAGAGAAACACAACATAGTGTGTACTGTTTTAAAACATATTTATCTTGAATTAAAATACACTTACAAAATGTATTTTCTCAAGGAGCATGTAACCATATACAAATGGTAGCACAGGAACAATCCCAGAATCTTCTATATTTGTTCCACAAATCCATAACAAAATAGTGTAAAAAGCAAAAATAAATACAAACATAAATATCCCAACGCGTTTCGTCCACTCTGTGCCGACTTATTCATGGGTGTAGGTTTGTATCTTCCTTTGAAACTCACGCCCTTGTAAAATGCTTGTAGCCAATAATTTTCTGATCCACATGAGTTCTGGTCACCCGACTCGACCCATCACGTTCCAAACTTTGCTTTCAGTGCCGTGATACTTGCGTCTGTATGTGACGTATATGCATTCCACAGATTTAGAAGCGGAAGAAGCTTTTGTTCCACAGCTCGTCTCCATGCTTAAAGGCACATCATCAAATTACGTCTGCAATAGCACATACAATGAATTAAAATGAATAACTACGCACAGAAAAAAAGGGATGTTAGCTAATACTCAACTGCAAAACTTTGGTTTAAAAACAGACAGTCATTTGAAGGCAAAGCACGTTGGATACAGATGTAATTTAATTATGACTCCACGTGTTGTCTGCAATGATGTCAGTATTTTACTATGGCAAGTTTCAATTTGATTCAGTATAAATCTGTACTTACCTTTAAATTATCGAACAGTCAAGGTCACATTTTCAGTTTAACCCATCACATATTACTAAATACTACAATGAGTAATTTTACTTTAGAATCCAAAAAATTATCAAAGGTATATATAGATATTAATACTGACAGTCCTAAATTGTTAGAAGAAATACAATTAAACTTTGTTACCTTCTGCTACAGAGTAACACATAATGAAGTTGGCACCAACAAGCAATGTGTACACGGATCTAAACAAAGAGTGAACTAGAAAAAAGGTAGCACCAATAAAATATAATCTCTGGAAATATAAAGATGTAGACTAAAATAGGATAGAATAAAATAAAAAGTCCACAGTAAAAGTAAGTTTATTGTGCACTTTATTCTTATTTTATTTTATCCTGTTTCATTATACATCTTTATATTTCCAGAGATATTATGAGCTGAAATGTGCCTATAGTGTCCTATAGGTGCCTATAGTGTCCCTTTAAAATTAGGCTATACTTCCCAATCCTAATCCTAATCCACTGCTCAAATACAAAACAAAAATCATTGTTTAGCAGATATACTGTTAATGAAAACATAATTGCATTTAATTATGCTTTTTTTAATTTTTTGGATATACCTATAAATAGCTTGCAAAAGCTGCAGATCTCATCTGAAACCTTTCAAAACCCTCCCCTTCTAATCCCACCCCGACATTCTGTGGCTGTCCAATCACAGACTTCCCAATGCAGCTCAGTGAGAAGGCAGGTGCTCTGAGAAATTGCTGCCTATTGAGTTTAGCTCCAGAGTTAAAAAAACAAAAAACAAAAAAACACAAGAAGTAACAGGATCGGTTGCCTGCTTGACAGCTGAGGGTGTAACAAAGTTAATTTATAAAAGCGCCAATTTCTATTAAAATCTGCACTTTGTAACATGAAAGAAAAAAACAAATGGGACACACTCTTTGCACATAAATTACTTCAGCAAGCTCAAAGTGCTTTAGGGGTCTGAAGTGTCCCTTTAAAGTGGTACTTCAAAGAACCGTAAACATTACAGATCATTGTAGTGGTCATGGTGTTAGTGTCAGGATTACAGTTGATCCAGAATTCAGAATAGTATCACACCTAGGACTAAAGGTAACGTTTAACCGGGCTTTAGAATGGCCAGACTTAACGTACCAGTGAATAGTCAAAATACTAGGCAAGGCCAGGAACACAGAAAGAAACACAGTTGCAAGGAATAGCCAAATAGTCAGGGATACCAGAAATCAGGGAAGTCAGAATGAAGCCAAAGTCAATAAACAAAGAAACACGATCAGGATCACACTCTCGGAAAACCACGACAAGGCAATGAGTGGAAGAAATGAGTGGGTTTAAATATCCCTCTTGTGGATCCGATTGGCCGTATCCAGCCTTTGACCCCAAAACATGCATGCGCATCCTCTGTGTGCCGTCACCTGCCCATCGACATCACTACCACAGTGGACAGACGTGGGGTTATACAATAGTGTGGATTTGCAGCAGCCAGCATCCACTGGCATGTCGCAAAACCCTGGCCTTATGGCATAGGACTGCCGAGCAGCACTTGTCCTATTTCTGGAAAGGTGATTATTGTTGTGCATAGCATATGGAGTAGATGTATATGTAACCATTAGGAGACTACCCCCGATCTCAGCTTCTTATTGCCACACAAGTATGAAATTATTGACACTTGCTTATTCAGAAGCCCTTATTTTGATATATTATTTGTGGCTAAAGAGATGATAAATTGTGGATGTTAAAGGGGTTCTGGATTTCGTCGAACTTTTCGAAAGTAAAGCCTCTCCACGCAGAATAGCCTGGAACTCATAATATGAGATGCAGGACACGTAGAGTGCAGTACTCCTATTTATTTCTAAAAACACGTTTAAAAAACACCTTTAAAAAAAACTCTTCAATGAAATAAAAATAAAAAACTGTGTCTGAACATTATACATATAAACAAATCAGGTGAAACATCAAATGCAGCAAACTGCATTTACATATTACTACTCAGCTCTGGTAATATCTATGGGCAGCCATAATGTGTAATTGTGATGGACCCTTTAGTCACCTACGCTGGGTACATCAAAAATAGAATACCCTGCACTCAGGTCCTGCACATATGCTCCGGCCTTCCACCAAGGGGGCGTTCTGTGTGTAGAATGGACACCACTGAATCCACCAATGTAGTATCACAGAAGAGAAACACAGGCAGCACTCCAGGATATAGAAGGTATTCTGTTTTTGTTGGACTGTTTTCATCGCTACACCCTGGCACCACAGAACGGAAGTTAACGCGCAATTACAACGTGAATATGGAGCTTAATATGGATGGGAACACCATCTCAGGAGTCTACTCATACTGTACAGAAGATGCTGATCGCATTTTGTCAGGTATTCATAATCAAGGGGTTTCTCTTAATACATCTGGTGATGGAGATTTACCTATGCAATTGGTGAAGTGTCACAGAAAACTGACAAATTGCAAACTACATTGCATCACGCTTGCTGAATACTTTAAAACCAAGCTGTGACAGAACCATCCATCTGTCTATTGTGGTGGATTCGTCTATTTCATGTATTTTCGTATAATGGCTGCTTCCTATAGCCCAACCGTACGAATGACTGTTTTTACCGAACAAAGTTACCGAACGGATGGCCTCCCAGGATAGAAGTGTGCTGCTGGTTAACCTCTTGATCCCAATTAGAACATTGTGGTTAACCGCAGACACTTCTCAATTAAACCGAAGTCAGGGTGGTCGTCGTTTCATATGTCGACCACGAGGCAGCGGCCATTTTAAAACGCACGAAGACCCAGCGGTGTTCGGCTCTGATTTCATGGAACTAAAAATGGACACTCTTTCTTTCGAACACCGCTGAAACAACGGGTCGCATGGCTGTCTCGATGAACACGTACGAACACCGGCTGTTTGGGAGTTTTTACCGCATATGAAAGTACTTAACCCAGGTAGCCTTCCCATGGAGTCAATCGCATACCGAAAGACTGTAAGAACTTTGACTCCATGGCGATTGAACTATATGTATGGGATCTGAGCGCTATTCGTCAATAATATGCACTCAGATCCAGGCTATTTGGGGATATGTGATACGAATGCAAAATATTCGGTTATTACAAAGTTATATATTTTCATGTACTTTCTGCTTTTGTGTTTAAAATGGCGATGTGCCTTTGTCCTGGAGATAATTGAATTACTTCCCCAATTATCTCCAGGGCAGAGGGGAGGGAAACATATTGCATTGTGGGAAAAGTCTGTGACTGTATGTCTGAAATGTACATTTGTCCCACTGTACTTACAGTCTCCCATTTGGTTCCTTAGGGGAGTGTCCACCAAGTGGGAGACCTGCATAAATACGGGTGGGTAGCCCACAGTAAAGCCAGATCTTGTTTGACCCTCAATACGGAGCTTCTGTCTCGTTTGTGGGGAGGGAGAATAACTATTGGAAGGCGTTTTTGTTATTTCTAGCTGTGAAAGGAGTTCGGCTGATTGGATGATCGGGAGTTGCCGCGTTCACCTATTTACCGTTCAGGAGTTTGACGGTCGGCTATACGGAAACTGCATTTCTGGAGAAAGGGGATTATTCACTAAACGGCGGCTTCATCTATTTGGCGGTGAGTGTCGTAACACAAGCGTATGCCACGTGGTCTACATATTAAATTGCAACCTGCTTTATTGGTAAATAATATAGAATATTGCAAGAGATTTGAACAGATTTTAAATAAATGTTCCTTTGACATCATTCTAGTCACCATTGAATTTCTACAAAAAGATATCCTTGAAATTGAAATCACACGGATACAAAATCAACATAACACCTTGATGACTTTAGAAAATTTGAATGCCCTTAATAACAAACTGAACAGATATGAGCAATATCAATTGGAAGTGTAACAGAGGAAAAGAGCAAAATTTATTAGAGATGCTGAGGACTATGCTAATAACAGAGTATAAAAATGGACTAATGAGAATATCCCTTTAAGAGACGAGTTACCAGGCGATCACGCAGTGATGCATATACCAGAGTTCTTCAGCCTCGGGTACAACTGACTATGATACTTCAGATGATCAGATGTCTACTAAAGTTACTAACGACCTAATCGCAGCTAAATCCAAAGTCCACTACTCCATACTAATTCTTCTTGACCTCTCAGCGGCCTTTGACACCGTTGATCATGCTCTCCTTCTTCAAACTCTTCAATCGCTTGGTCTCTGTGACTCTGTCCTCTCGTGGTTTTCCTCTTATCTCTGTCAGTGTCTCTTTTTCTAATGATACCTCCTCCCCTCGTCCTGTCTCGGTTGGAGTCCCCCAAGGCTCTGTCCTTGGTCCCCTTCTATGTTCTCTTTATACTGCCTCTCTTGGCAAACTTATTACCTCTTTTGGATTCCACTACCACCTGTACGCTGATGACACCCAGCTATATCTCTCCTCCCTGGACCTCTCCCCTGCCGTCCTGCAACGTGTCACTGCTTGCCTTCCTTCCATCTAAGACTGGATGTCCTCCCGCTTTCTGAAACTCAATCTCTCAAAAACTGAGCTCCTTGTCTTTCCTCCTCCTAATACTGATCCTCCTCTTTCGCTCTCCCTTCAAGTTTCTGGTACTAACATCAGTCCATCCTTGCAAGCGCGCTGTCTTGGCGTCATACTTGACTCTGGTCTCACCTTTGAGCCTCACATCCAGCATGTTGCCAAATCCTGTAGATTCCATCTTAAAAACATAGCCCGCATCCGCCCCTTTCTTGCACCAGATACTACCAAGGAGCTTGTCCATGCTCTAGTAATTTCCCGCATGGATTATTGTAACCCTCTCCTGATTGGTCTTCCCAAAAGTCGTACTGCACCCATACAGTCCGTAATGAATGCTGCTGCTAGACTGATTTTGCTCTCTAGTCGTTTCTCTCACACCTCACCCCTCTGCCAGTCCTTACATTGGCTTCCTGTATGCTATAGGGGTCAATTCAAGCACTGAACAACTCTAGCCCCTCTTATATCTCCTCACAGATCCATAGGTATGTCCCTTCCGGGTCTCTCCGCTCTGCCTGTGACCACCTCCTCTCCGTTTTCCGCACCCGTACGGCCAACTCGCGCTTTCAGGACTTCTCGCGGGCGGCTCCCTTCCTATGGAATAGCCTGCCTACCGCCATCAGACTCTCCCCTAGTCTTGCATCTTTTAAGAAGTGCCTTAAAACCCATCTCTTTAGGAAAGCTTATGGCCTCCAAGACTAACCCTTACCTCACATACCTGTCTCTTGCCCTCTCCTAAAGGGCAGCCCACCTTATTTTATTGCAAATTCCTGTCCTAATTCCTAATGTGTTTTACACCCCACCTCCTATAGAATGTAAGCTCGATTGAGCAGGGTCCTCTTCAACCTATTGTTCCTGTAAGTTTATTTGTTATTGTCCTATTTATAGTTAAATCCCCTCTCATAATATTGTAAAGCACTACGGAATCTGTTGGCGCTATATAAATGGCAATAATAATAATAATAATAATAAAACACAATACTCTAACTCCTTTTTAGCAACAGATCAACGGAAAAATCAAGGAAGAGAAAAACGAGACGCAGTAGACCATGATCAATTAACAAGATCGAAGGTCAGATTGAAACCATACCGGGAGAAGAAGACATACCAATACTGGATGTACAATCCCAGCAGGAGGACTTAACAGTAGTTAACATCTCTAATACTATACTCAAAGAAATTGAACTTAAGGTACTTGCTAAAGGACTTTCTTTTTGTCCTACTGCTGAATCTAATTTGTTTGATTTATTTCTTAGCACTGAGCGGTTTCTCAGGTCTATTAATTTAACCCCTTAAGGACACATGCCATGTGTGACATGTCATGATCCCCTTTTATTCCAGAAGTTTGGTTCTTAAGGGGTTAAACATCTTTTTTCTAGCAAACAACATAAAGATAATAGTGATGTACTACCCTCGAACCCAGATGTCCTTACAGCTAAGGAATTGCAGTTATGGAATCGCAGCACCTTTGTTCCTCCTATGGCACCAGAGGTTGAAGTTTTTTCTAAATTGATCCATTGAGATCTGTTATAGTCGTGACTTAAATATGAATATTAATTTAATAATTAATATATATAATTAAGCAACAAATAACAACATTAATATTTTTTAGAGTTCGGTATTATGGTCGAATATATAATAGGAAATACACAAAACATGGTAGTATTAAATGTATATTTAATATAATTATAATAACAATTAAACAAATGCTAGCAGAATGTCAATTTACTACAATAATTACACAATACAAAACTACAAAAGGTTGCTACATGTTTTACAAAAGGCTATAACAGTTGCTAGCTGTTATAATAGATTACTTACACGGCTCCAGCCTGTTTGGCTGGAGCTATACAGTCAACTACATGTTCAACAGTGGCGTACATACCAGGGTCGCAGGGTCGGGCTGCGACCGGGCCCGGCCCACCAGGGGGCCCGGCCCACCAGGGGGCCCGGCCGCCCCTGCGACCCGGTTTGTACCCACAGGGCCAGCCTCTTCTGCTGGGGGGCCCAGGAGCCGGCCACCTCCGGGCCCCCCGAGGCTGGCCCTGCTGTCACCCGGCTGGCGGGCGCGCGAGGGAGCACTGTCCCCTGGGTGCTCCCTCTTCAGCTCCCTCGCGCACCGCACTGAAACCGGAGCCGAAAGATGACGTCATCTTCCGGCTCCGGTATCAGTACGCGGCGCGCGAGGGAGCTGAAGAGGGAGCACCCAGGGGACAGTGCTCCCTCGCGCGCCCGCCAGCCGGGTAACAGCAGGACCAGCAACACCACTGGACCCCAGGGAATCCCCCCAGCTCTCACACAGGTAAGGAGGCTGGGGGGATTAAATTTAAAAAAATAAACAGAAAAAACGTGTGTGTGTGTTTAGTGAGTGTGTTAGTGAGTGTGTGTGAGTGTGTGTTAGTGAGTGTGTTAGTGAGTGTGTTAGTGTTAGTGAGTGTGTGTGTGTTAGTGTTAGTGAGTGTGTTAGTGAGAGTGGTAGTGAGTGAGTGTGTTAGTGAGAGTGTTAGTGAGTGTGTTAGTGAGTGTGTTAGTGAGAGTGGTAGTGAGTGAGTGTTAGTGAGTGTGTTAATGTGAGTGTGTTAGTGTTAGTGAGTGTGTTAGTGTTAGTGAGTGTGTTAGTGTTAGTGAGAGTGTGAGTGAGTGTGTTAATGTGAGTGTGTTAGTGAGTGTGTTAGTGTTAGTGAGTGTGTTAGTGAGTGTGTTAATGTGAGTGTGTTAGTGAGTGTGTGAGTGTTAGTGAGTGAGTGAGTGTGTGTGTTAGTGGGTGTGTTAATGTGAGTGTGTTAGTGTTAGTGAGTGTGTTAGTGTTAGTGAGTGTGTTAGTGAGTGTGTTAGTGTTAGTTTGTGTTAGTGTGTGTGTGTGTTAGTGAGAGAGTGTGTTAGTGAGTGTGTTAGTGTGAGTGTGTTAGTGTTAGTGTTAGTGTTAGTGTGAGTGTGTTAGTGTGAGTGTGTTAGTGAGTGATTGTGTTAGTGAGTGTGTTAGTGAGTGTGTTAGTGAGTGTGTTAGTGTGTGTTAGTGTTAGTTTGTGTGTGTGTTAGTGAGTGAGTGTGAGTGAGTGAGTGTGTGTTAGTGAGTGTGTGTTAGTGAGTGTGTTAGTGAGTGTGTTAGTGAGTGTGTTAGTGTGAATGATTGTGTTAGTGAGTGTGTTAGTTTTAGAGTGTGTTAGTGTTAGTGTGTGTGTCTGTTACTGAGTATGTTTGTGTGCGTCTGTCACTGAGTGTGTGTCTGTCAGTAAATGTGTGCGTCTGTTCATGAGAGTGTGTGTGTGTGTGTCTAAAGCACTTACCTTTCTCCAGCGCCGGGCTCCCTTGGCGCTGGGGATCTCTCCGTCCCGATCCGCCTCTCAGCTCCGAATGCACATGCGTGGCAAGAGCCACGCGCGCATTCAAACCGCCCATATAGGAAAGCATTACTCAATGCTTTCCTATGGACGTTCAGCGTCTTCTCACTGTGATTTTCACAGTGAGAATCGCAGAAAATCCTCTAGTGGCTGTCAATGAGACAGCCACTAGAGATGGATTAACCCTCAGTGAAACATAGCAGTTTCTCTGAAACTGCTATGTTTTCAGCTGCAGGGTTAAAACTAGAGAGACCTGGCACCCAGACCACTTCATTGAGCTGATTTGATCTGGGTGTCTGTAGTGGTCCTTTAAGTGTATGTGTTTATGCATGCACTGGCGTACATACCGCGGTCGCACGGGTCGCAGCCCTGTGACCAGGTGCCCGCCCGCCATGTGTTGCGGCCCCAGCCCGCGCAGAGTAAGCGCGGGGGGTGGGGGCACAGATCAGTTTTCGCACCGGGGCCCCATGGGTTGTGTGTACGCCACTGATGTTCAATCAATGCCAGCAAAGGAAAGAGCGAAATCCTCCTACTATTTGGTTTTATCCAGTAAGTAGGCTGGCCTGTGATGTCACTGCCAGAAGCACATGAGTTAGCACACTGACCCCTAGTGGTGCCTCTAAAGCATTAAGCTCATTATGCTTTACTGACATCTAGTGGTGCGTCTAAAGCATTAAGCTCATTATGCTTTTTTATGGCAAAAAGTCATTAATTAATAAATACCATTACACGATCTTAAAGGTTTGATTCTCTCACCCGTAACCATCACGGCTCCAACCTTACAAGGGCTGATCATCTAGCTTTATCTTCCCTTAAAAATAATTATGATCTTATCATTAAGCCGGCTGATAAGGACGGAGCCGTGGTGGTCATGAATAGAACAGATTACATCAGGGAGGTTGAACGCCAATTGAGAGATGTAAATACCTATGAAGACTGCCCCAGGGACCCTATGCCCTCCTTTACTAAATACATTAATTTGATTATTGAAGAAGCAGCCTGTCATGGAGTTAATGATAAATCTTTAAAATTATTTTTGATAATGCCTACCTTTACATATTACCTAACATACACAAGAGGCTGGTAGATCCTCCAGGTAGACCGATAGTGGCCAGCACTGACTCTGCACTGCACCCACTTTCAGTCTTCCTGGATAGAATTCTACAGCATCTTGTCAGTAAAGCCAGATCTTATATATTGGACAGCAATGATGTTCTTTGGAGACTGAGCGAAGTGGAAGCCTGGTATAAAGTAAAGTAGTAAGGCAGTGAAGGGGTTAACCCTAAATGGAATATGGTAAGAAAAAAGAGGAGAAACACTGCCATGAATATATAATTTAAAAATTAACTTTCAATAGTGAAAAGAATACAAGGTGATAATTGTATAAAATTACTCTTAATAAACCTAAATATACAGGAAGGGAATATCAAGAGATAATATGTAAAATTTAAGATTTAAAAGAAATATAACATTAAAACATGTTATTTGGAATGCCTAGATAGACATGAGACAAGTTAAATGTCCAGCTCTAAACAGAGAATACTGCGACTGTAGAATGAAATTAGACACTGAAATGGTGTAACAAAGAGAATACTGTCAAGTTACAGTCTAGTAGTCCTCAGAACATGTCGGACCACACAGCAAGGTGAGAGTACACCAGTGTGATTTGAAACAGTGTACTCTGTAAATTGCCTAAATTGCCTGTGAATCTCGGCAAAAATTTAAGACAAAAAAGAAGGTCTGTTCCCAAAATTTAAATTAACAAAAAGGTAAAAGTCCTTTATTAGTGGAATATACACAATGGGATATAAAGATAATAACACAACTATCCCAGAAATAACTTACTGACTAGAAATACGAGTCAGTTCTGGCAAACAAAAACCGAGAATCAAAATATGAAAGAAAAAAAGAGAAATAATGATAATAATGGTCTTAATAGAAGTGATGCAGGCATGAAACATGCTAATGTTTAACCGGGTAGGTGAAGCATCACAGTGTCGGTATAAAAAGCAATCATAATCACAAGGAGTAGAGGGGTCAACAAGTACTCCCAGGAGGTTTGTCTAAAGAGGTAAAACCTCTAAACCCCTAAACGGTAAGTATAGAGTTAAATGTCAGAAATCCGTGTGAGTACACACGTAGAAAGCAAGGAATGAACCTCTAAGTGAAAGGATCACCTTCTCTGTTCGGATATGCCCTGCGCTACTGAAAGTATACTAGAGTACGATTTAGTAATACAAAACTAACTGAAGGTAGTTCGATATAATATTGCAATCTAACATGCGGGTATAATGAATAGAGTAACAAAACCCCTCCCCCCCCCAAAACACAGCTTTGCAACAAAGTGCAGCTCATTACTTACACAGAAAACTTTTAAAGGGAAGACCATAATTTTAAAGGGGTAGGGTCCAAACCCCTCTCATTTTGCCTGCTGTTTATAACATTAAAATGCTTAGAAAAGGCACAAAACAAAGCTGGGAAAAGTCATACCAGGACAGGATGTAATAGTGAGTTGATGCAGGACCGACGGGTTCAAGAGATAGGAAGAACGATATTTGCTATACAGAATTTTTTCATTGATTCATTTGCATACTGTGGCGACGCCCCAGGGTTATTTTCTGCATGAAATGCACACTAGCATTAGAACACATAGAGCTGCTAGCGATACACAAATCAACCAGCAGAGGGCAATTGAGGAGGGATTAAAAGGAAGGTCTGATTCAATTGAATTATATAGCTAATAGCAATACACAGATCAGCCAGCAGAGGGCAATTGAGGAGGAATTAGAAGGAAGGTCTGATTCATTTGAATTATATAGCTGATAGCAATACACAGATCATCCAGTAGAGGGAATTTTCATTTGAGGATAGATTAGAAGGGAGAATAGCTTCAATTAAAAGAAAACCTATATTATTAATAAAATGATGTAACGCTTGCACGTTTCTATGATATCTCCAAACTATTGGGCATATATTTTATAGACAGTTTACCTAGGCATCTTTTTCAACTATTCTTTATAACAGTGCCTTTAAAAAGGCATTTGCAGCTTCCAAATGGCATGCAATGAGAATTTATTACAAACAAAGCTTTGCAATAAAGTGCAGCTCATTACTTACACAGAAAACTTTTAAAAGGTACACCATAATTTTAAAGGGGTAGGGTCCAAAACCCTCTTATTTTGCCTGCTGTTGATAACATTAAAATGCTTAGAAAAGGCAAAAAACAAAGCTGGGAAAAGTCATACCAGGACAGGATGTAATAGTGAGTTGATGCAGGACCGATGGGTTCAAGAGATAGGAAGAAAGATATTTGCTATACAGAATTTTTTCATTGATTCATTTGCATACTGTGGCGACGCTCCAGGGTTATTTTCTGCATGCAATGCACACTAGCATTAGAAAACATAGAGCTGCTAGCGATACACAAATCAACCAGCAGAGGGCAATTGAGGAGGGATTAGAAGGAAGGTCTGATTCAATAGAATTATATAGCTAATAGCAATACACAGATCATCCAGCAGAGGGCAATTGAGGAGGAATTAGAAGGAAGGTCTGATTCATTTGAAATATATAGCTGATAGCAATACACAGATCATCCAGGAGAGGGTATTTTCATTTGAGGATAGATTAGAAGGGAGAATAGCTTCAATTAAAAGAAAACCTATATTATTATTAATAAAATGATGTAACGCTTGCACGTTTCTGTGATAGCTACAAACTATTGGGCATATAGTTTATAGACAGTTTAGCTAGGCATCTTTTTCAACTATTCTTTATAACAGTGCCTTTAAAAAGGCATTTGCAGCTTCCAGATGGCATGCAATGAGAATTTATTACAAACACAACTTTGCAAGAAAGTGCAGCTCATTACTTACACAGAAAACTTTTAAAGGGAATACCATAATTTTAAAGGGGTAGGGTCCAAACCCCTCTTATTTTGCCTGCTGTTGATAACATTAAAATGTTTAGAAAAGGCACAAAACAAAGCTGGGAAAAGTCATACCAGGACAGGATGTAAAAGTGAGTTGATGCAGGACCGACGGGTTCAAGAGATAGGAAGAACGATATTTGCTATACAGAATTTTTTCATTGATTCATTTGCATACTGTGGCGACGCCCCAGGGTTATTTTCTGCATGCAATGCACACTAGCATTAGAACACATAGAGCTGCTAGCGATACACAAATCAACCAGCAGAGGGCAATTGAGGAGGGATTAGAAGGAAGGTCTGATTCAATTGAATTATATAGCTAATAGCAATACACAGATCATCCAGCAGAGGGCATTGAGGAGGAATTAGAAGGAAGGTCTAATTCATTTGAATTATATAGCTGACAGCAATACACAGATCATACAGGAGAGGGTATTTTCATTTGAGGATAGATTAGAAGGGAGAATAGCTTCAATTAAAAGAAAACCTATATTATTATTATTATTAATAAAATGATGTAACGCTTGCACGTTTCTATGATATCTCCAAACTATTGGGCATATATTTTATAGACAGTTTACCTATGCATCTTTTTCAACTATTCTTCATAACAGTGCCTTTAAAAAGGCATTTGCAACTTCCAGATGGCATGCAATGAGAATTTATTACAAACACAACTTTGCAACAAAGTGCAGCTCATTACTTACACAGAAAACTTTTAAAGGGAAGACCATAATTTTAAAGGGGTAGGGTCCAAACCCCTCTTATTTTGCCTGCTGTTGATAACATTAAAATGTTTAGAAAAGGCACAAAACAAAGCTTGGAAAAGTAATACCAGGACAGGATGTAATAGTTAGTTGATGCAGGACCGACGGGTTCAAGAGATAGGAAGAATGATATTTGCTACTGTGGCGACGCCCCAGGGTTATTTTCTGCATGCAATGCACACTAGCATTAGAACACATAGAGCTGCTAGCGATACACAAATCAACCAGCAGAGGGCAATTGAGGAGGGATTAGAAGGAAGGTCTGATTCAATTAAATTATATAGCTAATAGCAATACACAGATCATCCAGCAGAGGGCAATTGAGGAGGAATTAGAAGGAAGGTCTGATTCATTTGAAATATATAGCTGATAGCAATACACAGATCATCCAGGAGAGGGTATTTTCATTTGAGGATAGATTAGAAGGGAGAATAGCTTCAATTAAAAGAAAACCTATATTATTATTAATAAAATGATGTAACGCTTGCACGTTTCTATGATATCTCCACACTGTTGGGCATATATTTTATAGACAGTTTACCTATGCATCTTTTTCAACTATTCTTTATAACAGTGCCTTTAAATAGGCATTTGCAACTTCCAGATGGCATGCAATGAGAATTTATTACAAACACAACTTTGCAACAAAGTGCAGCTCATTACTTACACAGAAAACTTTTAAAGGAAAGACCATAATTTTAAAGGGGTAGGGTCCAAACCCCTCTTATTTTGCCTGCTGTTGATAACATTAAAATGTTTATAAAAGGCACAAAACAAAGCTGGGAAAAGTAATACCAGGACAGGATGTAATAGTGAGTTGATGCAGGACCGACGGGTTCAAGAGATAGGAAGAACGATATTTGCTATACAGAATTTTTTCATTGATTCATTTGCATACTGTGGCGACGCCCCAGGGTTATTTTCTGCATGCAATGCACACTAGCATTAGAACACATAGAGCTGCTAGCGATACACAAATCAACCAGCAGAGGGCAATTGAGGAGGGATTAGCAGGAAGGTCTGATTCACTTGAATTATATAGCTAATAGCAATACACAGATCATCCAGCAGAGGGCAATTGAAGAGGAATTAGAAGGAAGGTCTTATTCATTTGAATTATATAGCTGATAGCAATACACAGATCATCCAGGAGAGGGTATTTTCATTTGAGGATAGATTAGAAAGAAGAATAGCTTCAATTAAAAGAAAACCTATATTATTATTATTATAATTATTATTATTAAAATGATGTCATGCTTGCACGTTTCTATGATATCTCCAAACTGTTGGGCATATATTTTATAGACAGTTTACCTAGGCATCTTTTTCAACTATTCTTTATAACAGTGCCTTTAAAAAGGCATTTGCAGCTTCCAAATGGCATGCAATGAGAATTTATTACAAACAAAGCTTTGCAATAAAGTGCAGCTCATTACTTACACAGAAAACTTTTAAAAGGTACACCATAATTTTAAAGGGGTAGGGTCCAAAACCCTCTTATTTTGCCTGCTGTTGATAACATTAAAATGCTTAGAAAAGGCAAAAAACAAAGCTGGGAAAAGTCATACCAGGACAGGATGTAATAGTGAGTTGATGCAGGACCGATGGGTTCAAGAGATAGGAAGAACGATATTTGCTATACAGAATTTTTTCATTGATTCATTTGCATACTGTGGCGACGCTCCAGGGTTATTTTCTGCATGCAATGCACACTAGCATTAGAAAACATAGAGCTGCTAGCGATACACAAATCAACCAGCAGAGGGCAATTGAGGAGGGATTAGAAGGAAGGTCTGATTCAATAGAATTATATAGCTAATAGCAATACACAGATCATCCAGCAGAGGGCAATTGAGGAGGAATTAGAAGGAAGGTCTGATTCATTTGAATTATATAGCTGATAGCAATACACAAATCATCCAGGAGAGGGTATTTTCAGTTGAGGATAGATTAGAAGGGAGAATAGCTTCTATTAAAAGAAAGCCTATATTATTATTAATAAAAAGATGTAACGCTTGCACGTTTCTGTGATAGCTACAAACTATTGGACATATAGTTTATAGACAGTTTAGCTAGGCATCTTTTTCAACTATTCTTTATAACAGTGCCTTTAAAAAGGCATTTGCAGCTTCCAGATGGCATGCAATGAGAATTTATTACAAACACAACTTTGCAAGAACGTGCAGCTCATTACTTACACAGAAAACTTTTAAAGGGAATACCATAATTTTAAAGGGGTAGGGTCCAAACCCCTCTTATTTTGCCTGCTGTTGATAACATTAAAATGTTTAGAAAAGGCACAAAACAAAGCTGGGAAAAGTCATACCAGGACAGGATGTAATAGTGAGTTGATGCAGGACCGACGGGTTCAAGAGATAGGAAGAACGATATTTGCTATACAGAATTTTTTCATTGATTCATTTGCATACTGTGGCGACGCCCCAGGGTTATTTTCTGCATGCAATGCACACTAGCATTAGAACACATAGAGCTGCTAGCGATACACAAATCAACCAGCAGAGGGCAATTGAGGAGGGATTAGAAGGAAGGTCTGATTCAATTAAATTATATAGCTAATAGCAATACACAGATCATCCAGCAGAGGGCAATTGAGGAGGAATTAGAAGGAAGGTCTGATTCATTTGAAATATATAGCTGATAGCAATACACAGATCATCCAGGAGAGGGTATTTTCATTTGAGGATAGATTAGAAGGGAGAATAGCTTCAATTAAAAGAAAACCTATATTATTATTAATAAAATGATGTAACGCTTGCACGTTTCTATGATATCTCCAAACTGTTGGGCATATATTTTATAGACAGTTTACCTATGCATCTTTTTCAACTATTCTTTATAACAGTGCCTTTAAATAGGCATTTGCAACTTCCAGATGGCATGCAATGAGAATTTATTACAAACACAACTTTGCAACAAAGTGCAGCTCATTACTTACACAGAAAAGTTTTAAAGGAAATACCATAATTTTAAAGGGGTAGGGTCCAAACCCCTCTTATTTTGCCTGCTGTTGATAACATTAAAATGTTTAGAAAAGGCACAAAACAAAGCTGGGAAAAGTAATACCAGGACAGGATGTAATAGTGAGTTGATGCAGGACCGACGGGTTCAAGAGATAGGAAGAACGATATTTGCTATACAGAATTTTTTCATTGATTCATTTGCATACTGTGGCGACGCCCCAGGGTTATTTTCTGCATGCAATGCACACTAGCATTAGAACACATAGAGCTGCTAGCGATACACAAATCAACCAGCAGAGGGCAATTGAGGAGGGATTAGCAGGAAGGTCTGATTCACTTGAATTATATAGCTAATAGCAATACACAGATCATCCAGCAGAGCGCAATTGAAGAGGAATTAGAAGGAAGGTCTTATTCATTTGAATTATATAGCTGATAGCAATACACAGATCATCCAGGAGAGGGTATTTTCATTTGAGGATAGATTAGAAAGAAGAATAGCTTCAATTAAAAGAAAACCTATATTATTATTATTATAATTATTATTATTAAAATGATGTCATGCTTGCACGTTTCTATGATATCTCCAAACTGTTGGGCATATATTTTATAGACAGTTTACCTAGGCATCTTTTTCAACTATTCTTTATAACAGTGCCTTTAAAAAGGCATTTGCAGCTTCCAAATGGCATGCAATGAGAATTTATTACAAACAAAGCTTTGCAATAAAGTGCAGCTCATTACTTACACAGAAAACTTTTAAAGGGTATACCATAATTTTAAAGGGGTAGGGTCCAAAACCCTCTTATTTTGCCTGCTGTTGATAACATTAAAATGCTTAGAAAAGGCACAAAACAAAGCTGGGAAAAGTCATACCAGGACAGGATGTAATAGTGAGTTGATGCAGGACCGACGGGTTCAAGAGATAGGAAGAATGATATTTGCTATACAGAATTTTTTCATTGAATCATTTGCATACTGTGGCGACGCCCCAGGGTTATTTTCTGCATGCAATGCACACTAGCATTAGAACACATAGAGCTGCTAGCGATACACAAATCAACCAGCAGAGGGCAAATGAGGAGGGATTAGAAGGAAGGTCTGATTCAATTGAATTATATAGCTAATAGCAATACACAGATCATCCAGCAGAGGGCAATTGAGGAGGAATTAGAAGGAAGGTCTGATTTATTTGAATTATATAGCTGATAGCAATACACAGATCATCCAGGAGAGGGTATTTTCATTTGAGGATAGATTAGAAGGGAGAATAGCCTCAATTAAAAGAAAACCTATATTATTATTATTAATAAAATGATGTAACGCTTGCACGTTTCTATGATATCTCCAAACTATTGGGCATATATTTTATAAACAGTTTACCTAAGCATCTTTTTCAACTATTCTTCATAACAGTGCCTTTAAAAAAGAATTTGCAGCTTCCAGATGGCATGCAATGAGAATTTATTACAAACACAACTTTGCAACAAAGTGCAGCTCATTACTAAACCAGAAAACTTTTAATGGAAAGACCAAAAATTTTAAAGGGGTAGGGTCCAAACCCCTCTTATTTTGCCTGCTGTTGATAACATTAAAATGTTTAGAAAAGGCACAAAACAAAGCTGGGAAAAGTCATACCAGGACAGGATGTAATAGTGAGTTGATGCAGGACCGACGGGTTCAAGAGATAGGAAGAACGATATTTGCTATACAGAATTTTTTCATTGATTCATTTGCATACTGTGGCGACGCCCCAGGGTTATTTTCTGCATGCAATGCACACTAGCATTAGAACACATAGAGCTGCTAGCGATACACAAATCAACCAGCAGAGGGCAATTGAGGAGGGATTAGAAGGAAAGTCTGATTCAATTGAATTATATAGCTAATAGCAATACACAGATCATCCAGCAGAGGGCATTGAGGAGGAATTAGAAGGAAGGTCTAATTCATTTGAATTATATAGCTGACAGCAATACACAGATCATCCAGGAGAGGGTATTTTCATTTGAGGATAGATTAGAAGGGAGAATAGCTTCAATTAAAAGAAAACCTATATTATTATTATTATTAATAAAATGATGTAACGCTTGCACGTTTCTATGATATCTCCAAACTATTGGGCATATATTTTATAGACAGTTTACCTATGCATCTTTTTCAACTATTCTTCATAACAGTGCCTTTAAAAAGGCATTTGCAACTTCCAGATGGCATGCAATGAGAATTTATTACAAACACAACTTTGCAACAAAGTGCAGCTCATTACTTACACAGTAAACTTTTAAAGGGAAGACCATAATTTTAAAGGGGTAGGGTCCAAACCCCTCTTATTTTGCCTGCTGTTGATAACATTAAAATGTTTAGAAAAGGCACAAAACAAAGCTTGGAAAAGTCATACCAGGACAGGATGTAATAGTTAGTTGATGCAGGACCCACGGGTTCAAGAGATAGGAAGAATGATATTTGCTACTGTGGCGACGCCCCAGGGTTATTTTCTGCATGCAATGCACACTAGCATTAGAACACATAGAGCTGCTAGCGATACACAAATCAACCAGCAGAGGGCAATTGAGGAGGGATTAGAAGGAAGGTCTGATTCAATTAAATTATATAGCTAATAGCAATACACAGATCATCCAGCAGAGGGCAATTGAGGAGGAATTAGAAGGAAAGTCTGATTCAATTGAATTATATAGCTAATAGCAATACACAGATCATCCAGCAGAGGGCATTGAGGAGGAATTAGAAGGAAGGTCTAATTCATTTGAATTATATAGCTGACAGCAATACACAGATCATCCAGGAGAGGGTATTTTCATTTGAGGATAGATTAGAAGGGAGAATAGCTTCAATTAAAAGAAAACCTATATTATTATTATTATTAATAAAATGATGTAACGCTTGCACGTTTCTATGATATCTCCAAACTATTGGGCATATATTTTATAGACAGTTTACCTATGCATCTTTTTCAACTATTCTTCATAACAGTGCCTTTAAAAAGGCATTTGCAACTTCCAGATGGCATGCAATGAGAATTTATTACAAACACAACTTTGCAACAAAGTGCAGCTCATTACTTACACAGTAAACTTTTAAAGGGAAGACCATAATTTTAAAGGGGTAGGGTCCAAACCCCTCTTATTTTGCCTGCTGTTGATAACATTAAAATGTTTAGAAAAGGCACAAAACAAAGCTTGGAAAAGTCATACCAGGACAGGATGTAATAGTTAGTTGATGCAGGACCCACGGGTTCAAGAGATAGGAAGAATGATATTTGCTACTGTGGCGACGCCCCAGGGTTATTTTCTGCATGCAATGCACACTAGCATTAGAACACATAGAGCTGCTAGCGATACACAAATCAACCAGCAGAGGGCAATTGAGGAGGGATTAGAAGGAAGGTCTGATTCAATTAAATTATATAGCTAATAGCAATACACAGATCATCCAGCAGAGGGCAATTGAGGAGGAATTAGAAGGAAGGTCTGATTCATTTGAAATATATAGCTGATAGCAATACACAGATCATCCAGGAGAGGGTATTTTCATTTGAGGATAGATTAGAAGGGAGAATAGCTTCAATTAAAAGAAAACCTATATTATTATTAATAAAATGATGTAACGCTTGCACGTTTCTATGATATCTCCAAACTATTGGGCATATATTTTACACACAGTTTACCTAGGCCTCTTTTTCAACTATTCTTTATAACAGTGCCTTTACAAAGGCATTTGCAGCTTCCAGATGGCATGCAATGAGAATTTATTACAAACACAACTTTGCAACAAAGTGCAGCTCATTACTTAAACAGAAAACTTTTAAAGGAAAGACCATAATTTTAAAGGGCTAGGGTCCAAACCCCTCTTATTTTGCCTGCTGTTGATAACATTAAAATGTTTAGAAAAGGCACAAAACAAAGCTGGGAAAAGTCATACCAGGACAGGATGTAATAGTGAGTTGATGCAGCACCGACGGGTTCAAGAGATGGGAAGAACGATATTTGCAATACAGAATTTTTTCATTGATTCATTTGCATACTGTGGCGACGCCCCAGGGTTATTTTCTGCATGCAATGCACACTAGCATTAGAACACATAGAGCTGCTAGCGATACACAAATCAACCAGCAGAGGGCAATTGAGGAGGGATTAGAAGGAAGGTCTGATTCAATTGAATTATATAGCTAATAGCAATACACAGATCATCCAGCAGAGGGCAATTGAGGAGGAATTAGAAGGAAGGTCTGATTCATTTGAATTATATAGCTGATAGCAATACACAGATCATCCAGGAGAGGGTATTTTCATTTGAGGATAGATTAGAAGGGAGAATAGCTTCAATTAAAAGAAAACCTATATTATTATTAATAAAATGATGTAACGCTTGCACGTTTCTATGATATCTCCAAACTGTTGGGCATATATTTTATAGACAGTTTACCTAGGCATCTTTTTCAACTATTCTTTATAACAGTGCCTTTAAAAAGGCATTTGCAGCTTCCAGATGGCATGCAATGAGAATTTATTACAAACACAACTTTGCAACAAAGTGCAGCTCATTACTTACACAGAAAACTTTTAATATGAAGACTATAATTTTAAAGGGGTAGGGTCCAAACCCCTCTTATTTTGCCTGCTGTTGATAACATTAAAATGTTTAGAAAAGGCACAAAACAAAGCTGGGAAAAGTCATACCAGGACAGGATGTAATAGTGAGTTGATGCAGGACCGACGGGTTCAAGAGATAGGAAGAATGATATTTGCTATACAGAATTTTTCATTGATTCATTTGCATACTGTAGCGATGCCCCAGGGTTATTTTCTGCATGCAATGCACACTAGCATTAGAACACATAGAGCTACTAGCGATACACAAATCAACCAGCAGAGGGCAATTGAGGAGGGATTAGAAGGAAGGTCTGATTAATTTGAATTATATAGCTAATAGCAATACACAGATCATCCAGCAGAGGGCAATTGAGGAGGAATTAGAAGGAAGGTCTGATTAATTTGAATTATATAGCTGATAGCAATACACAGATCATCCAGGAGAGGGTATTTTCATTTGAGGATAGATTAGAAGGGAGAATAGCTTCAATTAAAAGTAAACCTATATTATTATTATTATTATTATTATTATTATTATTATTATTATTAATAATAAAATGATGTTATGCTTGCACGTTTCTATGATATCTCCAAACTATTGGGCATATATTTTATAGACAGTTTACCTAGGCATCTTTTTCAACTATTCTTTATAACAGTGCCTTTAAAAAGGCATTTGCAGCTTCCAAATGGCATGCAATGAGAATTTATTACAAACAAAGCTTTGCAATAAAGTGCAGCTCATTACTTACACAGAAAACTTTTAAAAGGTACACCATAATTTTAAAGGGGTAGGGTCCAAAACCCTCTTATTTTGCCTGCTGTTGATAACATTAAAATGCTTAGAAAAGGCAAAAAACAAAGCTGGGAAAAGTCATACCAGGACAGGATGTAATAGTGAGTTGATGCAGGACCGATGGGTTCAAGAGATAGGAAGAACGATATTTGCTATACAGAATTTTTTCATTGATTCATTTGCATACTGTGGCGACGCTCCAGGGTTATTTTCTGCATGCAATGCACACTAGCATTAGAAAACATAGAGCTGCTAGCGATACACAAATCAACCAGCAGAGGGCAATTGAGGAGGGATTAGAAGGAAGGTCTGATTCAATAGAATTATATAGCTAATAGCAATACACAGATCATCCAGCAGAGGGCAATTGAGGAGGAATTAGAAGGAAGGTCTGATTCATTTGAATTATATAACTGATAGCAATACACAGATCATCCAGGAGAGGGTATTTTCATTTGAGGATAGATTAGAAGGGAGAATAGCTTCTATTAAAAGAAAGCCTATATTATTATTAATAAAAAGATGTCACGCTTGCACGTTTCTGTGATAGCTACAAACTATTGGGCATATATTTTATAGACAGTTTAGCTAGGCATCTTTTTCAACTATTCTTTATAACAGTGCCTTTAAAAAGGCATTTGCAGCTTCCAGATGGCATGCAATGAGAATTTATTACAAACACAACTTTGCAAGAAAGTGCAGCTCATTACTTACACAGAAAACTTTTAAAGGGAATACCCTAATTTTAAAGGGGTAGGGTCCAAACCCTCTTATTTTGCCTGCTGTTGATAACATTAAAATGTTTAGAAAAGGCACAAAACAAAGCTGGGAAAAGTCATACCAGGACAGGATGTAATAGTGAGTTGATGCAGGACCGACGGGTTCAAGAGATAGGAAAAACGATATTTGCTATACAGAATTTTTTCATTGATTCATTGGCATACTGTGGCGACGCTCCAGGGTTATTTTCTGCATGCAATGCACACTAGCATTAGAACACATAGAGCTGCTAGCGATACACAAATCAACCAGCAGAGGGCAATTGAGGAGGGATTAGAAAGAAGGTCTGATTCAATAGAATTATATAGCTAATAGCAATACACAGATCATCCAGCAGAGGGCAATTGAGGAGGAATTAGAAGGAAGGTCTGATTCATTTGAATTATATAGCTGATAGCAATACACAGATCATCCAGGAGAGGGTATTTTCATTTGAGGATAGATTAGAAGGGAGAATAGCTTCAATTAAAAGTAAACCTATATTATTATTATTAATAAAATGATGTAACGCTTGCACGTTTCTATGATATCTCCAAACTATTGGGCATATATTTTATAGACAGTTTACCTATGCATCTTTTTCAACTATTCTTTATAACAGTGCCTTTAAATAGGCATTTGCAGCTTCCAGATGGCATGCAATGAGAATTTATTACAAACACAACTTTGCAACAAAGTGCAGCTCATTACTTACACAGAAAACTTTTAAAGGGAATACCATAATTTTAAAGGGGTAGGGTCCAAACCCCTCTTACTTTGCCTGCTGTTGATAACATTAAAATGTTTAGAAAAGGCACAAAACAAAGCTGGGAAAAGTCATACCAGGACAGGATGTAATAGTGAGTTGATGCAGGACCGACGGGTTCAAGAGATAGGAAGAACGATATTTGCTATACAGAATTTTTTCATTGATTCATTTGCATACTGTGGCGACGCCCCAGGGTTATTTTCTGCATGCAATGCACACTAGCATTAGAACACATAGAGCTGCTAGCGATACATAAATCAACCAGCAGAGGGCAATTGAGGAGGGATTAGAAAGAAGGTCTGATTCAATAGAATTATATAGCTAATAGCAATACACAGATCATCCAGCAGAGGGCAATTGAGGAGGAATTAGAAGGAAGGTCTGATTCATTTGAATTATATAGCTGATAGCAATACACAGATCATCCAGGAGAGGGTATTTTCATTTGAGGATAGATTAGAAGGGAGAATAGCTTCAATTAAAAGTAAACCTATATTATTATTAATAAAATGATGTAACGCTTGCACGTTTCTATGATATCTCCAAACTGTTGGGCATATATTTTATAGACAGTTTACCTAGGCATCTTTTTCAACTATTCTTTATAACAGTGCCTTTAAAAAGGCATTTGCAGCTTCCAGATGGCATGCAATGAGAATTTATTACAAACACAACTTTGCAACAAAGTGCAGCTCATTACTTACACAGAAAACTTTTAATAGGAAGACTATAATTTTAAAGGGGTAGGGTCCAAACCCCTCTTATTTTGCCTGCTGTTGATAACATTAAAATGTTTAGAAAAGGCACAAAACAAAGCTGGAAAAAGTCATACCAGGACAGGATGTAATAGTGAGTTGATGCAGGACCGACGGGTTCAAGAGATAGGAAGAACGATATTTGCTATACAGAATTTTTTCATTGATTCATTTGCATACTGTGGCGACGCCCCAGGGTTATTTTCTGCATGCAATGCACACTAGCATTAGAACACATAGAGCTGCTAGCGATACACAAATCAACCAGCAGAGGGCAATTGAGGAGGGATTAGAAGGAAGGTCTGATTCAATTGAATTATATAGCTAATAGCAATACACAGATCATCAAGCAGAGGGCAACTGAAGAGGAATTAGACGGAAGGTCTGATTCATTTGAATTATATAGCTGATAGCAATACACAGATAATCCAGGAGAGGGCATTTTCATTTGAGGATAGATTAGAAGGGAGAATAGCTTCAATTAAAATAAAACCTATATTATTATTATTATTAATAAAATGATGTAACGCTTGCACGTTTCTATGATATCTCCAAACTATTGGGCATATATTTTATAGACAGTTTACCTATGCATCTTTTTCAACTATTCTTTATAACAGTGCCTTTAAATAGGCATTTGCAGCTTCCAGATGGCACGCAATGAGAATTTATTACAAACACAACTTTGCAACATAGTGCAGCTCATTATTTACACAGAAAACTTTTAAAGGAAAGACCATAATTTTAAAGGGGTAGGGTCCAAACCCCTCTTATTTTGCCTGCTGTTGATAACATTAAAATGTTTAGAAAAGGCACAAAACAAAGCTGGGAAAAGTCATACCAGGACAGGATGTAATAGTGAGTTGATGCAGGACCGACGGGTTCAAGAGATAGGAAGAACGATATTTGCTATACAGAATTTTTTCATTGATTCATTTGCATACTGTGGCGACGCCCCAGGGTTATTTTCTGCATGCAATGCACACTAGCATTAGAACACATAGAGCTGCTAGCGATACACAAATCAACCAGCAGAGGGCAATTGAGGAGGGATTAGAAAGAAGGTCTGATTCAATAGAATTATATAGCTAATAGCAATACACAGATCATCCAGCAGAGGGCAATTGAGGAGGAATTAGAAGGAAGGTCTGATTCATTTGAATTATATAGCTGATAGCAATACACAGATCATCCAGGAGAGGGTATTTTCATTTGAGGATAGATTAGAAGGGAGAATAGCTTCAATTAAAAGAAAACCTATATTATTATTAATAAAATGATGTAACGCTTGCACTTTCTATGATATCTCCATACTATTGGGCATATATTTTATAGACAGTTTACCTAGGCATCTTTTTCAACTATTCTTTATAACAGTGCCTTTAACCCCTTAAGGACACATGACATGTGTGACATGTCATGATTCCCTTTTATTCCAGAGGATTGGTCCTTAAAGGGTTAAAAAGGCATTTAAAGCTTCCAGATAGCATGCAATGAGAATTTATTACAAACACAATTTTGCAACAAAGTGCAGCTCATTACTTACACAGAAAACTTTTAATGTTAAGACCATAATTTTAAAGGGGTAGGGTCCAAACCCCTCTTATTGTGCCTGCTTTTGATAACATTAAAATGTTTAGAAAAGGCACAAAACAAAGCTGGGAAAAGTCATACCAGGACAGGATGTAATAGTGAGTTGATGCAGGACCGACGGGTTCAAGAGATAGGAAGAATGATATTTGCTATACAGAATTTTTTAATTGATTCATTTGCATACTGTGGCGACGCCCCAGGGTTATTTTCTGCATGCAATGCACACTAGCATTAGAACACATAGAGCTGCTAGCGATACACAAATCAACCAGCAGAGGGCAAATGAGGAGGGATTAGAAGGAAGGTCTGATTCAATTGAATTATATAGCTAATAGCAATACACAGATCATCCAGCAGAGGGCAATTGAGGAGGAATTAGAAGGAAGGTCTGATTTATTTGAATTATATAGCTGATAGCAATACACAGATCATCCAGGAGAGGGTATTTTCATTTGAGGATAGATTAGAAGGGAGAATAGCCTCAATTAAAAGAAAACCTATATTATTATTATTAATAAAATGATGTAACGCTTGCACGTTTCTATGATATCTCCAAACTATTGGGCATATATTTTATAAACAGTTTACTTAAGCATCTTTTTCAACTATTCTTCATAACAGTGCCTTTAAAAAGGAATTTGCAGCTTCCAGATGGCATGCAATGAGAACTTATTACAAACACAACTTTGCAACAAAGTGCAGCTCATTACTAAACCAGAAAACTTTTAATGGGAAGACCAAAAATTTTAAAGGGGTAGGGTCCAAACCCCTCTTACTTTGCCTGCTGTTGATAACATTAAAATGTTTAGAAAAGGCACAAAACAAAGCTGGGAAAAGTCATACCAGGACAGGATGTAATAGTGAGTTGATGCAGGACCGACGGGTTCAAGAGATAGGAAGAACGATATTTGCTATACAGAATTTTTTCATTGATTCATTTGCATACTGTGGCGACGCCCCAGGGTTATTTTCTGCATGCAATGCACACTAGCATTAGAACACATAGAGCTGCTAGCGATACACAAATCAAGCAGCAGAGGGCAATTGAGGAGGGATTAGAAGGAAGGTTTGATTCAATTGAATTATATAGCTAATAGCAATACACAGATCATCCAGCAGAGGGCATTGAGGAGGAATTAGAAGGAAGGTCTAATTCATTTGAATTATATAGCTGACAGCAATACACAGATCATCCAGGAGAGGGTATTTTCATTTGAGGATAGATTAGAAGGGAGAATAGCTTCAATTAAAAGAAAACCTATATTATTATTATTATTAATAAAATGATGTAACGCTTGCACGTTTCTATGATATCTCCAAACTATTGGGCATATATTTTATAGACAGTTTACCTATGCATCTTTTTCAACTATTCTTCATAACAGTGCCTTTAAAAAGGCATTTGCAACTTCCAGATGGCATGCAATGAGAATTTATTACAAACACAACTTTGCAACAAAGTGCAGCTCATTACTTACACAGAAAACTTTTAAAGGGAAGACCATAATTTTAAAGGGGTAGGGTCCAAACCCCTCTTATTTTGCCTGCTGTTGATAACATTAAAATGTTTAGAAAAGGCACAAAACAAAGCTTGGAAAAGTCATACCAGGACAGGATGTAATAGTTAGTTGATGCAGGACCGACGGGTTCAAGAGATAGGAAGAATGATATTTGCTACTGTGGCGACGCCCCAGGGTTATTTTCTGCATGCAATGCACACTAGCATTAGAACACATAGAGCTGCTAGCGATACACAAATCAACCAGCAGAGGGCAATTGAGGAGGGATTAGAAGGAAGGTCTGATTCAATTGAATTATATAGCTAATAGCAATACACAGATCATCCAGCAGAGGGCAATTGAGGAGGAATTAGAAGGAAGGTCTGATTCATTTGAATTATATAGCTGATAGCAATACACAGATCATCCAGGAGAGGGTATTTTCATTTGAGGATAGATTAGAAGGGAGAATAGCTTAAGTTAAAAGAAAACCTATATTATTATTAATAAAATGATGTAACGCTTGCACGTTTCTATGATATCTCCAAACTGTTGGGCATATATTTTATAGACAGTTTACCTAGGCATCTTTTTCAACTATTCTTTATAACAGTGCCTTTAAAAAGGCATTTGCAGCTTCCAGATGGCATGCAATGAGAATTTATTACAAACACAACTTTGCAACAAAGTGCAGCTCATTACTTACACAGAAAACTTTTAAAAGGAAGACTATAATTTTAAAGGGGTAGGGTCCAAACCCCTCTTATTTTGCCTGCTGTTGATAACATTAAAATGTTTAGAAAAGGCACAAAACAAAGCTGGGAAAAGTCATACCAGGACAGGATGTAATAGTGAGTTGATGCAGGACCGACGGGTTCAAGAGATAGGAAGAACGATATTTGCTATACAGAATTTTTTTATTGATTCATTTGCATACTGTGGCGACGCCCCAGGGTTATTTTCTGCATGCAATGCACACTAGCATT
Source organism: Pelobates fuscus (assembly GCF_036172605.1). Taxonomy (NCBI): domain Eukaryota; kingdom Metazoa; phylum Chordata; class Amphibia; order Anura; family Pelobatidae; genus Pelobates; species Pelobates fuscus. The sequence goes on along the minus strand of NC_086322.1, from coordinate 137,878,378 downwards.
AGAACACATAGAGCTGCTAGCGATACACAAATCCACCAGCAGAGGGCAATTGAGGAGGGATTAGAAGGAAGGTCTGATTCAATTAAATTATATAGCTAATAGCAATACACAGATCATCCAGCAGAGGGCAATTGAGGAGGCATTAGAAGGAAGGTCTGATTCATTTGAAATATATAGCTGATAGCAATACACAGATCATCCAGGAGAGGGTATTTTCATTTGAGGATAGATTAGAAGGGAGAATAGCTTCAATTAAAAGAAAACCTATATTATTATTATTATTATTAATAAAATGATGTTATGCTTGCACGTTTCTATGATATGTCCAAACTATTGGGCATATATTTTATAGACAGTTTACCTATGCATCTTTTTCAACTATTCTTCATAACAGTGCCTTTAAAAAGGCATTTGCAGCTTCCAGATGGCATGCAAGGAGAATTTATTACAAACACAACTTTGCAACAAAGTGCAGCTCATTACTTACACAGAAAACTTTTAAAGGGAAAACCATAATTTTAAAGGGGTAGGGTCCAAACCCCTCTTATTTTGCCTGCTGTTGATAACATTAAAACGTTTAGAAAAGGCACAAAACAAAGCTGGGAAAAGTCATACCTGGACAGGATGTAATAGTGAGTTGATGCAGGACCGACGGGTTCAAGAGATAGGAAGAATGATATTTGCTATACAGAATTTTTTCATTGATTCATTTGCATACTGTGGCGATGCCCCAGGGTTATTTTCTGCATGCAATGCACACTAGCATTAGAACACATAGAGCTGCTAGCGATACACAAATCAACCAGCAGAGGGCAATTGAGGAGGGATTAGAAGGAAGGTCTGATTCAATTGAATTATATAGCTAATAGCAATACACAGATCATCCAGCAGAGGGCAATTGAGGAGGAATTAGAAGGAAGGTCTGATTCATTTGAAATATATATAGCTGATAGCAATACACAGATCATCCAGGAGAGGGTATTTTCATTTGAGGATAGATTAGAAGGGAGAATAGCTTCAATTAAAAGAAAACCTATATTATTATTAATAAAATGATGTAACGCTTGCACGTTTCTATGATATCTCCAAACTATTGGGCATATATTTTATAGACAGCTTACCTAGGCATCTTTTTCAACTATTCTTTATAACATTGCCTTTAAAAAAGCATTTGCAGCTTCCAGATGGCATGCAATGAGAATTTATTACAAACACAACTTTGCAACAAAGTGCAGCTCGCGGGGAGATCGTTTGCGTGATGACGTAGAAGTGGGCGGTGGTACGCACGCATCCTGAGGCGGGGAGGCTGAACTCGTAATGGAGGATTAACGCAGCGTTCTGTGGCAGCGATTGAAGCAAGGTGCTCCGTTTGTAAGGGTCGTGGGAGTCGCAAGAAAACAGGTCGAGTCCGGTGCAGGAGAGCGAACAGAGCGCTGACAGACAGCAAACAGACCGATTGCGATTGTGAGTCCGGGAGTTCGTGGGAGAGGGTACAGACTTACCGGTCCGTTCAGTGTGAGCGCGAACAGGAGCAGCACCCCAGGATGCCTTAAGAGTTAAAGGACGCCGAGAAAATTAACCACATACAACCGGCTTTAAAAAGAATGAAAAAGAAGAAAAGCTAAGTACTTCCTCTTTCTTTATATAACTGTAGAACGGGGGGGTAGAACCGACAGAAGATCAAGAGAGGAGGAAAAACTGACATCGAAAATACTTTTTACTATTATTTAGGACGGAATAAGGGGAGAGAAAAGGGGGTGAAGGAGAGAGAAACTTAAAAAAAAAAAAAAACTTTACTTACCAAACCACAGAGTTAACTAATAAATTAGAATCATCAGAGGAAAGGGAAAGTTTTGAATAATCTCTATTTGAAAACCTTCAAAAAAAAAAAAAGAAATAGAAAAGGAAAGGAGAAGAAAAGAAATAAGTGAAGAGTGAAACAAAGGCAGAGAGAGCATGGCAACTAAGCCATCAGGAAAAGCTGCCATCAAAAAAGCAGCAAAACAAGATCTACAACTAGAAAAAAAAAAGGCCTCCATAAACTTTTTCTCACCAGGACAAAAACCTAATGAAGAAAAAAATCTTGATATCTCAAATATATATTCATCAAAAGGTGAAGAATCAATTCAAAGCTTGTCCAGTCAAACAGAAAACTACATTACTGCAGATTTTCTAAAACAGTGCTTAGAAGAGCAATTGGTAGCAATAACAGCTGAATTTAATAAAAATACAGCTGAGACAAAAAAACAATTTGTAGAAATATTGGAACAATTAAAGCAAAGTGAAGACAAAATCACTGCCCTAGAATTTGAAAGCAGAACATACAAAGAACAAAATGATCAGCTGAATAAGCAAGTGAGACAAATAGAAGGAAAACTAGGAGACTTAGAAGACCGTTCAAGAAGAAACAATTTGAGATTAAGAAATGTCTCAGAAGCAGTAACACAAGATAAAATACCTGAGTATTTGGATACTCTATGGGCAACACTCAATCTAGATTTGCCGACCCTAAATACCAAAATGGAGAGATACCATCGTTTAAACAAAGCTAGAACAGCTCCTCAACAATCACCGAGAGATATAATAATCCATTTTCAGTCCTTCCAGTTTAAGGAAGCAATATTATATGCATTTAGGAAAAAACAGATTAATATAGAAAAGTTTGGTGATATCAAGATATTTCAGGACCTATCTTTCTACACTAGACAACAAAGAAAGAAATTCATGTCAGTTACAAATACACTAAGAAACTCAAACATCAAATACTCCTGGATCTACCCCTGTAAAATAAAAATTATTACAGAAGGAATAACCGAGATATTTACGACTCCACCCCAGATTGAAGAATGGATAAAGAAGAAAGAGAAATAACTTAATAAAAAAGGAAAGAAGAAGAAAAAAAAGGGGAAAAGAGACGAGGAGGAGTGAGAGGGAAGAAGAGGGAAGAAGGAAGCTGCTGGAGATCAACAGAAGAAGAAAAAAGGGGAAAATAATCAAAGGGGAAAAGATCAATTGACCCAAAGACATCTAGAAACTTCTAAAGGACACTGAAATATTTAAAAACATAATATTCAAAAGCATAAAATAGACTCTACTCAAAAAGAAGAAATCAACTAGAAGGAAAAAAAAAAGGAAAAAGAAAACTTCTAGACTTTTTTTTTTTTTTTTTTTTTTAGCAAGGATAAGCACATGATATTAAGTATGATATGGGAAAGCATAAGAGGGAAATCACAGCTAAAAGGGAAAGTGAAGAGAGGGAAAAGTAAAGGGAAGAGAAATTACAAATGTTCACTTTTTTCTTTTTTTTTTTTTTTTTTTTCTCACTAAATTAAGGTTTACGCAAGGTAACACACATGATATTAAATAAGAAACATTAAAGTTAATGAAGAGGAAAAGGAACACTCAGATATATAATCTGCACAAAAACAATTAGAAAGAATTAAAATTAATGAGGCACTTTAAATCACAAAAGACATATACCAATTAAAAGAGTATTGAAACACAATATAAGGTGGAGAAAAGAAGGGAAAAAAAAGGGAAGAAATGAGAGGTGTGAAAATTAAATGTATATAGAAAAGGGAAGGAGAGGGGAATGGGAATAGAAGAGAAGAATAGCAATATAGAAGTGTTGTTTTGTTTAAAGGATATAAGAACAATAGTGATAAATTAAAAGGGTCCAAACGACTAAAGAAACAAAGAGATGAGTTTCTCTAGATTAGTAGGAAAATAAGGTAAAAGAGGGAAATAGGAAATAATCTAGTAAGAAAAAGTAAGATAATCTCCAGAGCGGTTTTTTTTTTTTTTTCTCTTTTTTTCTCTTCTCTCTCTCCCCTCCCCCTCTTTTGACCCCTTATCTCTCTCCTCAAGGAAAGGAAGCAGAGTAAAAGTAAATACTTCAGAGAGTAGTAGGAGGAGAGGGATGATGAGTGTTGAGAAGAGAGAGGAAAAGGGAAAATGAAAAGTCTTAGGTGGGCTCCTCCAAACCCGAGAAACAGCCTCCCCTGCTGTAACCTGGAAAAGGTTTTTAGTGGATAGTAAGATCCACTTAGAAAATAGTTTTTTTGACTCTTTTTAGAGTCTTGAATGAGTGGGAATATACTCCAAGTGTTGAAGATACTTGTAGATATAGATACTTGTAGATAAAAGTAAGATAATCTCCAGAGCGGTTTTTTTTTTTTTTTCTCTTTTTTTCTCTTCTCTCTCTCCCCTCCCCCTCTTTTGACCCCTTATCTCTCTCCTCAAGGAAAGGAAGCAGAGTAAAAGTAAATACTTCAGAGAGTAGTAGGAGGAGAGGGATGATGAGTGTTGAGAAGAGAGAGGAAAAGGGAAAATGAAAAGTCTTAGGTGGGCTCCTCCAAACCCGAGAAACAGCCTCCCCTGCTGTAACCTGGAAAAGGTTTTTAGTGGATAGTAAGATCCACTTAGAAAATAGTTTTTTTGACTCTTTTTAGAGTCTTGGAATGAGTGGGAATATACTCCAAGTGTTGAAGATACTTGTAGATATTTTAGTTATGTATTGTAATGTCAATTGTTTGTATTGTTCACGAGAGCTCAGTAGGTTAATTAAAACAAAAAAAAATTTGGAAAATGGTTAAAATAATTACATTAAATATTCAAGGTTTAAATATCCCCCAAAAAAGACAAGCTTTCCAAGATTACTTAAAAAAAGAACAGGTTCAAATTGCTATGATACAAGAGACACACTGGCGTAAACAGGATGAAAAACGATGGAATAGCAGGTCCTTCCCCTTAAAAATCTGTTACTCTAGAGAGGAGGGAAAAAAAGGAGGAGTATCAATATTCTTTGCAAAAGATCTAAAAATAAGTATAAAATATATGGAAACAGACCTGGAGGGGAGATATATTATTTTAGTAGTCACAATAGAAGATGAACTTTTCACCCTAATCAATGTATACTTGCCTAATAAAAATCCCGTATGCCTACTGAGAAAAATAGTAAATAAGGTTGAGAAAGTAGCAGTGGGAATAAAGATATATGCAGGAGATTTTAATAGTATACAAGATCCATTATTAAATAAGTTCTCTGAAAAAAAAAATAATAATTGGGATAAACAAGTATTAAAAAACGCAAGGAACTTTAGTAATTTGATAAAAAGAGAAGGTTTATTTGATATATGGAGACTCAATAATCCCGCAGTAAAAGAGTTTACATTTTATTCCTGGCCCCACGATTCGTATTCTCGAATAGATCTTATTTTTGGGGATTTAAAACTGATAGAAAGAATACATAAAATAGAAAACAAAACAGTAATATGGTCAGACCATAATAGCGTGTGCCTGGAATTAAATAGTAAAAGATCTAAGTGCTGTAAGAATACAACCTGGAGGTTAGATGAATCAATACTGGCAGAAAAAGAATATAAAGACCATATAGATAAAATGACAACTTGCTACTTTGAAGAAAATAATAACGGACAAGTGGAGAATGATACTTTATGGTGTTCATTTAAGGCAGTAATAAGGGGACATTGCATAATGCTTAATAAATTAAAGAAAAAAAAAAAAGGTGTAAATGTACAAGATCTCTACATCGAATTATACAATTTAAATAAAACAAACAATGTAAAACCAAGTAAGGAGAATCAGCTAAAAATAGAGAAGATTAAATCCGAGATACAGGAAAAAATTTATGAAAAAATCAAAATAAATATGCATAAACTTAAAATTAAATATTATCATAAATCTAATAGAGCAGACAAAATCATGTCGAACATGTTGAAAAAAAAAAATATATCAAATAAGGTCGATAAAATAATAACTAATGATAGCATCTCCCTTCTCCCAGAACACATAGGGAAAGCATTCAATGAGTATTACGCTAATTTATACAGTCAATCAACAATCACTTCATCAGAAAAAATAAAAAGATATATTAAAGCAGCAAAATTGAATAAAATAACAGAAATACAAGTAAAAAAGCTAAATAAAGAAATTACGGAAGAAGAGATTAATATAATAATAGACAGATTAGAAACCTACAAAACCCCAGGCCCAGACGGATTTGGAAACAAATTTTATAAAGTAATGAAAACACAACTGATAGGTCATTTAAAAAACACTTTTAATTTTGCAGTTAAAAAGGGCAGATTCCCAGAAGAAATGCTCAAAGCAAACATTCTACCTATACTGAAACCAGGGAAAGACCCAACAAAAGTACAGAGCTATCGGCCAATATCATTAATAAATGTAGATGTAAAGATATTCTCTTCTATTTTGGCTAGTAGATTAAAAGAAATAATAAATCAAATCATTCATCCTGACCAAACAGGGTTCGTCCCAGATAGAATGTCAAGCAATAACATCAGACGTCTCATAGATGCACTAGATACATCAAAGCGCAAAAAAAGTCCCATGCTGATCCTGTCTTTAGATGCCGAGAAAGCCTTTGACAGGGTCAGCTGGGACTTTATGAAGCTTACTTTAGAAGAAATAGGCATACAGGGATGGTTGTTTGACGCAATCTTGGCGCTATATAAAGATCCAATGGCGAGAACAATTGGCCCGGGCATATGCGCAGACTGGTTCAAATTGAACAACGGAACCAGACAAGGCTGTCCACTGTCTCCCCTATTCTTTATAATGACAATAGAAGTATTAGCCAACAGAATTAGAAATAATGAAAACATCAAGGGATATACAGTAGGACAGAAAGAATTGAAAATTTCCCTTTATGCTGATGACACCATTCTTTTTCTAAATAGTCCGTCAACATCAATAGTAAACGCAATGGCGGAAATTGAAATGTATAGTTCAGTATCAAATTACAAATTGAATAAAACAAAATCAATAGCTATATACAATAATATATCAAGTCAAGAAATAGATCTTTACCAAAAAACCTATAACTTTATAAAAGTAAAAACGTTTCCATATTTAGGAATAAAAATATGTAAAAATCCAAAAAATATTATGCGAACAAACTTTATGGACCTCTTAAAAGAAACTAATAAGAATTTGAAAGAATGGAGAAAAATAGAAACATCTTGGGGAGGAAGAATTAATATCTTGAAATCATATGTTCTGCCAAAATGGATTTACATGTTTAGAATGATCCCTCTAAGCATCCCTAATGAATGGCTGACAATGATCAATACTTCCTTATCTAGTTTCGTATGGCAAGGAAAGAAACCTAGAAATAAAAATGGAATATTATCAAAAGGACTAAAGAAGGGAGGTTTGGGATATCCAAATATAAGAAAATATTATGAAGCAGGGATCATAATGCATGCTATGATTACCCAGATAAATCAAAATAAAGAGGAAATATGGTGGTGGTCAGAAATAGAATCAAGTCAATTAAACGACTCCCTAAACTTAGTCTGGAAGAACAAAAAAGACAATTTATTTAGATCATATATTCTAGACCAGATTATTCCAGTCTGGCAAAAGATAAGGAAGAAAATCGATTTAACCAATAAAATATTTGATTTTCAAAGAATAGACATAATAGAAGCAAGTATAGAGAACATCTCCTTAAAAACATGGAAGGAAAAGGGAATAAATACAATAAAAGAATTGATTAAAGAGGGCAAAATTAAACCCTATAAAATATTGATAGAAGAGTTTAAGGTTCCTGTTAATGAAGTATATACCTATCTTAGAGTAAAACACTTTCTGGAGAAAGTTGAGATAGTAAAAGATGGTAAGATGTATGAAATTTTAAAACCAATGTTACATCACAATAAAATAAATCAAATGTTCTCTAGGTGTGTCAGAATGTTGGAACAAAAGGAGGACTTAGCCCTCCCCAACGTTATAAAAAAATGGAATATGGAACTAAAAATCAATATAGAAGTAAATGAATGGATATTCAATATACAAAAAATCGGTAAATTTGTCCACTCCTTTATATTAATAGAAACACACTTTAAGCTAGTTCACAAATGGTATATGACTCCAACCAAAATAGTTAAATTTGATTCACTCAAGGATGCGAAATGCTGGAGGTGCAGAGAGGAAAAAGGAGACTACATTCATATGTGGTGGTCCTGTAGACAAGTGACTGTTGTCTGGCAGTGGGCTCAACTTATCATCCACACACTTTGTGGTGTTGAAATACCTCTAAAACCAGAAACAATGCTATTACATTATCAATGGCCAAAATTAAATAAAATAAATCAATTTTTAATTATTCATTGCTTAATAGCATGTAAAATAATAATAGCAAGAAATTGGAAGGGAAATACCGTCTTTAATATGAAGTTGATAATAATACAGATGATCTATCAAATTAAGATGGAAAAGGATCACTGCAGGACTCTGGATGATAATTTGAGCCTATGGTCAATTTGGGAAGAAAAACTAATAAAAATGTAAAGGTAATGAGATTACCATCTGAAAAAAGTAATAGAAATTGGTAATATGATGAGCTCTCGTGAGGGAGGGGGGGAAGTCTTTGTGTCTATGTGTATGAATATTTTTTATAGATATTGTGTATGAATGTTTTTATGTACTTTTTTGTAAAAGATTTATGGTGATAAACCCAATAAAAAGAATATAAAAAAAAAAAAAAAAAAATGATGTAACGCTTGCACGTGTCTATGATATCTCCAAACTATTGGGCATATATTTTATATACAGTTTACCTAGGCATCTTTTTAAACTATTCTTTATAACAGTGCCTTTAAAAAGGCATTTGCAGCTTCCAGATGGCAGTCAATGATAATTTATCACAAACATAGCTTTGCAACAAAGTGCAGCTCATTACTTACACAGAAAACTTTTAAAGGGTAGACCATAATTTTAAAGGGGTAGGGTCCAAACCCCTCTTATTTTGCCTGCTGTTGATAACATTAAAATGTTTAGAAAAGGCACAAAACAAAGCTGGGAAAAGTCATACCAGGACAGGATGTAATAGTGAGTTGATGCAGGACCGACGGGTTCAAGAGATAGGAAGAACGATATTTGCTATACAGAGTTTTTTCATTGATTCATTTGCATACTGTGGCGACGCCCCAGGGTTATTTTCTGCATGCAATGCACACTAGCATTAGAACACATAGAGCTGCTAGCGATACACAAATCAACCAGCAGAGGGCAATTGAGGAGGGATTAGAAGGAAGGTCTGATTCAATTGAATTATATAGCTAATAGCAATACACAGATCATCCAGCAGAGGGCAATTGAGGAGGAATTAGAAGGAAGGTCTGATTCATTTGAATTATATAGCTGATAGCAATACACAGATCATCCAGGAGAGGGTATTTTCATTTGAGGATAGTTGAGAAGGGAGAATAACTTCAATTAAAAGAAAACCTATATTATTATTAATAAAATGATGTAACGCTTGCACGTTTCTATGATATCTCCAAACTATTAGGCATATATTTGATAGACAGTTTACCTAGGCATCTTTTTCAACTATTCTTTATAACAATGCCTTTAAAAAGGCATTCGCAGCTTCCAGATGGCATGCAATGAGAATTTATTACAAACAAAACTTTGCAACAAAGTGCAACTCACTACTTACACAGAAAACTTTTAAAGGGAAGACCATAATTTTAAAGGGGTAGGGTCCAAACCCCTCTTATTTTGCCTGCTGTTGATAACATTAAAATGTTTAGAAGAGGCACAAAACAAAGCTCGGAAAAGTCATACCAGGACAGGATGTAATAGTGAGTTGATGCAGGACCGACGAGTTCAAGAGATAAGAAGAACGATATTTGCTATACAGAATTTTTTCATTGATTCATTTGCATACTCTGGCGACGCCCCAGGGTTATTTTCTGCATGCAATGCACACTAGCATTAGAACACATAGAGCTGCTAGCGATACACAAATCCACCAGCAGAGGGCAATTGAGGAGGGATTAGAAGGAAGGTCTGATTCAATTGAATTATATAGCTAATAGCAATACACAGATCATTCAGCAGAGGATGATCTCCAAACTATTGGGCATATATTTTATAGACAGTTTACCTAGGCATCTTTTTCAACTATTCTTTATAACAGTGCCTTTAAATAGGCATTTGCAACTTCCAGATGGCATGCAATTAGAATTTATTACAAACACAACGTTGCAAAAAAGTGCAGCTCATTACTTACACAGAAAACTTTTAAAGGAAAGACCATAATTTTAAAGGGGTAGGGTCCAAACCCCTCTTATTTTGCCTGCTGTTGATAACATTAAAATGTTTATAAAAGGCACAAAACAAAGCTGGGAAAAGTAATACCAGGACAGGATGTAATAGTGAGTTGATGCAGGACCGACGGGTTCAAGAGATAGGAAGAACGATATTTGCTATACAGAATTTTTTCATTGATTCATTTGCATACTGTGGCGACGCCCCAGGGTTATTTTCTGCATGCAATGCACACTAGCATTAGAACACATAGAGCTGCTAGCGATACACAAATCAACCAGCAGAGGGCAATTGAGGAGGGATTAGCAGGAAGGTCTGATTCACTTGAATTATATAGCTAATAGCAATACACAGATCATCCAGTAGAGGGCAATTGAAGAGGAATTAGAAGGAAGGTCTGATTCATTTGAATTATATAGCTGATAGCAATACACAGATCATCCAGGAGAGGGTATTTTCATTTGAGGATAGATTAGAAAGCAGAATAGCTTCAATTAAAAGAAAACATATATTATTATTATTATTATTATTATTAAAATGATGTTATGCTTGCACGTTTCTATGATATCTCCAAACTGTTGGGCATATATTTTATAGACAGTTTACCTAGGCATCTTTTTCAACTATTCTTTATAACAGTGCCTTTAAAAAGGCATTTGCAGCGTCCAAATGGCATGCAATGAGAATTTATTACAAACAAAGCTTTGCAATAAAGTGCAGCTCATTACTTACACAGAAAACTTTTAAAGGGTACACCATAATTTTAAAGGGGTAGGGTCCAAAACCCTCTTATTTTGCCTGCTGTTGATAACATTAAAATGCTTAGAAAAGGCACAAAACAAAGCTGGGAAAAGTCATACCAGGACAGGATGTAATAGTGAGTTGATGCAGGACCGACGGGTTCAAGAGATAGGCAGAACGATATTTGCTATACAGAATTTTTTCATTGATTCATTTGCATACTGTGGCGGCGCCCCAGGGTTATTTTCTGCATGCAATGCACACTAGCATTAGAACACATAGAGCTGCTAGCGATACACAAATCAACCAGCAGAGGGCAATTGAGGAGGGATTAGCAGGAAGGTCTGATTCAATTGAATTATATAGCTAATAGCAATACACAGATCATCCAGCAGAGGGCAATTGAGGAGGAATTAGAAGGAAGGTCTGATTCATTTGAATTATATAGCTGATAGCAATACACAGATTAACCAGGAGAGGGTATTTTCATTTGAGGATAGATTAGAAGGGAGAATAGCTTCAATTAAAAGAAAACCTATATTATTATTAATAAAATGATGTAACGCTTGCACGTTTCTATGATATCTCCAAACTATTGGGCATATATTTTACACACAGTTTACCTAGGCCTCTTTTTCAACTATTCTTTATAACAGTGCCTTTAAAAAGGCATTTGCAGCTTCCAGATGGCATGCAAGGAGAATTTATTACAAACACAACTTTGCAACAAAGTGCAGCTCATTACTTACACAGAAAACTTTTAAAGGAAAGACCATATTTTAAAGGGCTAGGGTCCAAACCCCTCTTATTTTGCCTGCTGTTGATAACATTAAAATGTTTAGAAAAGGCACAAAACAAAGCTGGGAAAAGTCATACCAGGACAGGATGTAATAGTGAGTTGATGCAGGACCGACGGGTTCAAGAGATGGGAAGAACGATATTTGCTATACAGAATTTTTTCATTGATTCATTTGCATACTGTGGCGACGCCCCAGGGTTATTTTCTGCATGCAATGCACACTAGCATTAGAACACATAGAGCTGCTAGCGATACACAAATCAACCAGCAGAGGGCAATTGAGGAGGGATTAGAAGGAAGGTCTGATTCAATTGAATTATATAGCTAATAGCAATACACAGATCATCCAGCAGAGGGCAATTGAGGAGGAATTAGAAGGAAGGTCTGATTCATTTGAATTATATAGCTGATAGCAATACACAGATCATCCAGGAGAGGGTATTTTCATTTGAGGATAGATTAGAAGGGAGAATAGCTTCAATTAAAAGAAAACCTATATTATTATTAATAAAATGATGTAACGCTTGCACGTTTCTATGATATCTCCAAACTGTTGGGCATATATTTTATAGACAGTTTACCTAGGCATCTTTTTCAACTATTCTTTATAACAGTGCCTTTAAAAAGGCATTTGCAGCTTCCAGATGGCATGCAATGAGAATTTATTACAAACACAACTTTGCAACAAAGTGCAGCTCATTACTTACACAGAAAACTTTTAATAGGAAGACTATAATTTTAAAGGGGTAGGGTCCAAACCCCTCTTATTTTGCCTGCTGTTGATAACATTAAAATGTTTAGAAAAGGCACAAAACAAAGCTGGGAAAAGTCATACCAGGACAGGATGTAATAGTGAGTTGATGCAGGACCGACGGGTTCAAGAGATAGGAAGAACGATATTTGCTATACAGAATTTTTTCATTGATTCATTTGCATACTGTGGCGACGCCCCAGGGTTATTTTCTGCATGCAATGCACACTAGCATTAGAACACATAGAGCTGCTAGCGATACACAAATCAACCAGCAGAGGGCAATTGAGGAGGGATTAGAAGGAAGGTCTGATTCAATTAAATTATATAGCTAATAGCAATACACAGATCATCCAGCAGAGGGCAATTGAGGAGGAATTAGAAGGAAGGTCTGATTCATTTGAAATATATAGCTGATAGCAATACACAGATCATCCAGGAGAGGGTATTTTCATTTGAGGATAGATTAGAAGGGAGAATAGCTTCAATTAAAAGAAAACCTATATTATTATTAATAAAATGATGTAACGCTTGCACGTTTCTATGATATCTCCAAACTATTGGGCATATATTTTACACACAGTTTACCTAGGCCTCTTTTTCAACTATTCTTTATAACAGTGCCTTTAAAAAGGCATTTGCAGCTTCCAGATGGCATGCAATGAGAATTTATTACAAACACAACTTTGCAACAACGTGCAGCTCATTACTTACACAGAAAACTTTTAAAGGAAAGACCATAATTTTAAAGGGCTAGGGTCCAAACCCCTCTTATTTTGCCTGCTGTTGATAACATTAAAATGTTTAGAAAAGGCACAAAACAAAGCTGGGAAAAGTCATACCAGGACAGGATGTAATAGTGAGTTGATGCAGGACCGACGGGTTCAAGAGATGGGAAGAACGATATTTGCTATACAGAATTTTTTCATTGATTCATTTGCATACTGTGGCGACGCCCCAGGGTTATTTTCTGCATGCAATGCACACTAGCATTAGAACACATAGAGCTGCTAGCGATACACAAATCAACCAGCAGAGGGCAATTGAGGAGGGATTAGAAGGAAGGTCTGATTCAATTGAATTATATAGCTAATAGCAATACACAGATCATCCAGCAGAGGGCAATTGAGGAGGAATTAGAAGGAAGGTCTGATTCATTTGAAATATATAGCTGATAGCAATACACAGATCATCCAGGAGAGGGTATTTTCATTTGAGGATAGATTAGAAGGGAGAATAGCTTCAATTAAAAGAAAACCTATATTATTATTAATAAAATGATGTAACGCTTGCACGTTTCTATGATATCTCCAAACTATTGGGCATATATTTTACACACAGTTTACCTAGGCCTCTTTTTCAACTATTCTTTATAACAGTGCCTTTAAAAAGGCATTTGCAGCTTCCAGATGGCATGCAATGAGAATTTATTACAAACACAACTTTGCAACAAAGTGCAGATCATTACTTACACAGAAAACTTTTAAAGTGAATACCATAATTTTAAAGGGGTAGGGTACAAACCCCTCTTATTTTGCCTGCTGTTGATAACATTAAAATGTTTAGAAAAGGCACAAAACAAAGCTGGGAAAAGTCATACCAGGACAGGATGTAATAGTGAGTTGATGCAGGACCGACGGGTTCAAGAGATAGGAAGAATGATATTTGCTATACAGAATTTTTCATTGATTCATTTGCATACTGTAGCGATGCCCCAGGGTTATTTTCTGCATGCAATGCACACTAGCATTAGAACACATAGAGCTGCTAGCGATACACAAATCAACCAGCAGAGGGCAATTGAGGAGGGATTAGAAGGAAGGTCTGATTCAATTGAATTATATAGCTAATAGCAATACACAGATCATCCAGCAGAGGGCAATTGAGGAGGAATTAGAAGGAAGGTCTGATTAATTTGAATTATATAGCTGATAGCAATACACAGATCATCCAGGAGAGGGTATTTTCATTTGAGGATAGATTAGAAGGGAGAATAGCTTCAATTAAAAGAAAACCTATATTATTATTAATAAAAAGATGCAACGCTTGCACGTGTCTATGATATCTCCAAACTATTGGGCATATATTTTATATACAGTTTACCTAGGCATCTTTTTAAACTATTCTTTATAACAGTGCCTTTAAAAAAGCATTTGCAGCTTCCAGATGGCAGTCAATGAGAATTTATCACAAACATAGCTTTGCAACAAAGTGCAGCTCATTACTTACACAGAAAACTTTTAAAGGGTAGACCATAATTTTAAAGGGGTAGGGTCCAAACCCCTCTTATTTTGCCTGCTGTTGATAACATTAAAATGTTTAGAAAAGGCACAAAACAAAGCTGGGAAAAGTCATACCAGGACAGGATGTAATAGTGAGTTGATGCAGGACCGACGGGTTCAAGAGATAGGAAGAACGATATTTGCTATACAGAGTTTTTTCATTGATTCATTTGCATACTGTGGCGACGCCCCAGGGTTATTTTCTGCATGCAATGCACACTAGCATTAGAACACATAGAGCTGCTAGCGATACACAAATCAACCAGCAGAGGGCAATTGAGGAGGGATTAGAAGGAAGGTCTGATTCAATTGAATTATATAGCTAATAGCAATACACAGATCATCCAGCAGAGGGCAATTGAGGAGGAATTAGAAGGAAGGTCTGATTCATTTGAATTATATAGCTGATAGCAATACACAGATCATCCAGGAGAGGGTATTCTCATTTGAGGATAGTTGAGAAGGGAGAATAACTTCAATTAAAAGAAAACCTATATTATTATTAATAAAATGATGTAACGCTTGCACGTTTCTATGATATCTCCAAACTATTAGGCATATATTTTATAGACAGTTTACCTAGGCATCTTTTTCAACTATTCTTTATAACAATGCCTTTAAAAAGGCATTCGCAGCTTCCAGATGGCATGCAATGAGAATTTATTACAAACACAACTTTGCAACAAAGTGCAACTCACTACTTACACAGAAAACTATTAAAGGGAAGACCATAATTTTAAAGGGGTAGGGTCCAAACCCCTCTTATTTTGCCTGTTGTTGATAACATTAAAATGTTTAGAAAAGGCACAAAACAAAGCTCGGAAAAGTCATACCAGGACAGGATGTAATAGTGAGTTGATGCAGGACCGACGAGTTCAAGAGATAGGAAGAACGATATTTGCTATACAGAATTTTTTCATTGATTCATTTGCATACTCTGGCGACGCCCCAGGGTTATTTTCTGCATGCAATGCACACTAGCATTAGAACACATAGAGCTGCTAGCGATACACAAATCCACCAGCAGAGGGCAATTGAGGAGGGATTAGAAGGAAGGTCTGATTCAATTGAATTATATAGCTAATAGCAATACACAGATCATTCAGCAGAGGATGATCTCCAAACTATTGGGCATATATTTTATAGACAGTTTACCTAGGCATCTTTTTCAACTATTCTTTATAACAGTGCCTTTAAATAGGCATTTGCAACTTCCAGATGGCATGCAATTAGAATTTATTACAAACACAACGTTGCAAAAAAGTGCAGCTCATTACTTACACAGAAAACTTTTAAAGGAAAGACCATAATTTTAAAGGGGTAGGGTCCAAACCCCTCTTATTTTGCCTGCTGTTGATAACATTAAAATGTTTATAAAAGGCACAAAACAAAGCTGGGAAAAGTAATACCAGGACAGGATGTAATAGTGAGTTGATGCAGGACCGACGGGTTCAAGAGATAGGAAGAACGATATTTGCTATACAGAATTTTTTCATTGATTCATTTGCATACTGTGGCGACGCCCCAGGGTTATTTTCTGCATGCAATGCACACTAGCATTAGAACACATAGAGCTGCTAGCGATACACAAATCAACCAGCAGAGGGCAATTGAGGAGGGATTAGCAGGAAGGTCTGATTCACTTGAATTATATAGCTAATAGCAATACACAGATCATCCAGCAGAGGGCAATTGAAGAGGAATTAGAAGGAAGGTCTGATTCATTTGAATTATATAGCTGATAGCAATACACAGATCATCCAGGAGAGGGTATTTTCATTTGAGGATAGATTAGAAAGGAGAATAGCTTCAATTAAAAGAAAACCTATATTATTATTATTATTATTATTATTATTAAAATGATGTTACGCTTGCACGTTTCTATGATATCTCCAAACTGTTGGGCATATATTTTATAGACAGTTTACCTAGGCATCTTTTTCAACTATTCTTTATAACAGTGCCTTTAAAAAGGCATTTGCAGCGTCCAAATGGCATGCAATGAGAATTTATTACAAACAAAGCTTTGCAATAAAGTGCAGCTCATTACTTACACAGAAAACTTTAAAAGGATACACCGTAATTTTAAAGGGGTAGGGTCCAAAACCCTCTTATTTTGCCTGCTGTTGATAACATTAAAATGCTTAGAAAAGGCACAAAACAAAGCTGGGAAAAGTCATACCAGGACAGGATGTAATAGTGAGTTGATGCAGGACCGACGGGTTCAAGAGATAGGCAGAACGATATTTGCTATACAGAATTTTTTCATTGATTCATTTGCATACTGTGGCGGCGCCCCAGGGTTATTTTCTGCATGCAATGCACACTAGCATTAGAACACATAGAGCTGCTAGCGATACACAAATCAACCAGCAGAGGGCAATTGAGGAGGGATTAGCAGGAAGGTCTGATTCAATTGAATTATATAGCTAATAGCAATACACAGATCATCCAGCAGAGTGCAATTGAGGAGGAATTAGAAGGAAGGTCTGATTCATTTGAATTATATAGCTGATAGCAATACACAGATTAACCAGGAGAGGGTATTTTCATTTGAGGATAGATTAGAAGGGAGAATAGCTTCAATTAAAAGAAAACCTATATTATTATTAATAAAATGATGTAACGCTTGCACGTTTCTATGATATCTCCAAACTATTGGGCATATATTTTACACACAGTTTACCTAGGCCTCTTTTTCAACTATTCTTTATAACAGTGCCTTTAAAAAGGCATTTGCAGCTTCCAGATGGCATGCAAGGAGAATTTATTACAAACACAACTTTGCAACAAAGTGCAGCTCATTACTTACACAGAAAACTTTTAAAGGAAAGACCATATTTTAAAGGGCTAGGGTCCAAACCCCTCTTATTTTGCCTGCTGTTGATAACATTAAAATGTTTAGAAAAGGCACAAAACAAAGCTGGGAAAAGTCATACCAGGACAGGATGTAATAGTGAGTTGATGCAGGACCGACGGGTTCAAGAGATGGGAAGAACGATATTTGCTATACAGAATTTTTTCATTGATTCATTTGCATACTGTGGCGACGCCCCGGGGTTATTTTCTGCATGCAATGCACACTAGCATTAGAACACATAGAGCTGCTAGCGATACACAAATCAACCAGCAGAGGGCAATTGAGGAGGGATTAGAAGGAAGGTCTGATTCAATTGAATTATATAGCTAATAGCAATACACAGATCATCCAGCAGAGGGCAATTGAGGAGGAATTAGAAGGAAGGTCTGATTCATTTGAATTATATAGCTGATAGCAATACACAGATCATCCAGGAGAGGGTATTTTCATTTGAGGATAGATTAGAAGGGAGAATAGCTTCAATTAAAAGAAAACCTATATTATTATTAATAAAATGATGTAACGCTTGCACGTTTCTATGATATCTCCAAACTGTTGGGCATATATTTTATAGACAGTTTACCTAGGCATCTTTTTCAACTATTCTTTATAACAGTGCCTTTAAAAAGGCATTTGCAGCTTCCAGATGGCATGCAATGAGAATTTATTACAAACACAACTTTGCAACAAAGTGCAGCTCATTACTTACACAGAAAACTTTTAATAGGAAGACTATAATTTTAAAGGGGTAGGGTCCAAACCCCTCTTATTTTGCCTGCTGTTGATAACATTAAAATGTTTAGAAAAGGCACAAAACAAAGCTGAGAAAAGTCATACCAGGACAGGATGTAATAGTGAGTTGATGCAGGACCGACGGGTTCAAGAGATAGGAAGAACGATATTTGCTATACAGAATTTTTTCATTGATTCATTTGCATACTGTGGCGACACCCCAGGGTTATTTTCTGCATGCAATGCACACTAGCATTAGAACACATAGAGCTGCTAGCGATACACAAATCAACCAGCAGAGGGCAATTGAGGAGGGATTAGAAGGAAGGTCTGATTCAATTAAATTATATAGCTAATAGCAATACACAGATCATCCAGCAGAGGGCAATTGAGGAGGAATTAGAAGGAAGGTCTGATTCATTTGAAATATATAGCTGATAGCAATACACAGATCATCCAGGAGAGGGTATTTTCATTTGAGGATAGATTAGAAGGGAGAATAGCTTCAATTAAAAGAAAACCTATATTATTATTAATAAAATGATGTAACGCTTGCACGTTTCTATGATATCTCCAAACTATTGGGCATATATTTTACACACAGTTTACCTAGGCCTCTTTTTCAACTATTCTTTATAACAGTGCCTTTAAAAAGGCATTTGCAGCTTCCAGATGGCATGCAATGAGAATTTATTACAAACACAACTTTGCAACAACTTGCAGCTCATTACTTACACAGAAAACTTTTAAAGGAAAGACCATAATTTTAAAGGGCTAGGGTCCAAACCCCTCTTATTTTGCCTGCTGTTGATAACATTAAAATGTTTAGAAAAGGCACAAAACAAAGCTGGGAAAAGTCATACCAGGACAGGATGTAATAGTGAGTTGATGCAGGACCGACGGGTTCAAGAGATGGGAAGAACGATATTTGCTATACAGAATTTTTTCATTGATTCATTTGCATACTGTGGCGACGCCCCAGGGTTATTTTCTGCATGCAATGCACACTAGCATTAGAACACATAGAGCTGCTAGCGATACACAAATCAACCAGCAGAGGGCAATTGAGGAGGGATTAGAAGGAAGGTCTGATTCAATTGAATTATATAGCTAATAGCAATACACAGATCATCCAGCAGAGGGCAATTGAGGAGGAATTAGAAGGAAGGTCTGATTCATTTGAAATATATAGCTGATAGCAATACACAGATCATCCAGGAGAGGGTATTTTCATTTGAGGATAGATTAGAAGGGAGAATAGCTTCAATTAAAAGAAAACCTATATTATTATTAATAAAATGATGTAACGCTTGCACGTTTCTATGATATCTCCAAACTATTGGGCATATATTTTACACACAGTTTACCTAGGCCTCTTTTTCAACTATTCTTTATAACAGTGCCTTTAAAAAGGCATTTGCAGCTTCCAGATGGCATGCAATGAGAATTTATTACAAACACAACTTTGCAACAAAGTGCAGACCATTACTTACACAGAAAACTTTTAAAGTGAATACCATAATTTTAAAGGGGTAGGGTACAAACCCCTCTTATTTTGCCTGCTGTTGATAACATTAAAATGTTTAGAAAAGGCACAAAACAAAGCTGGGAAAAGTCATACCAGGACAGGATGTAATAGTGAGTTGATGCAGGACCGACGGGTTCAAGAGATAGGAAGAATGATATTTGCTATACAGAATTTTTCATTGATTCATTTGCATACTGTAGCGATGCCCCAGGGTTATTTTCTGCATGCAATGCACACTAGCATTAGAACACATAGAGCTGCTAGCGATACACAAATCAACCAGCAGAGGGCAATTGAGGAGGGATTAGAAGGAAGGTCTGATTCAATTGAATTATATAGCTAATAGCAATACACAGATCATCCAGCAGAGGGCAATTGAGGAGGAATTAGAAGGAAGGTCTGATTAATTTGAATTATATAGCTGATAGCAATACACAGATCATCCAGCAGAGGGCAATTGAGGAGGAATTAGAAGGAAGGTCTGATTCATTTGAATTATATAGCTGATAGCAATACACAGATCATCCAGGAGAGGGCATTTTCATTTGATTCGCAGCTTCCAGATGGCATGCAATGAGAATTTATTACAAACACAACTTTGCAACAAAGTGCAACTCACTACTTACACAGAAAACTTTTAAAGGGAAGACCATAATTTTTAAAGGGGTAGGGTCCAAACCCCTCTTATTTTGCCTGTTGTTGATAACATTAAAATGTTTAGAAAAGGCACAAAACAAAGCTCGGAAAAGTCATACCAGGACAGGATGTAATAGTGAGTTGATGCAGGACCGACGAGTTCAAGAGATAGGAAGAACGATATTTGCTATACAGAATTTTTTCATTGATTCATTTGCATACTCTGACGACGCCCCAGGGTTATTTTCTGCATGCAATGCACACTAGCATTAGAACACATAGAGCTGCTAGCGATACACAAATCAACCAGCAGAGGGCAATTGAGGAGGGATTAGAAGGAAGGTCTGATTCAATTGAATTATATAGCTAATAGCAATACACAGATCATCCAGCAGAGGGCAATTGAGGAGGAATTAGAAGGAAGGTCTGATTCATTTGAATTATATAGCTGATAGCAATACACAGATCATCCAGGAGAGGGCATTTTCATTTGAGGATAGATTAGAAGGGAGAATAGCTTCAATTAAAAGAAAACCTATATTATTATTATTAATAAAATGATGTAACGCTTGCACGTTTCTATGATATCTCCAAACTATTAGGCATACATTTTATAGACAGTTTACCTAGACATCTTTTTCAACTATTCTTTATAACAATGCCTTTAAAAAGGCATTCGCAGCTTCCAGATGGCATGCAATGAGAATTTATTACAAACACAACTTTGCAACAAAGTGCAGCTCATTACTTACACAAAAAACTTTTAACGGGAAGACCATAATTTTAAAGGGGTAGGGTCCAAACCCCTCTTATTTTGTCTGCTGTTGATAACATTAAAATGTTTAGAAAAGGCACAAAACAAAGCTGGGAAAAGTCATACCAGGACAGGATGTAATAGTGAGTTGATGCAGGACCGACGGGTTCAAGAGATAGGAAGAACGATATTTGCTATACAGAATTTTTTCATTGATTCATTTGCATACTGTGGCGACGCCCCAGGGTTATTTTCTGCATGCAATGCACACTAGCATTAGAACACATAGAGCTGCTAGCGATACACAAATCCACCAGCAGAGGGCAATTGAGGAGGGATTAGAAGGAAGGTCTGATTCAATTGAATTATATAGCTAATAGCAATACACAGATCATCCAGCAGAGGGCAATTGAGGAGGAATTAGAAGGAAGGTCTGATTCATTTAAATTATATAGCTGGTAGCAATACACAGATCATCCAGGAGAGGGTATTTTCATTTGAGAATAGATTAGAAGGGAGAATAGCTTCAATTAAAAGAAAACCTATATTATTATTATTATTAATAATATGATGTAACGCTTGTACGTTTCTATGATATCTCTAAACTATTGGGCATATATTTTATAGACAGTTTACCTAGGCATCTTTTTCAACTATTCTTTATAACAGTGCCAATAAAAAGGCATTTGCAGCTTCCAAATGGCATGCAATGAGAATTTATTACAAACAAAGCTTTGCAATAAAGTGCAACTCATTACTTACACAGAACACTTTTAAAAGGTACACCATAATTTTAAAGGGGTAGGGTCCAAAACCCTCTTATGTTGCCTGCTGTTGATAACATTAACATGCTTAGAAAATGCACAAAACAAAGCTGGGAAAAGTCATACCAGGACAGGATGTAATAGTGAGTTGATGCAGGACCGACGGGTTCAAGAGATAGGAAGAACGATATTTGCTATACAGAATTTTTTCATTGATTCATTTGCATACTGTGGCGACACCCCAGGGTTATTTTCTGCATGCAATGCACACTAGCATTAGAACACATAGAGCTGCTAGCGATACACAAATCCACCAGCAGAGGGCAATTGAGGAGGGATTAGAAGGAAGGTCTGATTCAATTGAATTATATAGCTAATAGCAATACACAGATCATCCAGCAGAGGGCAATTGAGGAGGAATTAGAAGGAAGGTCTGATTCATTTAAATTATATAGCTGATAGCAATACACAGATCATCCAGGAGAGGGTATTTTCATTTGAGGATAGATTAGAAGGGAGAATAGCTTCAATTAAAATAAAACCTATATTATTATTATTAATAAAATGATGTAACACTTGCACGTTTCTATGATATCTCCAAACTATTGGGCATATATTTGATAGACAGTTTACCTATGCATCTTTTTAAACTATTCTTTATAACAGTGCCTTTAAATAGGCATTTGCAACTTCCAGATGGCATGCAATGAGAATTTATTACAAACACAACTTTGCAACAAAGTGCAGCTCATTACTTACACAGAAAACTTTTAAAGGAAAGACCATAATTTTAAAGGGGTAGGGTCCAAACCCCTCTTATTTTTCCTGCTGTTGATAACATTAAAATGTTTATAAAAGGCACAAAACAAAGCTGGGAAAAGTAATACCAGGACAGGATGTAATAGTGAGTTGATGCAGGACCGACGGGTTCAAGAGATAGGAAGAACGATATTTGCTATACAGAATTTTTTCATTGATTCATTTGCATACTGTGGCGACGCCCCAGGGTTATTTTCTGCATGCAATGCACACTAGCATTAGAACACATAGAGCTGCTAGCGATACACAAATCAACCAGCAGAGGGCAATTGAGGAGGGATTAGCAGGAAGGTCTGATTCACTTGAATTATATAGCTAATAGCAATACACAGATCATCCAGCAGAGGGCAATTGAAGAGGAATTAGAAGGAAGGTCTGATTCATTTGAATTATATAGCTGATAGCAATACACAGATCATCCAGGAGAGGGTATTTTCATTTGAGGATAGATAAGAAAGGAGAATAGCTTCAATTAAAAGAAAACCTATATTATTATTATTATTAAAATGATGTTATGCTTGCACGTTTCTATGATATCTCCAAACTGTTGGGCATATATTTTATAGACAGTTTACCTTGGCATCTTTTTCAACTATTCTTTATAACAGTGCCTTTAAAAAGGCATTTGCAGCTTCCAAATGGCATGCAATGAGAATTTATTACAAACAAAGCTTTGCAATAAAGTGCAGCTCATTACTTACACAGAAAACTTTTAAAGGGTACACCATAATTTTAAAGGGGTAGGGTCCAAAACCCTCTTATTTTGCCTGCTGTTGATAACATTAAAATGCTTAGAAAAGGCACAAAACAAAGCTGGGAAAAGTCATACCAGGACAGGATGTAATAGTGAGTTGATGCAGGACCGACGGGTTCAAGAGATAGGAAGAACGATATTTGCTATACAGAATTTTTTCATTGATTCATTTGCATACTGTGGCGACGCCCCAGGGTTATTTTCTGCATGCAATGCACACTAGCATTAGAACACATAGAGCTGCTAGCGATACACAAATCCACCAGCAGAGGGCAATTGAGGAGGGATTAGAAGGAAGGTCTGATTCAATTGAATTATATAGCTAATAGCAATACACAGATCATCCAGCAGAGGGCAATTGAGGAGGAATTAGAAGGAAGGTCTGATTCATTTAAATTATATAGCTGATAGCAATACACAGATCATCCAGGAGAGGGTATTTTCATTTGAGGATAGATTAGAAGGGAGAATAGCTTCAATTAAAAGAAAACCTATATTATTATTATTATTAATAATATGATGTAACGCTTGCACGTTTCTATGATATCTCTAAACTATTGGGCATATATTTTATAGACAGTTTACCAAGGCATCTTTTTCAACTATTCTTTATAACAGTGCCATTAAAAAAGCATTTGCCGCTTCCAAATGGCATGCAATGAGAATTTATTACAAACAAAGCTTTGCAATAAAGTGCAGCTCATTACTTACACAGAAAACTTTTACAGGGTACACCATAATTTTAAAGGGGTAGGGTCCAAAACCCTCTTATTTTGCCTGCTGTTGATAACATTAAAATGCTTAGAAAATGCACAAAACAAAGCTGGGAAAAGTCATACCAGGACAGGATGTAATAGTGAGTTGATGCAGGACCGACGGGTTCAAGAGATAGGAAGAACGATATTTGCTATACAGAATTTTTTCATTGATTCATTTGCATACTGTGGCGACGCCCCAGGGTTATTTTCTGCATGCAATGCACACTAGCATTAGAACACATAGAGCTGCTAGCGATACACAAATCCACCAGCAGAGGGCAATTGAGGAGGGATTAGAAGGAAGGTCTGATTCAATTGAATTATATAGCTAATAGCAATACACAGATCATCCAGCAGAGGGCAATTGAGGAGGAATTAGAAGGAAGGTCTGATTCATTTAAATTATATAGCTGATAGCAATACACAGATCATCCAGGAGAGGGTATTTTCATTTGAGGATAGATTAGAAGGGAGAATAGCTTCAATTAAAAGAAAACCTATATTATTATTATTATTATTATTATTAAAATGATATTATGCTTGCACGTTTCTATGATATCTCCAAACTGTTGGGCATATATTTTATAGACAGTTTACCTAGGCATCTTTTTCAACTATTCTTTATAACAGTGCCTTTAAAAAGGCATTTGCAGCTTCCAAATGGCATGCAATGAGAATTTATTACAAACAAAGCTTTGCAATAAAGTGCAGCTCATTACTTACACAGAAAACTTTTAAAGGGTACACCATAATTTTAAAGGGGTAGGGTCCAAAACCCTCTTATTTTGCCTGCTGTTGATAACATTAAAATGCTTAGAAAAGGCACAAAACAAAGCTGGGAAAAGTCATACCAGGACAGGATGTAATAGTGAGTTGATGCAGGACCGACGGGTTCAAGAGATAGGCAGAACGATATTTGCTATACAGAAGTTTTTTCATTGATTCATTTGCATACTGTGGCGACGCCCCAGGGTTATTTTCTGCATGCAATGCACACTAGCATTAGAACACATAGAGCTGCTAGCGATACACAAATCAACCAGCAGAGGGCAATTGAGGAGGGATTAGCAGGAAGGTCTGATTCAATTAAATTATATAGCTAATAGCAATACACAGATCATCCAGCAGAGGGCAATTGAGGAGGAATTAGAAGGAAGGTCTGATTCATTTGAATTATATAGCTGATAGCAATACACAGATTAACCAGGAGAGGGTATTTTCATTTGAGGATAGATTAGAAGGGAGAATAGCTTCAATTAAAAGAAAACCTATATTATTATTAATAAAATGATGTAACGCTTGCACGTTTCTATGATATCTCCAAACTATTGGGCATATATTTTATAGCCAGTTTACCTAGGCCTCTTTTTCAACTATTCTTTATAACAGTGCCTTTAAAAAGGCATTTGCAGCTTCCAGATGGGATGCAATGAGAATTTATTACAAACACAACTTTGCAACAAAGTGCAGCTCATTACTTACACAGAAAACTTTTTAAAGGGGTAGGGTCCAAACCCCTCTTATTTTGCCTGCTGTTGATAACATTAAAATGTTTAGAAAAGGCACAAAACAAAGCTTGGAAAAGTCATACCAGGACAGAATGTAATAGTGAGTTGATGCAGGACCGACGGGTTCAAGAGATAGGAAGAACGATATTTGCTATACAGAATTTTTTCATTGATTCATTTGCATACTGTGGCGACGCTCCAGGGTTATTTTCTGCATGCAATGCGCACTAGCATTAGAACACATAGAGATGCTAGCGATACACAAATCAACCAGCAGAGGGCAATTGAGGAGGGATTAGAAGGAAGGTCTGATTCAATTGAATTATATAGCTAATAGCAATTCACAGATCATCCAGCAGAGGGCAATTGAGGAGGAATTAGAAGGAAGGTTTGATTCATTTGAATT
Organism: Pelobates fuscus; assembly: GCF_036172605.1. NCBI lineage: Eukaryota > Metazoa > Chordata > Amphibia > Anura > Pelobatidae > Pelobates > Pelobates fuscus. The sequence goes on along the minus strand of NC_086322.1, from coordinate 137,852,182 downwards.
ATATAGTTGATAGCAATACACAGATCATCCAGGAGAGGGTATTTTCATTTGAGGATAGATTAGAAGGGAGAATAGCTTCAATTAAAAGAAAACCTATATTATTATTAATAAAATGATGTAACGCTTGCACGTTTCTATGATATCTCCATACTATTGGGCATATATTTTATAGACAGTTTACCTAAGCATCTTTTTCAACAATTCTTTATAACAGTGCCTTTAACCCCTTAAGGACACATGACATGTGTGACATGTCATGATTCCCTTTTATTCCAGAGGTTTGGTCCTTCAGGGGTTAAAAAGGCATTTAAAGCTTCTAGATTGCATGCAATGAGAATTTATTACAAACACAACTTTGCAACAAAGTGCAGCTCATTACTTACACAGAAAACTTTTAATGTTAAGACCATAATTTTAAAGGGGTAGGGTCCAAACCCCTCTTATTTTGCCTGCTGTTGATAACATTAAAATGTTTAGAAAAGGCACAAAACAAAGCTGGGAAAAGTCAAACCAGGACAGGATGTAATAGTGAGTTGATGCAGGACCGGCGGGTTCAAGAGATAGGCAGAACGATATTTGCTATACAGAATGTTTTCATTGATTCATTTGCATACTGTGGTGACGCCCCAGGGTTATTTTCTGCATGCAATGCACACTATCATTAGAACACATAGAGCTGCTAGTGTTACACAAATCAACCAACAGAGGGCAATTGAGGAGGGATTAGAAGGAAGGTCTGATTCAATTGAATTATATAGCTAATAGCAATACACAGATCATCCAGCAGAGGGCAATTGAGGAGGAATTAGAAGGAAGGTCTGATTCAATTGAATTATATAGCTAATAGCAATACACAGATCATCCAGCAGAGGGCAATTGAGGAGGAATTAGAAGGAAGGTCTGATTTATTTGAATTATATAGCTGATAGCAATACACAGATCATCCAGGAGAGGGTATTTTCATTTGAGGATAGATTAGAAGGGAGAATAGCCTCAATTAAAAGAAAACCTATCTTATTATTATTAATAAAATGATGTAACGCTTACACGTTTCTATGATATCTCCAAACTTTTGGGCATATATTTCATAGACATTTGATCTAGGCATCTTTTTCAACTATTATTTATAACAGTGCCTTTAAAAAAGGCATTTGCAGCTTCCAGATAGCATGCAATGAGAATTTATTACAAACACAACTTTGCAACAAAGTGCAGCTCATTACTTACACAGAAAACTTTTAAAGAGACCATAATTTTAAAGGGGTAGGGTCCAAACCCCTCTTATTTTGCCTGCTGTTGATAACATTAAAATGTTTAGAAAAGGCACAAAACAAAGCTGGGAAAAGTCATACCAGGACAGGATGTAATAGTGAGTTGATGCAGGACTGACGGGTTCAAGAGATAGGAAGAACGATATTTGCTATATAGAATTTTTTCATTGATTCATTTGCATACTGTGGCGACGCCCCAGGGTTATTTTCCGCATGCAATGCACACTATCATTAGAACACATAGAGCTGCTTGCGATACACAAATCAACCAGCAGAGGGCAATTGAGGAGGGATTAGAAGGAAGGTCTGATTCAATTGAATTATATAGATAATAGCAATACACAGATCATCCAGCAGAGGGCAATTGAGGAGGAATTAGAAGAAAGGTCTGATTCATTTGAATTATATAGCTGATAGCAATACACAGATCACCCAGGAGAGGGTATTTTCATTTGAGGATAGATTAGAAGGGAGAATAACTTCAATTAAAAGAAAACCTATATTATTATTAATAAAATGATGTAACGCTTGCACGTTTCTATGATATCTCCAAACTATTGGGCATATATTTTATAGACAGTTTACCTAGGCCTCTTTTTCAACTATTCTTTATAACAGTGCCTTTAAAAAGGCATTTGCAGCTTCCAGATGGCATGCAATGAGAATTTATTACAAACACAACTTTGCAACAAAGTGCAGCTCATTACTTACACAGAAAACTTTTAAAGGGTAGACCATAATTTTAAAGGGGTAGGGTCCAAAACCCCTCTTATTTTGCCTGCTGTTGATAACATTAAAATGTTTAGAAAAGGCACAAAACAAAGCTGGGAAAAGTCATACCAGGACAGGATGTAATAGTGAGTTGATGCAGGACCGACGGGTTCAAGAGATAGGAAGAATGATATTTGCTATACAGAATTTTTCAGAAAGTTTTCTGTGTAAGTAATGAGCTGCACTTTGTTGCAAAGTTGTGTTTGTAATAAATTCTCATTGCATGCCATCTGGAAGCTGCAAATGCCTTTTCAAAGGCACTGTTATAAAGAATAGTTGAAAAAGATGCCTAGGTAAACTGTCTATAAAATATATGCACAATAGTTTGGAGATATCATAGAAACGTGCAAGCGTTACATCATTTTATTAATAATAATAATAATATAGGTTTTCTTTTAATTGAAGCTATTCTCCCTTCTAATCTATCCTCAGATGAAAATGCCCTCTCCTGGGTGATCTGTGTATTGCTATCAGCTATATAATTCAAATGAATCAGACCTTCCTTCTAATTCCTCCTCAATTGCCCTCTGCTGGATGATCTGTGTATTGCTATTAGCTATATAATTCAATTGAATCAGACCTTCCTTCTAATCCCTCCTCAATTGCCCTCTGCTGGTTGATTTGTGTATCGCTAGCAGCTCTATGTGTTCTAATGCTAGTGTGCATTGCATGCAGAAAATAACCCTGGGGCGTCGCCACAGTATGCAAATGAATCAATGAAAAAATTCTATATAGCAAATATCGTTCTTCCTATCTCTTGAACCCGTCGGTCCTGCATCAACTCACTATTACATCCTGTCCTGGTATGACTTTTCCCAGCTTTGTTTTGTGCCTTTTCTAAACATTTTAATGTTATCAACAGCAGGCAAAATAAGAGGGGTTTGGACCCTACCCCTTTAAAATTATGGTGTACCCTGTAAAAGTTTTCTGTGTAAGTAATGAGCTGCACTTTATTGCAAAGCTTTGTTTGTAATAAATTCTCATTGCATGCCATTTGGAAGCTGCAAATGCTTTTTTAATGGCACTGTTATAAAGAATAGTTGAAAAAGATGCCTTGGTAAACTGTCTATAAAATATATGCCCAACAGTTTAGAGATATCATAGAAACGTGCAAGCGTTACATCATTTTATTAATAATAATAATATAGGTTTTCTTTTAATTGAAGCTATTCTCAAATGAAAATACCCTCTCCTGGATGATCTGTGTATTGCTATCAGCTATATAATTCAAATGAATCAGACCTTCCTTCTAATCCCTCCTCAATTGCCCTCTGCTGGTTGATTTGTGTATCGCTAGCAGCTCTATGTGTTCTAAGCTAGTGTGCATTGCATGCAGAAAATAACCCTGGGGCGTCGCCACAGTATGCAAATGAATCAATGAAAAAATTCTGTATAGCAAATATCGTTCTTCCTATCTCTTGAACCGTCGGTCCTGCATGAACTCACTATTACATCCTGTCCTGGTATGACTTTTCCCAGCTTTGTTTTGTGCCTTTTCTAAGCATTTTGATGTTATAAACAGCAGGCAAAATGAGAGGGGTTTGGACCCTACCCCTTTAAAATTATGGTCTTCCCATTAAAAGTTTTCTGTGTAAGTAATGAGCTGCACTTTGTTGCAAAGTTGTGTTTGTAATAAATTCTCATTGCATGCCATCTGGAAGCTGCAAATGCCTTTTTAAAGGCACTGTTATAAAGAATAGTTGAAAAAGAGGCCTAGGTAAACTGTCTATAAAATATATGCCCAATAGTTTGGAGATATCATAGAAACGTGCAAGCGTTATATCATTTTAATAATAATATAGGTTTTCTTTTAATTGAAGCTATTCTCCCTTCTAATCTATCCTCAAATGAAAATGCCCTCTCCTGGATGATCTGTGTATTGCTATCAGCTATATAATTCAAATGAATCAGACCTTCCTTCTAATTGCTCCTCAATTGCCCTCTGCTGGATGATCTGTGTATTGCTATTAGCTATATAATTCAATTGAATCAGACCTTCCTTCTAATCCCTCCTCAATTGCCCTCTGCTGGTTGATTTGTGTATCGCTAGCAGCTCTATGTGTTCTAATGCTAGTGTGCATTGCATGCAGAAAATAACCATGGGGCGTCGCCACAGTATGCAAATGAATCAATGAAAAAATTCTGTATAGCAAATATCATTCTTCCTATCTCTTGAACCCGTCGGTCCTGCATCAACTCACTATTACATCCTGTCCTGGTATGACTTTTCCGAGCTTTGTTTTGTGCCTTTTCTAAACATTTTAATGTTATCAACAGCAGGCAAAATAAGAGGGGTTTGGACCCTACCCCTTTAAAATTATGGTCTTCCCATTAAAAGTTTTCTAGGGAAGTAATGAGCTGCACTTTGTTCAAAAGTTGTGTTTGTAATAAATTCTCATTGCATGCCATCTGGAAGCTGCAAATTCCTTTTTAAAGGCACTGTTATGAAGAATAGTTGAAAAAGATGCCTAGGTAAACTGTTTATAAAATATATGCCCATCCAGACAAACTGAGATTATGAATCAATGGCCTATCGTCAAATGGGGATAACGGGGGCAACAGCGGAGGCGCGCTGCATATGGGATAGCTACTGGAAAAAGACGGGATGTACGATAGATGGGGAAGAGTGAACATCAGAGTGGATGGGAACACCGGGAGATGGGTGATATAAAGTGATGTAAAAGGATACAAAGATACCAAGTGTTGAAACATGCTTAGCGGGACCAAAGGACCTATGGGCTGAGGTCAAAATTGTTCCTTCTCCTTCCACCCACAGTCACCGTGTCACACGGTGGACTGGAAATATAGACGGTACCTGTAGCACTCGTAACATCGTGCTGATAATAATGTAGTGCAGTTTTGATATATACCCACTTGTATATAAGTTACACCCCGACCCCTCCCCTACACATCCCCATTAACCCCCCCCCCCCTTCCCATTCACCACGGAGGTACGAAACACATTCGTAAGAGGCACCTCCGGGTAGGTACGGGCATCCTTCCAAGGGAAGTCTCAGAGGGTAGAGAACCTTCTGTGATCGGCAACCATCTCCCCTGCCTTCCAGGTTGTGGATATTGTATACGTATAATGCACTGTATAATGCAATGTATAACTTGTTTACGTGTTCATGGAATTATGTTACGAATGTAAGCACTCAAGAATTTGTGTCCCTCCCCTTTTTTTCTTCTGTACCCCTGAAATACTTAAGCAATATGCTAAGAAAATAATAAAAATTGTCAAATTGAAAAAAAAAAAAAATATATATATGCCCAATAGTTTGGAGATATCATACAAACGTGCAAGCGTTACATCATTTTATTAATAATAATAATATAGGTTTTCTTTTAATTGAGGCTATTCTCCCTTCTAATCTATCCTCAAATGAAAATACCCTCTCCTGGATGATCTGTGTATTGCTATCAGCTATATAATTCAAATGAATCAGACCTTCCTTCTAATTCCTCCTCAATTGCCCTCTGCTGGATGATCTGTGTATTGCTATCAGCTATATAATTCAATTGAATCAGACCTTCCTTCTAATCCCTCCTCAATTGCCCTCTGCTGGTTGATTTGTGTATCGCTAGCAGCTCTATGTGTTCTAATGCTAGTGTGCATTGCATGCAGAAAATAACCCTGGGGCGTCGCCACAGTATGCAAATGAATCAATGAAAAAATTCTGTTTAGCACATATTGTTCTTCCTATCTCTTAAACCCGTCGGTCCTGCATCAACTAACTATTACATCCTGTCCTGGTATGACTTTTCCCAGCTTTGTTTTGTGTCTTTTCTAAACATTTTAATGTTATCAACAGCAGGCAAAATAAGAGGGGTTTGGACCCTACCTCTTTAAAATTATGGTCTTCCATTTAAAAGTTTTCTCTGTAAGTAATGAGCTGTGCTTTCTTGCAAAGTTGTGTTTGTAATGTATTCTCATTGCATGCCATCTGGAAGCTGCAAATGCCTTTTTAAAGGCACTGTTATAAAGAATAGTTGAAAAAGATGCCTAGGTAAACTGTCTATAAAATACATGCCCAATAGTTTGGAGATATCATAGAAACGTGCAAGTGTTACATCATTTTATTAATAATAATAATATAGGTTTTCTTTTAATTGAAGCTATTCTCAAATGAAAATACCCTCTCCTGGATGATCTGTGTATTGCTATTAGCTATATAATTCAATTGAATCAGACCTTCCTTCTAATCCCTCCTCAATTGCCCTCTGCTGGTTGATTTGTGTATTGCTAGCAGCTCTATGTGTTCTAATGCTAGTGTGCATTGCATGCAGAAAATAACCCTGGGGCGTCGCCACAGTATGCAAATGAATCAATGAAAAAATTCTGTATAGCAAATATCGTTCTTCCTATCTCTTGAACCCGTCGGTCCTGCATCAACTCACTATTACATCCTGTCCTGGTATGACTTTTCCCAGCTTTGTTTTGTGCCTTTTCTAAACATTTTAATGTTATCAACAGCAGGCAAAATAAGAGGGGTTTGGACCCTACCCCTTTAAAATTATGGTCTTCCCATTAAAAGTTTTCTGTGTAAGTAATGAGCTGCACTTTGTTGCAAAGTTGTGTTTGTAATAAATTCTCATTGCATGCCATCTGGAAGCTGCAAATTCCTTTTTAAAGGCATTGTTATAAAGCATAGTTGAAAAAGATGCATAGGTCAAATGTCTATAAAATATATGCCCAAGAGTTTGGAGATATCATAGAAACGTGCAAGCGTTACATCATTTTATTAATAATAATATAGGTTTTCTTTTAATTGAAGCTATTCTCCCTTCTAATCTATCCTCAAATGAAAATACCCTCTCCTGTATGATCATTGTATTGCTATCAGCTATATAATTCAAATGAATCAAACCTTCCTTCTAATTCCTCCTCAATTGCCCTCTGCTGGATGATCTGTGAATTGCTATTAGCTATATAATTCAATTGAATCAGACCTTCCTTCTAATCCCTCCTCAATTGCCCTCTGCTGGTTGATTTGTGTATCGCTAGCAGCTCTATGTGTTCTAATGCTAGTGTGCATTCCATGCAGAAAATAACCCTGGGGCGTCGCCACAGTATGCAAATGAATCAATGAAAAAATTCTGTATAGCAAATATCATTCTTCCTATCTCTTGAACCCGTCGGTCCTGCATCAACTCACTATTACATCCTGTCCTGGTATGACTTTTCCCAGCTTTGTTGTGTGCCTTTTCTAAGCATTTTAATGTTATAAACAGCAGGCAAAATGTGAGGGGTTTGGACCCTACCCCTTTAAAAATTATGATCTTCCCATTAAAAGTTTTCTGTGTAAGTAATGAGCTGCACTTTGTTGCAAAGTTGTGTTTGTAATAAATTCTCATTGCATGCCATCTGGAAGCTGCAAATGCCTTTTTAAAGGCACTGTTATAAAGAATAGTGGAAAAAGATGCATAGGTCAAATGTCTATAAAATATATGCCCAATAGTTTGGAGATATCATAGAAACGTGCAAGCGTTACATCTTTTTAATAATAATATAGGTTTTCTTTTAATTGAAGCTATTCTCCCTTCTAATCTATCCTCAAATGAAAATACCCTCTCCTGGATGATCATTGTATTGCTATCAGCTATATAATTCAAATGAATCAAACCTTTTTTCTAATTCCTCCTCAATTGCCCTCTGCTGGATGATCTGTGTATTGCTATTAGCTATATAATTCAATTGAATCAGACCTTCCTTCTAATCCCTCCTCAATTGCCCTCTGCTGGTTGATTTGTGTATCGCTAGCAGCTCTATGTGTTCTAATGCTAGTGTGCATTCCATGCAGAAAATAACCCTGGGGCGTCGCCACAGTATGCAAATGAATCAATGAAAAAATTCTGTATAGCAAATATCATTCTTCCTATCTCTTGAACCCGTCGGTCCTGCATCAACTCACTATTACATCCTGTCCTGGTATGACTTTTCCCAGCTTTGTTGTGTGCCTTTTCTAAGCATTTTAATGTTATAAACAGCAGGCAAAATGTGAGGGGTTTGGACCCTACCCCTTTAAAAATTATGATCTTCCCATTAAAAGTTTTCTGTGTAAGTAATGAGCTGCACTTTGTTGCAAAGTTGTGTTTGTAATAAATTCTCATTGCATGCCATCTGGAAGCTGCAAATGCCTTTTTAAAGGCACTGTTATAAAGAATAGTGGAAAAAGATGCATAGGTCAAATGTCTATAAAATATATGCCCAATAGTTTGGAGATATCATAGAAACGTGCAAGCGTTACATCTTTTTAATAATAATATAGGTTTTCTTTTAATTGAAGCTATTCTCCCTTCTAATCTATCCTCAAATGAAAATACCCTCTCCTGGATGATCATTGTATTGCTATCAGCTATATAATTCAAATGAATCAAACCTTTTTTCTAATTCCTCCTCAATTGCCCTCTGCTGGATGATCTGTGTATTGCTATTAGCTATATAATTCAATTGAATCAGACCTTCCTTCTAATCCCTCCTCAATTGCCCTCTGCTGGTTGATTTGTGTATCGCTAGCAGCTCTATGTGTTCTAATGCTAGTGTGCATTGCTTGCAGAAAATAACCCTGGAGCGTCGCCACAGTATGCAAATGAATTAATGAAAAAATTCTGTATAGCAAATTACGTTCTTCCTATCTCTTGAACCCGTCGGTCCTGCATCAACTCATTATTACATCCTGTCCTGGTATGACTTTTCCCAGCTTTGTTTTGTGCCTTTTCTAAACATTTTAATGTTATCAACAGCAGGCAAAATAAGAGGGGTTTGGACCCTACCCCTTTAAAATTATGGTCTTTCTGTTAAAAGTTTTCTGTGTAAGTAATGAGCTGCACTTTGTTGCAAAGTTGTGCTTGTAATAAATTCTCATTGCATGCCATCTGGAAGCAGCAAATGCCTTTTTAAAGGCACTGTTATAAAGAATAGTTGAAAAAGAGGCCTAGGTAAACTGTCTTTAAAATATATGCCCAACAGTTTGGAGATATCATAGAAACGTGCAAGCGTTACATCATTTTATTAATAATAATATAGGTTTTCTTTTAATTGAAGCTATTCTCCCTTCTAATCTATCCTCAAATGAAAATACCCTCTCCTGGATGATCATTGTATTGCTATCAGCTATATAATTCAAATGAATCAAACCTTCCTTCTAATTCCTCCTCAATTGCCCTCTGCTGGATGATCTGTGTATTGCTATTAGCTATATAATTCAATTGAATCAGACCTTCCTTCTAATCCCTCCTCAATTGCCCTCTGCTGGTTGATTTGTGTATCGCTAGCAGCTCTATGTGTTCTAATGCTAGTGTGCATTGCTTGCAGAAAATGACCCTGGGGCGTCGCCACAGTATGCAAATGATTTAATGAAAAAATTCTGTATAGCAAATTACGTTCTTCCTATCTCTTGAACCCGTCGGTCCTGCATCAACTTATTATTACATCCTGTCCTGGTATGACTTTTCCCAGCTTTGTTTTGTGCCTTTTCTAAACATTTTAATGTTATCAACAGCAGGCAAAATAAGAGGGGTTTGGACCCTACCCCTTTAAAATTATGGTCTTCCCTTTAAAAGTTTTCTGTGTAAGTAATGAGCTGCTCTTTGTTGCAAAGTTGTGTTTGTAATAAATTCTCATTGCATGCCATCTGGAAGCAGCAAATGCCTTTTTAAAGGCACTGTTATAAAGAATAGTTGAAAAAGAGGCCTAGGTAAACTGTCTATAAAATATATGCCCAATAGTTTGGAGATATCATAGAAACGTGCAAGCGTTACATCATTTTATTAATAATATTATAGGTTTTCTTTTAATTGAAGCTATTCTCCCTTCTAATCTATCCTCAAATGAAAATACCCTCTCCTGGATGATCTGTGTATTGCTATCAGCTATATAATTCAAATGAATCAGACCTTCCTTCTAATTCCTCCTCAATTGCCCTCTGCTGGATGATCTGTGTATTGCTATTAGCTATATAATTCAATTGAATCAGACCTTCCTTCTAATCCCTCCTCAATTGCCCTCTGCTGGTTGATTTGTGTATCGCTAGCAGCTCTATGTGTTCTAATGCTAGTGTGCATTGCATGCAGAAAATAACCCTGGGGCGTCGCCACAGTATGCAAATGAATCAATGAAAAAATTCTGTATAGCACATATCGTTCTTCCTATCTTTTAAACCCGTCGGTCCTGCATCAACTAACTATTACATCCTGTCCTGGTATGACTTTTCCCAGCTTTGTTTTGTGCCTTTTCTAAACATTTTAATGTTATCAACAGCAGGCAAAATAAGAGGGGTTTGGACCCTACCCCTTTAAAATTATGTTCTTCCCTTTAAAAGTTTTCTGTGTAAGTAATGAGCTGCACTTTGTTGCAAAGTTGTGTTTGTAATAAATTCTCATTGCATGCTATCTGGAAGCTGCAAATTCCTTTTTAAAGGCATTGTTATAAAGAATAGTTGAAAAAGATGCCCAAGAGTTTGGAGATATCATAGAAACGTGCAATCGTTACATCATTTTATTAATAATAATATAGGTTTTCTTTTAATTGAAGCTATTCATCCCTTCTAATCTATCCTCAAATGAAAATACCGTCTCCTGGATGATCTGTGTATTGCTATCAGCTATATAATTCAAATGAATCAAACCTTCCTTCTAATTCCTCCTCAATTGCCCTCTGCTGGATGATCTGTGAATTGCTATTAGCTATATTATTCAATTGAATCAGACCTTCCTTCTAATCCCTCCTCAATTGCCCTCTGCTGGTTGATTTGTGTATCGCTAGCAGCTCTATGTGTTCTAATGCTAGTGTGCATTGCATGCAGAAAATAACCCTGGGGCGTCGCCACAGTATGCAAATGAATCAATGAAAAAATTCGGTATAACAAATATCGTTCTTCCTATCTCTTGAACCCGTCGGTCCTGCATCAACTCACTATTACATCCTTTCCTGGTATGACTTTTCCCAGCTTTGTTTTGTGCCTTTTCTAAACATTTTAATGTTATCAACAGCAGGCAAAATAAGAGGGGTTTGGACCCTACCCCTTTAAAATTATGGTCTTCCCTTTAAAAGTTTTCTGTGTAAGTAATAAGCAGCACTTTGTTGCAAAGTTGTGTTTGTAATAAATTCTCATTGCATGCCATCTGGAAGCTGCAAATGCCTTTTTAAAGGCACTGTTATAAAGAATAGTTGAAAAAGATGCCTAGGTAAACTGTCTATAAAATATATGCCCAATAGTTTGGAGATATAATAGAAACGTGCAAGCGTTACATCATTTTATTAATAATAATAATAATATAGGTTTTCTTTTAATTGAAGCTATTCTCCCTTCTAATCTATCCTCAAATGAAAATACTCTCTCCTGGATGATCTGTGTATTGCTATCAGCTATATAATTCAAATGAATCAGAACTTCCTTCTAATTCCTCCTCAATTGCCCTCTGCTGGATGATCTGTGTATTGCTATTAGCTATATAATTCAATTGAATCAGACCTTCCTTCTAATCCCTCCTCAATTGCCCTCTGCTGGTTGATTTGTGTAACGCTAGCAGCTCTATGTGTTCTAATGCTAGTGTGCATTGCATGCAGAAAATAACCCTGGGGCGTCGCCACAGTATGCAAATGAATCAATGAAAAAATTCTGTATAGCACATATCGTTCTTCCTATCTTTTAAACCCGTCGGTCCTGCATCAACTAACTATTACATCCTGTCCTGGTATGACTTTTCCAAGCTTTGTTTTGTGCCTTTTCTAAACATTTTAATGTTATCAACAGCAGGCAAAATAAGAGGGGTTTGGACCCTACCCCTTTAAAATTATGGTCTTCCCTTTAAAAGTTTTCTGTGTAAGTAATGAGCTGCACTTTGTTGCAAAGTTGTGTTTGTAATAAATTCTCATTGCATGCCATCTGGAAGCTGCAAATGCCTTTTTAAAGGCACTGTTATGAAGAATAGTTGAAAAAGATGCCTAGGTAAACTGTCTATAAAATATATGCCCAATAGTTTGGAGATATCATAGAAATGTGCAATCGTTACATCATTTTATTAATAATAATATAGGTTTTCTTTTAATTGAAGCTATTCTCCCTTCTAATCTATCCTCAAATGAAAATACCCTCTCCTGGATGATCTGTGTATTGCTATCAGCTATATAATTCAAATGAATCAGACCTTCCTTCTAATTCCTCCTCAATTGCCCTCTGCTGGATGATCTGTGTATTGCTATTAGCTATATAATTCAATTGAATCAGACCTTCCTTCTAATCCCTCCTCAATTGCCCTCTGCTGGTTGATTTGTGTATCGCTAGCAGCTCTATGTGTTCTAATGCTAGTGTGCATTGCATGCAGAAAATAACCCTGGGGCGTCGCCACAGTATGCAAATTAATCAATGAAAAAATTCTGTATAGCACATATCGTTCTTCCTATCTTTTAAACCCGTCGGTCCTGCATCAACTAACTATTACATCCTGTCCTGGTATGACTTTTCCCAGCTTTGTTTTGTGCCTTTTCTAAACATTTTAATGTTATCAACAGCAGGCAAAATAAGAGGGGTTTGGACCCTACCCCTTTAAAATTATGGTCTTTCCTTTAAAAGTTTTCTGTGTAAGTAATGAGCTGCACTTTGTTGCAAAGTTGTGTTTGTAATAAATTCTCATTGCATGCCATCTGGAAGCTGCAAATGCCTTTTTAAAGGCACTGTTATAAAGAATAGTTGAAAAAGATGCTTAGGTAAATTGTCTATAAAATATATGCCCAATAGTTTGGAGATATCATAGAAACGTGCCAGCGTTACATCATTTTAATAATAATAATATAGGTTTTCTTTTAATTGAAGCTATTCTCCCTTCTAATCTATCCTCAAATGAAAATACCATCTCCTGGATGATCTGTGTATTGCTATCAGCTATATAATTCAAATGAATCAGACCTTCCTTCTAATTCCTCCTCAATTGCCCTCTGCTGGATGATCTGTGTATTGCTGTTAGCTATATAATTCAATTGAATCAGACCTTCCTTCTAATCCCTCCTCAATTGCCCTCTGCTGGTTGATTTGTGTATCGCTAGCAGCTCTATGTGTTCTAATGCTAGTGTGCATTGCATGCAGAAAATAACCCTGGGGCGTCGCCACAGTATGCAAATGATCAATGAAAAAATTCTGTATAGCACATATCGTTCTTCCTATCTCTTGAACCCGTCGGTTCTGCATCAACTCACTATTACATCCTGTCCTGGTATGACTTTTCCCAGCTTTGTTTTGTGCCTTTTCTAAACATTGTAATGTTATCAACAGCAGGCAAAATAAGAGGGGTTTGGACCCTACCCCTTTAAAATTATGGTCTTCCCTTTTAAAGTTTTCTGTGTAAGTAATGAGCTGCACTTTGTTGCAAAGTTGTGTTTGTAATAAATTCTCATTGCATGCTATCTGGAAGCTGCAAATGCCTTTTTAAAGGCACTGTTATAAAGAATAGTTGAAAAAGAGGCCTAGGTAAACTGTCTATAAAATATATGCCCAATAGTTTGGAGATATCATAGAAACGTGCAAGTGTTACATCATTTTATTAATAATAATATAGGTTTTCTTTTAATTGAAGCTATTCTCCTTTCTAATCTATCCTCAAATGAAAATACCCTCTCCTGCATGATCTGTGTATTGCTATCAGCTATATAATTCAAATGAATCAGACCTTACTTCTAATTCCTCCTCAATTGCCCTCTGCTGGATGATCTGTGTATTGCTGTTAGCTATATAATTCAATTGAATCAGACCTTCCTTCTAATCCCTCCTCAATTGCCCTCTGCTGGTTGATTTGTGTATCGCTAGCAGCTCTATGTGTTCTAATGCTAGTGTGCATTGCATGCAGAAAATAACCCTGGAGCGTCGCCACAGTATGCAAATGAATCAATGAAAAAATTCTGTATAGCAAATATCGTTCTTCCTATCTCTTGAACCCGTCGGTCCTGCATCAACTCACTATTACATCCTGTCCTGGTATGACTTTTTCCAGCTTTGTTTTGTGCCTTTTCTAAACATTTTAATGTTATCAACAGCAGGCAAAATAAGAGGGGTTTGGACCCTACCCCTTTAAAATTATGGTCTTCCCATTAAAAGTTTTCTGTGTAAGTAATGAGCTGCACTTTGTTGCAAAGTTGTGTTTGTAATAAATTCTCTTTGCATGCCATCTGGAAGCTGCAAATGCCTTTTAAAGGCACTGTTATAAAGAATAGCAGAAAAAGAGGCCTAGGTAAACTGTCTATAAAATATATGCCCAATAGTTTGGAGATATCATTGAAACGTGCAAGCGTTACATCATTTGATTATTAATAATATAGGTTTTCTTTTAATTGAAGCTATTCTCCCTTCTAATCTATCCTCAAATGAAAATACCCTCTCCTGGATGATCTGTGTATTGCTATCAGCTATATAATTCAAATGAATCAGACCTTCCTTCTAATTCCTCCTCAATTGCCCTCTGCTGGATGATCTGTGTATTGCTGTTAGCTATATAATTCAATTGAATCAGACCTTCCTTCTAATCCCTCCTCAATTGCCCTCTGCTGGTTGATTTGTGTATCGCTAGCAGCTCTATGTGTTCTAATGCTAGTGTGCATTGCATGCAGAAAATAACCCTGGGGCGTCGCCACAGTATGCAAATGATCAATGAAAAAATTCTGTATAGCACATATCGTTCTTCCTATCTCTTGAACCCGTCGGTCCTGCATCAACTAACTATTACATCTTGTCCTGGTATGACTTTTCCAAGCTTTGTTTTGTGCCTTTTCTAAACATTTTAATGTTATCAACAGCAGGCAAAATAAGAGGGGTTTGGACCCTACCCCTTTAAAATTATGGTCTTCCCTTTAAAAGTTTTTTGTGTAAGTAATGAGCTGCACTTTGTTGCAAAGTTGTGTTTGTAATAAATTCTCATTGCATGCCATCTGGAAGCTGCAAATGCCTTTTTAAAGGCACTGTTATAAAGAATAGTTGAAAAAGAGGCCTAGGTAAACTGTCTATAGAATATATGCCCAATAGTTTGGAGATATCATAGAAACGTGCAAGCGTTATATCATTTTATTAATAATAATATAGGCTTTCTTTTAATTGAAGCTATTCTCCCTTCTAATCTATCCTCAAATGAAAATACCCTCTCCTGGATGATCTGTGTATTGCTATCAGCTATATAATTCAAATGAATCAGACCTTCCTTCTAATTCCTCCTCAATTGCCCTCTGCTGGATGATCTGTGTATTGCTGTTAGCTATATAATTCAATTGAATCAGACCTTCCTTCTAATCCCTCCTCAATTGCCCTCTGCTGGTTGATTTGTGTATCGCTAGCAGCTCTATGTGTTCTAATGCTAGTGTGCATTGCATGCAGAAAATAACCCTGGAGCGTCGCCACAGTATGCAAATGAATCAATGAAAAAATTCTGTATAGCAAATATCATTCTTCCTTTCTCTTGAACCCGTCGGTCCTGCATCAACTCACTATTACATCCTGTCCTGGTATGACTTTTTCCAGCTTTGTTTTGTGCCTTTTCTAAACATTTTAATGTTATCAACAGCAGGCAAAATAAGAGGGGTTTGGACCCTACCCCTTTAAAATTATGGTCTTCCCATTAAAAGTTTTCTGTGTAAGTAATGAGCTGCACTTTGTTGCAAAGTTGTGTTTGTAATAAATTCTCATTGCATGCCATCTGGAAGCTGCAAATGCCTTTTAAAGACACTGTTATAAAGAATAGCTGAAAAAGAGGCCTAGGTAAACTGTCTATAAAATATATGCCCAATAGTTTGGAGATATCATAGAAACGTGCAAGCGTTACATCATTTCATTATTAATAATATAGGTTTTCTTTTAATTGAAGCTATTCTCCCTTCTAATCTATCCTCAAATGAAAATACCCTCTCCTGGATGATCTGTGTATTGCTATCAGCTATATAATTCAAATGAATCAGACCTTCCTTCTAATTCCTCCTCAATTGCCCTCTGCTGGATGATCTGTGTATTGCTGTTAGCTATATAATTCAATTGAATCAGACCTTCCTTCTAATCCCTCCTCAATTGCCCTCTGCTGGTTGATTTGTGTATCGCTAGCAGCTCTATGTGTTCTAATGCTAGTGTGCATTGCATGCAGAAAATAACCCTGGGGCGTCGCCACAGTATGCAAATGATCAATGAAAAAATTCTGTATAGCACATATCGTTCTTCCTATCTCTTGAACCCGTCGGTTCTGCATCAACTCACTATTACATCCTGTCCTGGTATGACTTTTCCCAGCTTTGTTTTGTGCCTTTTCTAAACATTGTAATGTTATCAACAGCAGGCAAAATAAGAGGGGTTTGGACCCTACCCCTTTAAAATTATGGTCTTCCCTTTTAAAGTTTTCTGTGTAAGTAATGAGCTGCACTTTGTTGCAAAGTTGTGTTTGTAATAAATTCTCATTGCATGCTATCTGGAAGCTGCAAATGCCTTTTTAAAGGCACTGTTATAAAGAATAGTTGAAAAAGAGGCCTAGGTAAACTGTCTATAAAATATATGCCCAATAGTTTGGAGATATCATAGAAACGTGCAAGAGTTACATCATTTTATTAATAATAATATAGGTTTTCTTTTAATTGAAGCTATTCTCCCTTCTAATCTATCCTCAAATGAAAATACCCTCTCCTGGATGATCTGTGTATTGCTATTAGCTATATAATTCAATTGAATCAGACCTTCCTTCTAATCCCTCCTCAATTGCCCTCTGCTGGTTGATTTGTGTATCGCTAGCAGCTCTATGTGTTCTAATGCTAGTGTGCATTGCATGCAGAAAATAACCTTGGGGCGTCGCCACAGTATGCAAATGAATCAATGAAAAAATTCTGTATAGCACATATCGTTCTTCCTATCTCTTGAACCCGTTGGTCCTGCATCAACTCACTATTACATCCTGTCCTGGTATGACTTTTCCCAGCTTTGCTTTGTGCCTTTTCTAAACATTTTAATGTTATCAACAGCAGGCAAAATAAGAGGGGTTTGGACACTACCCCTTTAAAATTATGGTCTTTCCATTAAAAGTTTTCTGTGTAAGTAATGAGCTACACTTTGTTGCAAAGTTGTGTTTGTAATAAATTCTCATTGCATGCCATCTGGAAGCTGCAAATGCCTTTTAAAGGCACTGTTATAAAGAATAGTTGAAAAAGAGGCCTAGGTAAACTGTCTATAAAATATATGCCCAATAGTTTGGAGATATCATAGAAACGTGCAAGCGTTATATCATTTTATTAATAATAATATAGGCTTTCTTTTAATTGAAGCTATTCTCCCTTCTAATCTATCCTCAAATGAAAATACCCTCTCCTGGATGATCTGTGTTTTGCTATCAGCTATATAATTCAAATGAATCAGACCTTCCTTCTAATTCCTCCTCAATTGCCCTCTGCTGGATGATCTGTGTATTGCTGTTAGCTATATAATTCAATTGAATCAGACCTTCCTTCTAATCCCTCCTCAATTGCCCTCTGCTGGTTGATTTGTGTATCGCTAGCAGCTCTATGTGTTCTAATGCTAGTGTGCATTGCATGCAGAAAATAACCCTGGAGCGTCGCCACAGTATGCAAATGAATCAATGAAAAAATTCTGCATAGCAAATATCGTTCTTCCTATCTCTTGAACCCGTCGGTCCTGCATCAACTCACTATTACATCCTGTCCTGGTATGACTTTTTCCAGCTTTGTTTTGTGCCTTTTCTAAACATTTTAATGTTATCAACAGCAGGCAAAATAAGAGGGGTTTGGACCCTACCCCTTTAAAATTATGGTCTTCCCATTAAAAGTTTTCTGTGTAAGTAATGAGCTGCACTTTGTTGCAAAGTTGTGTTTGTAATAAATTCTCTTTGCATGCCATCTGGAAGCTGCAAATGCCTTTTAAAGGCACTGTTATAAAGAATAGCAGAAAAAGAGGCCTAGGTAAACTGTCTATAAAATATATGCCCAATAGTTTGGAGATATCATTGAAACGTGCAAGCGTTACATCATTTGATTATTAATAATATAGGTTTTCTTTTAATTGAAGCTATTCTCCCTTCTAATCTATCCTCAAATGAAAATACCCTCTCCTGGATGATCTGTGTATTGCTATCAGCTATATAATTCAAATGAATCAGACCTTCCTTCTAATTCCTCCTCAATTGCCCTCTGCTGGATGATCTGTGTATTGCTGTTAGCTATATAATTCAATTGAATCAGACCTTCCTTCTAATCCCTCCTCAATTGCCCTCTGCTGGTTGATTTGTGTATCGCTAGCAGCTCTATGTGTTCTAATGCTAGTGTGCATTGCATGCAGAAAATAACCCTGGGGCGTCGCCACAGTATGCAAATGATCAATGAAAAAATTCTGTATAGCACATATCGTTCTTCCTATCTCTTGAACCCGTCGGTCCTGCATCAACTAACTATTACATCTTGTCCTGGTATGACTTTTCCAAGCTTTGTTTTGTGCCTTTTCTAAACATTTTAATGTTATCAACAGCAGGCAAAATAAGAGGGGTTTGGACCCTACCCCTTTAAAATTATGGTCTTCCCTTTAAAAGTTTTTTGTGTAAGTAATGAGCTGCACTTTGTTGCAAAGTTGTGTTTGTAATAAATTCTCATTGCATGCCATCTGGAAGCTGCAAATGCCTTTTTAAAGGCACTGTTATAAAGAATAGTTGAAAAAGAGGCCTAGGTAAACTGTCTATAGAATATATGCCCAATAGTTTGGAGATATCATAGAAACGTGCAAGCGTTATATAATTTTATTAATAATAATATAGGCTTTCTTTTAATTGAAGCTATTCTCCCTTCTAATCTATCCTCAAATGAAAATACCCTCTCCTGGATGATCTGTGTATTGCTATCAGCTATATAATTCAAATGAATCAGACCTTCCTTCTAATTCCTCCTCAATTGCCCTCTGCTGGATGATCTGTGTATTGCTGTTAGCTATATAATTCAATTGAATCAGACCTTCCTTCTAATCCCTCCTCAATTGCCCTCTGCTGGTTGATTTGTGTATCGCTAGCAGCTCTATGTGTTCTAATGCTAGTGTGCATTGCATGCAGAAAATAACCCTGGAGCGTCGCCACAGTATGCAAATGAATCAATGAAAAAATTCTGTATAGCAAATATCGTTCTTACTCTCTGTTGAACCCGTCGGTCCTGCATCAACTCACTATTACATCCTGTCCTGGTATGACTTTTTCCAGCTTTGTTTTGTGCCTTTTCTAAACATTTTAATGTTATCAACAGCAGGCAAAACAAGAGGGGTTTGGACCCTACCCCTTTAAAATTATGGTATTCCCTTTAAAAGTTTTCTGTGTAAGTAATGAGCTGCACTTTGTTGCAAAGTTGTGTTTGTAATAAATTCTCATTGCATGCCATCTGGAAGCTGCAAATGCCTTTTAAAGGCACTGTTATAAAGAATAGTTGAAAAAGAGGCCTAGGTAAACTGTCTATAAAATATATGCCCAATAGTTTGGAGATATCATAGAAACGTGCAAGCGTTATATCATTTTATTAATAATAATATAGGCTTTCTTTTAATTGAAGCTATTCTCCCTTCTAATCTATCCTCAAATGAAAATACCCTCTCCTGGATGATCTGTGTTTTGCTATCAGCTATATAATTCAAATGAATCAGACCTTCCTTCTAATTCCTCCTCAATTGCCCTCTGCTGGATGATCTGTGTATTGCTGTTAGCTATATAATTCAATTGAATCAGACCTTCCTTCTAATCCCTCCTCAATTGCCCTCTGCTGGTTGATTTGTGTATCGCTAGCAGCTCTATGTGTTCTAATGCTAGTGTGCATTGCATGCAGAAAATAACCCTGGAGCGTCGCCACAGTATGCAAATGAATCAATGAAAAAATTCTGCATAGCAAATATCGTTGTTCCTATCTCGATATCCCGTCGGTCCTGCATCAACTCACTATTACATCCTGTCCTGGTATGACTTTTTCCAGCTTTGTTTTGTGCCTTTTCTAAACATTTTAATGTTATCAACAGCAGGCAAAATAAGAGGGGTTTGGACCCTACCCCTTTAAAATTATGGTCTTCCCATTAAAAGTTTTCTGTGTAAGTAATGAGCTGCACTTTGTTGCAAAGTTGTGTTTGTAATAAATTCTCTTTGCATGCCATCTGGAAGCTGCAAATGCCTTTTAAAGGCACTGTTATAAAGAATAGCAGAAAAAGAGGCCTAGGTAAACTGTCTATAAAATATATGCCCAATAGTTTGGAGATATCATTGAAACGTGCAAGCGTTACATCATTTGATTATTAATAATATAGGTTTTCTTTTAATTGAAGCTATTCTCCCTTCTAATCTATCCTCAAATGAAAATACCCTCTCCTGGATGATCTGTGTATTGCTATCAGCTATATAATTCAAATGAATCAGACCTTCCTTCTAATTCCTCCTCAATTGCCCTCTGCTGGATGATCTGTGTATTGCTGTTAGCTATATAATTCAATTGAATCAGACCTTCCTTCTAATCCCTCCTCAATTGCCCTCTGCTGGTTGATTTGTGTATCGCTAGCAGCTCTATGTGTTCTAATGCTAGTGTGCATTGCATGCAGAAAATAACCCTGGGGCGTCGCCACAGTATGCAAATGATCAATGAAAAAATTCTGTATAGCACATATCGTTCTTCCTATCTCTTGAACCCGTCGGTCCTGCATCAACTAACTATTACATCTTGTCCTGGTATGACTTTTCCAAGCTTTGTTTTGTGCCTTTTCTAAACATTTTAATGTTATCAACAGCAGGCAAAATAAGAGGGGTTTGGACCCTACCCCTTTAAAATTATGGTCTTCCCTTTAAAAGTTTTTTGTGTAAGTAATGAGCTGCACTTTGTTGCAAAGTTGTGTTTGTAATAAATTCTCATTGCATGCCATCTGGAAGCTGCAAATGCCTTTTTAAAGGCACTGTTATAAAGAATAGTTGAAAAAGAGGCCTAGGTAAACTGTCTATAGAATATATGCCCAATAGTTTGGAGATATCATAGAAACGTGCAAGCGTTATATAATTTTATTAATAATAATATAGGCTTTCTTTTAACCCCTTCAGGACGGAGTCAATAGTGCACGTTCTGATCAAAACAAAACGTAAACAAAAACTAGAATTTGCGCTAAATGTCTGTTCACCCGTAGCTCCCCTCTTTCATATTATATGCACCCACACTTATTATATATCATTTTGTTCAGGAGAAACAGGGCTTTAATTTACCATTAACTATTCATATATGGAACATAATTTATTATGAATAAAATAAAAAAACTGTGAGAATTTTTTTTTTTTTTTTAAATGTGTAGTTCCGCCTCACATTTTAGCTGTAAATGTCATAATACTGTTAGGTTTTACTGCAACAAAATGCACATATTTGTAATCAGCGATGTCTCACGAGTACAACAGTACCCCCCATTAACAGGTTTTATGGTGTTTTGGAAAGTTACAGGGTCAAATATAGAACGTTCCATTTTCAAATTGAAATTTGTCAGATTAGTAATGTTACCTTTGAGACGGTGTGGTAGCCCAGGAATGAGAATTACCCCCATAATGGCATACCATTTGAAAAAGTAGGCAAGCCAAGGTATTGAAAGTGGGGTATGTTTAGTCTTTTTTAGTAGCCACTTAGTCACAAACACTGGCCAAAGTTAGCGTTCATATTTGTTTTTGTGTGAAAAAAGCAAAAAAAGAATATTTAGCCAGTGTTTGTGACTAAGTGGCTACTAAGAAAGACTGGACATACCCCACTTGCAATACCTCGGGTTGTCTACTTTTGCAAATGGTATGCCATCATGGGGGTAATTCTCATTCCTGGGCTACCATACGCTCTCAAAGGCAACATAACCAATCTGGCAAATTTCAATGTGAAAAAAATGAAATGCAAGCCTTATATGTGACTCTCTAACTTTCCAAAATACCATAAAACCTGTACATGGGGGGTACTGTTATTCTCGGGAGACTTCACTAAACACAAATATTAGTGTTTAAAAACAGTAAAACATATTACAACAATAATATAGTCCATAAAAGTGCAGTTCGTTTGTAAAAAATGCAAAAAACGTCACTTTTACTTAAAATATCATAGTTGTAATACAATTTACCAGTTTGAAACACTAATATTTGAGTTCAGTGAAGTCTCCCGAGTAAAACAGTACCCCCTATGTACAGGTTTTATGGTGTCGTGGAGAGTTACAGGGTCAAATATAGTGCTTGCGAATTGAATTCTCTGCACTTTCTCCCTGTGTTGTCAGGCATGTCAATCAAATTTTAATTAATCAAATCACATAATTATGTTAAAAGATTACTTAAATATACATGTAGAATTTTAATATATATACATATATATGTATTTAAATTCTACGTGTATACTAATGTAATCTTTTATGTAATTATATGTATTTATCTATATATATATATATTTGCGGTTATTTGTATTTTATATATAGATAGATATATATAGAATGTCATTCTAAGTGTATTTTGTTACCAATATATATATATTAATAACAAAATACAGTTAGAATGAAATTACATATGAATATATAATTTATATTAAATTTTGTTTCAATATTTTATTTATTTATTTTATTATTTTATTTATTATTTTAATTATACGTATATATATAATATATATATGTAGATCTATTATATATATAATATATATACATATTATATATATGTAACGTCATTCTAAGTGTATTTTAATGCTAATATATATACTTATATTAATATTAAAATACACTTTGTATGACGTTACATATATATATATATATTATATATATAATATATATACATATTATATATATAAAAATATTTTAAATTTATTTTTACACTTGTTTAATTTATTTTTGTATACTTTCCCAACAGCAGGGGGACTGTCTGATATTTTAGACAGTCCCCCTGCTGGCAGATCCATAGCCAGCTATAGGGGGCCATGTGATCGCTCTTTGAGAGCGATCACATGGCCCCCGGGGGCCTCATTTGCCGTGAGAGGGCTGCCTGGGCTGTCAGGCAGCCCCCCAGAAGAGGATCGCGGCCGAGGTAAGTAAATCTCACCTCCTGGGGCTCAAAGCCGTTACGGCGTTCCATGCCGCCGCAACGGCTTTAAAGCTCATTATAATGGGGACGGCATGGAACGCCGTAACGGCGTTAACGGGTTAATTGAAGCTATTCTCCCTTCTAATCTATCCTCAAATGAAAATACCCTCTCCTGGATGATCTGTGTATTGCTATCAGCTATATAATTCAAATGAATCAGACCTTCCTTCTAATTCCTCCTCAATTGCCCTCTGCTGGATGATCTGTGTATTGCTGTTAGCTATATAATTCAATTGAATCAGACCTTCCTTCTAATCCCTCCTCAATTGCCCTCTGCTGGTTGATTTGTGTATCGCTAGCAGCTCTATGTGTTCTAATGCTAGTGTGCATTGCATGCAGAAAATAACCCTGGAGCGTCGCCACAGTATGCAAATGAATCAATGAAAAAATTCTGTATAGCAAATATCGTTCTTACTCTCTGTTGAACCCGTCGGTCCTGCATCAACTCACTATTACATCCTGTCCTGGTATGACTTTTTCCAGCTTTGTTTTGTGCCTTTTCTAAACATTTTAATGTTATCAACAGCAGGCAAAACAAGAGGGGTTTGGACCCTACCCCTTTAAAATTATGGTATTCCCTTTAAAAGTTTTCTGTGTAAGTAATGAGCTGCACTTTGTTGCAAAGTTGTGTTTGTAATAAATTCTCATTGCATGCTATCTGGAAGCTGCAAATGCCTTTTTAAAGGCACTGTTATAAAGAATAGTTGAAAAAGAGGCCTAGGTAAACTGTCTATAAAATATATGCCCAATAGTTTGGAGATATCATAGAAACGTGCAAGCGTTATATCATTTTATTAATAATAATATAGGCTTTCTTTTAATTGAAGCTATTCTCCCTTCTAATCTATCCTCAAACGAAAATACCCTCTCCTGGATGATCTGTGTATTGCTATCAGCTATATATTTCAAATGAATCAGACCTTCCTTCTAATTCCTCCTCAATTGCCCTCTGCTGGATGATCTGTGTATTGCTATTAGCTATATAATTCAATTGAATCAGACCTTCCTTCTAATCCCTCCTCAATTGCCCTCTGCTGGTTGATTTGTGTATCGCTAGCAGCTCTATGTGTTCTAATGCTAGTGTGCATTGCATGCAGAAAATAACCTTGGGGCGTCGCCACAGTATGCAAATGAATCAATGAAAAAATTCTGTATAGCACATATCGTTCTTCCTATCTCTTGAACCCGTCGGTCCTGCTTCAACTCACTATTACATCCTGTCCTTGTATGACTTTTCCCAGCTTTGCTTTGTGCCTTTTCTAAACATTTTAATGTTATCAACAGCAGGCAAAATAAGAGGGGTTTGGACACTACCCCTTTAAAATTATGGTCTTTCCATTAAAAGTTTTCTGTGTAAGTAATGAGCTACACTTTGTTGCAAAGTTGTGTTTGTAATAAATTCTCATTGCATGCCATCTGGAAGCTGCAAATGCCTTTTTAAAGGCACTGTTATAAAGAATAGTTGAAAAAGAGGCCTAGGTAAACTGTCTATAAAATATATGCCCAATAGTTTGGAGATATCATAGAAACGTGCAAGCGTTATATCATTTTATTAATAATAATATAGGCTTTCTTTTAATTGAAGCTATTCTCCCTTCTAATCTACTCAAATGAAAATACCCTCTCCTGGATGATCTGTGTATTGCTATCAGCTATATAATTCAAATGAATCAGACCTTCCTTCTAATTCCTCCTCAATTGCCCTCTGCTGGATGATCTGTGTATTGCTATTAGCTATATAATTCAATTGAATCAGACCTTCCTTCTAATTCCTCCTCAATTGCCCTCTGCTGGATGATCTGTGTATTGCTATTAGCTATATAATTCAATTGAATCAGACCTTCCTTCTAATCCCTCCTCAATTGCCCTCTGCTGGTTGATTTGTGTATCGCTAGCAGCTCTATGTGTTCTAATGCTAGTGTGCATTGCATGCAGAAAATAACCCTGGGGCGTCGCCACAGTATGCAAATGATCAATGAAAAAATTCTGTATAGCACATATCGTTCTTCCTATCTCTTGAACCCGTCGGTCCTGCATCAACTAACTATTACATCTTGTCCTGGTATGACTTTTCCAAGCTTTGTTTTGTGCCTTTTCTAAACATTTTAATGTTATCAACAGCAGGCAAAATAAGAGGGGTTTGGACCCTACCCCTTTAAAATTATGGTATTCCCTTTAAAAGTTTTTTGTGTAAGTAATGAGCGGCACTTTGTTGCAAAGTTGTTTGTAATAAATTCTCATTGCATGCCATCTGGAAGCTGCAAATGCCTTTTTAAAGGCACTGTTATAAAGAATAGTTGAAAAAGAGGCCTAGGTAAACTGTCTATAAAATATATGCCCAATAGTTTGGAGATATCATAGAAACGTGCAAGCGTTACATCATTTTATTAATAATAATATAGGTTTTCTTTTAATTGAAGCTATTCTCCCTTCTAATCTATCCTCAAATAAAAATACCCTCTCCTGGATGATCTGTGTATTGCTATCAGCTATATAATTCAAATGAATCAGACCTTCCTTCTAATTCCTCCTCAATTGCCCTCTGCTGGATGATCTGTGAATTGCTATTAGCTATATAATTCAATTGAATCAGGCCTTCCTTCTAATCCCTCCTCAATTGCCCTCTGCTGGTTGATTTGTGTATCGCTAGCAGCTCTATGTGTTCTAATGCTAGTGTGCATTGCATGCAGAAAATAACCCTGGAGCATCGCCACAGTATGCAAATGAATCAATGAAAAAATTCTGTATAGCAAATATCGTTTTTCCTATCTCTTGAACCCGTCTGTCCTGCATCAACTAACTATTACATCCTGTCCTGGTATGACTTTTCCCAGCTTTGTTTTGTGCCTTTTCTAAACATTTTAATGTTATCAACAGCAGGCAAAATAAGAGGGGTTTGGACCCTACCCCTTTAAAATTATGGTATTCCCTTCAAAAGTTTTTTGTGTAAGTAATGAGCTGCACTTTGTTGCAAAGTTGTGTATGTAATAAATTCTCATTGCATGCCATCTGGAAGCTGCAAATGCCTTTTTAAAGGCACTGTTATAAAGAATAGTTGAAAAAGAGGCCTAGGTAAACTGTCTATAAAATATATGCCCAATAGTTTGGAGATATCATAGAAACGTGCAAGCGTTACATCATTTTATTAATAATAATATAGGTTTTCTTTTAATTGAAGCTATTCTCCCTTCTAATCTATCCTCAAATGAAAATACCCTCTCCTGGATGATCTGTGTATTGCTATCAGCTATATATTTCAAATGAATCAGACCTTCCTTCTAATTCCTCCTCAATTGCCCTCTGCTGGATGATCTGTGTATTGCTATTAGCTATATAATTCAATTGAATCAGACCTTCCTTCTAATCCCTCCTCAATTGCCCTCTGCTGGTTGATTTGTGTATCGCTAGCAGCTCTATGTGTTCTAATGCTAGTGTGCATTGCATGCAGAAAATAACCTTGGGGCGTCGCCACAGTATGCAAATGAATCAATGAAAAAATTCTGTATAGCACATATCGTTCTTCCTATCTCTTGAACCCGTCGGTCCTGCATTAACTCACTATTACATCCTGTCCTGGTATGACTTTTCCCAGCTTTGCTTTGTGCCTTTTCTAAACATTTTAATGTTATCAACAGCAGGCAAAATAAGAGGGGTTTGGACACTACCCCTTTAAAATTATGGTCTTTCCATTAAAAGTTTTCTGTGTAAGTAATGAGCTACACTTTGTTGCAAAGTTGTGTTTGTAATAAATTCTCATTGCATGCCATCTGGAAGCTGTAAATGCCTTTTAAAGGCACTGTTATAAAGAATAGTTGAAAAAGATGCCTAGGTAAACTGTCTATAAAATATATGCCCAATAGTTTGGAGATATCATAGAAACGTGCAAGCGTTATATTATTTTATTAATAATAATATAGGTTTTCTTTTAATTGAAGCTATTCTCCCTTCTAATCTATCCTCAAATGAAAATACCCTCTCCTGGATGATCTGTGTATTGCTATCAGCTATATATTTCAAATGAATCAGACCTTCCTTCTAATTCCTCCTCAATTGCCCTCTGCTGGATGATCTGTGTATTGCTATTAGCTATATAATTCAATTGAATCAGACCTTCCTTCTAATCCCTCCTCAATTGCCCTCTGCTGGTTGATTTGTGTATCGCTAGCAGCTCTATGTGTTCTAATGCTAGTGTGCATTGCATGCAGAAAATAACCTTGGGGCGTCGCCACAGTATGCAAATGAATCAATGAAAAAATTCTGTATAGCACATATCGTTCTTCCTATCTCTTGAACCCGTCGGTCCTGCTTCAACTCACTATTACATCCTGTCCTTGTATGACTTTTCCCAGCTTTGCTTTGTGCCTTTTCTAAACATTTTAATGTTATCAACAGCAGGCAAAATAAGAGGGGTTTGGACACTACCCCTTTAAAATTATGGTCTTTCCATTAAAAGTTTTCTGTGTAAGTAATGAGCTACACTTTGTTGCAAAGTTGTGTTTGTAATAAATTCTCATTGCATGCCATCTGGAAGCTGCAAATGCCTTTTTAAAGGCACTGTTATAAAGAATAGTTGAAAAAGAGGCCTAGGTAAACTGTCTATAAAATATATGCCCAATAGTTTGGAGATATCATAGAAACGTGCAAGCGTTATATCATTTTATTAATAATAATATAGGCTTTCTTTTAATTGAAGCTATTCTCCCTTCTAATCTACTCAAATGAAAATACCCTCTCCTGGATGATCTGTGTATTGCTATCAGCTATATAATTCAAATGAATCAGACCTTCCTTCTAATTCCTCCTCAATTGCCCTCTGCTGGATGATCTGTGTATTGCTATTAGCTATATAATTCAATTGAATCAGACCTTCCTTCTAATTCCTCCTCAATTGCCCTCTGCTGGATGATCTGTGTATTGCTATTAGCTATATAATTCAATTGAATCAGACCTTCCTTCTAATCCCTCCTCAATTGCCCTCTGCTGGTTGATTTGTGTATCGCTAGCAGCTCTATGTGTTCTAATGCTAGTGTGCATTGCATGCAGAAAATAACCCTGGGGCGTCGCCACAGTATGCAAATGATCAATGAAAAAATTCTGTATAGCACATATCGTTCTTCCTATCTCTTGAACCCGTCGGTCCTGCATCAACTAACTATTACATCTTGTCCTGGTATGACTTTTCCAAGCTTTGTTTTGTGCCTTTTCTAAACATTTTAATGTTATCAACAGCAGGCAAAATAAGAGGGGTTTGGACCCTACCCCTTTAAAATTATGGTATTCCCTTTAAAAGTTTTTTGTGTAAGTAATGAGCGGCACTTTGTTGCAAAGTTGTTTGTAATAAATTCTCATTGCATGCCATCTGGAAGCTGCAAATGCCTTTTTAAAGGCACTGTTATAAAGAATAGTTGAAAAAGAGGCCTAGGTAAACTGTCTATAAAATATATGCCCAATAGTTTGGAGATATCATAGAAACGTGCAAGCGTTACATCATTTTATTAATAATAATATAGGTTTTCTTTTAATTGAAGCTATTCTCCCTTCTAATCTATCCTCAAATAAAAATACCCTCTCCTGGATGATCTGTGTATTGCTATCAGCTATATAATTCAAATGAATCAGACCTTCCTTCTAATTCCTCCTCAATTGCCCTCTGCTGGATGATCTGTGAATTGCTATTAGCTATATAATTCAATTGAATCAGGCCTTCCTTCTAATCCCTCCTCAATTGCCCTCTGCTGGTTGATTTGTGTATCGCTAGCAGCTCTATGTGTTCTAATGCTAGTGTGCATTGCATGCAGAAAATAACCCTGGAGCATCGCCACAGTATGCAAATGAATCAATGAAAAAATTCTGTATAGCAAATATCGTTTTTCCTATCTCTTGAACCCGTCTGTCCTGCATCAACTAACTATTACATCCTGTCCTGGTATGACTTTTCCCAGCTTTGTTTTGTGCCTTTTCTAAACATTTTAATGTTATCAACAGCAGGCAAAATAAGAGGGGTTTGGACCCTACCCCTTTAAAATTATGGTATTCCCTTCAAAAGTTTTTTGTGTAAGTAATGAGCTGCACTTTGTTGCAAAGTTGTGTATGTAATAAATTCTCATTGCATGCCATCTGGAAGCTGCAAATGCCTTTTTAAAGGCACTGTTATAAAGAATAGTTGAAAAAGAGGCCTAGGTAAACTGTCTATAAAATATATGCCCAATAGTTTGGAGATATCATAGAAACGTGCAAGCGTTACATCATTTTATTAATAATAATATAGGTTTTCTTTTAATTGAAGCTATTCTCCCTTCTAATCTATCCTCAAATGAAAATACCCTCTCCTGGATGATCTGTGTATTGCTATCAGCTATATATTTCAAATGAATCAGACCTTCCTTCTAATTCCTCCTCAATTGCCCTCTGCTGGATGATCTGTGTATTGCTATTAGCTATATAATTCAATTGAATCAGACCTTCCTTCTAATCCCTCCTCAATTGCCCTCTGCTGGTTGATTTGTGTATCGCTAGCAGCTCTATGTGTTCTAATGCTAGTGTGCATTGCATGCAGAAAATAACCTTGGGGCGTCGCCACAGTATGCAAATGAATCAATGAAAAAATTCTGTATAGCACATATCGTTCTTCCTATCTCTTGAACCCGTCGGTCCTGCATTAACTCACTATTACATCCTGTCCTGGTATGACTTTTCCCAGCTTTGCTTTGTGCCTTTTCTAAACATTTTAATGTTATCAACAGCAGGCAAAATAAGAGGGGTTTGGACACTACCCCTTTAAAATTATGGTCTTTCCATTAAAAGTTTTCTGTGTAAGTAATGAGCTACACTTTGTTGCAAAGTTGTGTTTGTAATAAATTCTCATTGCATGCCATCTGGAAGCTGTAAATGCCTTTTAAAGGCACTGTTATAAAGAATAGTTGAAAAAGATGCCTAGGTAAACTGTCTATAAAATATATGCCCAATAGTTTGGAGATATCATAGAAACGTGCAAGCGTTATATTATTTTATTAATAATAATATAGGCTTTCTTTTAATTGAAGCTATTCTCCCTTCTAATCTATCCTCAAATGAAAATACCCTCTCCTGGATGATCTGTGTATTGCTATCAGCTATATAATTCAATTGAATCAGACCTTCCTTCTAATCCCTCCTCAATTGCCCTCTGC
Organism: Pelobates fuscus; assembly: GCF_036172605.1. NCBI lineage: Eukaryota > Metazoa > Chordata > Amphibia > Anura > Pelobatidae > Pelobates > Pelobates fuscus. The sequence goes on along the minus strand of NC_086322.1, from coordinate 137,821,872 downwards.
TGGTTGATTTGTGTATCGCTAGCAGCTCTATGTGTTCTAATGCTAGTGTGCATTGCATGCAGAAAATAACCCTGGGGCGTCGCCACAGTATGCAAATGAATCAATGAAAAAATTCTGTATAGCACATATCGTTCTTCCTATCTTTTAAACCCGTCGGTCCTGCATCAACTAACTATTACATCCTGTCCTGGTATGACTTTTCCCAGCTTTGTTTTGTGCCTTTTCTAAACATTTTAATGTTATCAACAGCAGGCAAAATAAGAGGGGTTTGGACCCTACCCCTTTAAAATTATGTTCTTCCATTTAAAAGTTTTCTGTGTAAGTAATGAGCTGCACTTTGTTGCAAAGTTGTGTTTGTAATAAATTCTCATTGCATGCCATCTGGAAGCTGCAAGTTCCTTTTTAAAGGCATTGTTATAAAGAATAGTTGAAAAAGATGCATAGGTCAAATGTCTATAAAATATATGCCCAAGAGTTTGGAGATATCATAGAAACGTGCAATCGTTACATCATTTTATTAATAATAATATAGGTTTTCTTTTAATTGAAGCTATTCTCCCTTCTAATCTATCCTCAAATGAAAATACCGTCTCCTGGATGATCTGTGTACTGCTATCCGCTATATAATTCAAATGAATCAAACCTTCCTTCTAATTCCTCCTCAATTGCCCTCTGCTGGATGATCTGTGAATTGCTATTAGCTATATAATTCAATTGAATCAGACCTTCCTTCTAATCCCTCCTCAATTGCCCTCTGCTGGTTGATTTGTGTATCGCTAGCAGCTCTATGTGTTCTAATGCTAGTGTGCATTGCATGCAGAAAATAACCCTGGGGCGTCGCCACAGTATGCAAATGAATCAATGAAAAAATTCGGTATAACAAATATCGTTCTTCCTATCTCTTGAACCCGTCGGTCCTGCATCAACTCACTATTACATCCTTTCCTGGTATGACTTTTCCCAGCTTTGTTTTGTGCCTTTTCTAAACATTTTAATGTTATCAACAGCAGGCAAAATAAGAGGGGTTTGGACCCTACCCCTTTAAAATTATGGTCTTCCCTTTAAAAGTTTTCTGTGTAAGTAATAAGCTGCACTTTGTTGCAAAGTTGTGTTTGTAATAAATTCTCATTGCATGCCATCTGGAAGCTGCAAATGCCTTTTTAAAGGCACTGTTATAAAGAATAGTTGAAAAAGATGCTTAGGTAAACCGTCTATAAAATATATGCCCAATAGTTTGGAGATATAATAGAAACGTGCAAGCGTTACATCATTTTATTAATAATAATAATAATAATATAGGTTTTCTTTTAATTGAAGCTATTCTCCCTTCTCATCTATCCTCAAATGAAAATACTCTCTCCTGGATGATCTGTGTATTGCTATCAGCTATATAATTCAAATGAATCAGACCTTCCTTCTAATTCCTCCTCAATTGCCCTCTGCTGGATGATCTGTGTATTGCTATTAGCTATATAATTCAATTGAATCAGACCTTCCTTCTAATCCCTCCTCAATTGCCCTCTGCTGGTTGATTTGTGTAACGCTAGCAGCTCTATGTGTTCTAATGCTAGTGTGCATTGCATGCAGAAAATAACCCTGGGGCGTCGCCACAGTATGCAAATGAATCAATGAAAAAATTCTGTATAGCACATATCGTTCTTCCTATCTTTTAAACCCGTCGGTCCTGCATCAACTAACTATTACATCCTGTCCTGGTATGACTTTTCCAAGCTTTGTTTTGTGCCTTTTCTAAACATTTTAATGTTATCAACAGCAGGCAAAATAAGAGGGGTTTGGACCCTACCCCTTTAAAATTATGGTCTTCCTTTTAAAAGTTTTCTGTGTAAGTAATGAGCTGCACTTTGTTGCAAAGTTGTGTTTGTAATAAATTCTCATTGCATGCCATCTGGAAGCTGCAAATGCCTTTTTAAAGGCACTGTTATGAAGAATACTTGAAAAAGATGCCTAGGTAAACTGTCTATAAAATATATGCCCAATAGTTTGGAGATATCATAGAAACGTGCAAGCGTTACATCATTTTATTAATAATAATATAGGTTTTCTTTTAATTGAAGCTATTCTCCCTTCTAATCTATCCTCAAATGAAAATACCCTCTCCTGGATGATCTGTGTATTGCTATCAGCTATATAATTCAAATGAATCAGACCTTCCTTCTAATTCCTCCTCAATTGCCCTCTGCTGGATGATCTGTGTATTGCTATTAGCTATATAATTCAATTGAATCAGACCTTCCTTCTAATCCCTCCTCAATTGCCCTCTGCTGGTTGATTTGTGTATCGCTAGCAGCTCTATGTGTGCTAATGCTAGTGTGCATTGCATGCAGAAAATAACCCTGGGGCGTCGCCACAGTATGCAAATGAATCAATGAAAAAATTTGGTATAACAAATATCGTTCTTCCTATCTCTTGAACCCGTCGGTCCTGCATCAACTCACTATTACATCCTTTCCTGGTATGACTTTTCCCAGCTTTGTTTTGTGCCTTTTCTAAACATTTTAATGTTATCAACAGCAGGCAAAATAAGAGGGGTTTGGACCCTACCCCTTTAAAATTATGGTCTTCCCTTTAAAAGTTTTCTGTGTAAGTAATAAGCTGCACTTTGTTGCAAAGTTGTGTTTGTAATAAATTCTCATTGCATGCCATCTGGAAGCTGCAAATGCCTTTTTAAAGGCACTGTTATAAAGAATAGCAGAAAAAGAGGCCTAGGTAAACTGTCTATAAAATATATGCCCAATAGTTTGGAGATATCATTGAAACGTGCAAGCGTTACATCATTTTATTAATAATAATAATATAGGTTTTCTTTTAATTGAAGCTATTCTCCCTTCTAATCTATCCTCAAATGAAAATACTCTCTCCTGGATGATCTGTGTATTGCTATCAGCTATATAATTCAAATGAATCAGACCTTCCTTCTAATTCCTCCTCAATTGCCCTCTGCTGGATGATCTGTGTATTGCTATTAGCTATATAATTCAATTGAATCAGACCTTCCTTCTAATCCCTCCTCAATTGCCCTCTGCTGGTTGATTTGTGTAACGCTAGCAGCTCTATGTGTTCTAATGCTAGTGTGCATTGCATGCAGAAAATAACCCTGGGGCGTCGCCACAGTATGCAAATGAATCAATGAAAAAATTCTGTATAGAACATATCGTTCTTCCTATCTTTTAAACCCGTCGGTCCTGCATCAACTAACTATTACATCCTGTCCTGGTATGACTTTTCCAAGCTTTGTTTTGTGCCTTTTCTAAACATTTTAATGTTATCAACAGCAGGCAAAATAAGAGGGGTTTGGACCCTACCCCTTTAAAATTATGGTCTTCCCTTTAAAAGTTTTCTGTGTAAGTAATGATCTGCACTTTGTTGCAAAGTTGTGTTTGTAATAAATTCTCATTGCATGCCATCTGGAAGCTGCAAATGCCTTTTTAAAGGCACTGTTATAAAGAATAGTTGAAAAAGAGGCCTAGGTAAACTGTCTATAAAATATATGCCCAATAGTTTGGAGATATCATAGAAATGTGCAAGTGTTACATCATTTTATTAATAATAATATAGGCTTTCTTTTAATTGAAGCTATTCTCCCTTCTAATCTATCCTCAAATGAAAATACCCTCTCCTGGATGATCTGTGTATTGCTATCAGCTATATAATTCAAATGAATCAGACCTTCCTTCTAATTCCTCCTCAATTGCCCTCTGCTGGATGATCTGTGTATTGCTATTAGCTATATAATTCAATTGAATCAGACCTTCCTTCTAATCCCTCCTCAATTGCCCTCTGCTGGTTGATTTGTGTATCGCTAGCAGCTCTATGTGTTCTAATGCTAGTGTGCATTGCATGCAGAAAATAACCCTGGGGCGTCGCCACAGTATGCAAATGAATCAATGAAAAAATTCTGTATAGCAAATATCGTTCTTCCTATCTCTTGAACCCGTCGGTTCTGCATCAACTCACTATTACATCCTGTCCTGGTATGACTTTTCCCAGCTTTGTTTTGTGCCTTTTCTAAGCATTTGAATGTTATAAACAGCAGGCAAAATGAGAGGGGTTTGGACCCTACCCCTTTAAAATTATGGTCTTCCCATTAGAAGTTTTCTGTGTAAGTAATGAGCTGCACTTTGTTGCAAAGTTGTGTTTGTAATAAATTCTCATTGCATGCCATCTGGAAGCTGCAAATGCCTTTTTAAAGGCACTGTTATAAAGAATAGTTGAAAAAGAGGCCTAGGTAAACTGTCTATAAAATATATGCCCAATAGTTTGGAGATATCATAGAAACGTGCAAGCGTTACATCATTTTAATAATAATATAGGTTTTCTTTTAATTGAAGCTATTCTCCCTTCTAATCTATCCTCAAATGAAAATAACTCTCCTGGATGATCTGTGTATTGCTATCAGCTATATAATTCAAATGAATCAGACCTTCCTTCTAATTCCTCCTCAATTGCCCTCTGGTGGATGATCTGTGTATTGCTATTAGCTATATAATTCAATTGAATCAGACCTTCCTTCTAATCCCTCCTCAATTGCCCTCTGCTGGTTGATTTGTGTATCGCTAGCAGCTCTATGTGTTCTAATGCTAGTGTGCATTGCATGCAGAAAATAACCCTGGAGCGTCGCCACAGTATGCAAATGAATCAATGAAAAAATTCTGTATAGCAAATATCATTCTTCCTTTCTCTTGAACCCGTCGGTCCTGCATCAACTCACTATTACATCCTGTCCTGGTATGACTTTTTCCAGCTTTGTTTTGTGCCTTTTCTAAACATTTTAATGTTATCAACAGCAGGCAAAATAAGAGGGGTTTGGACCCTACCCCTTTAAAATTATGGTCTTCCCATTAAAAGTTTTCTGTGTAAGTAATGAGCTGCACTTTGTTGCAAAGTTGTGTTTGTAATAAATTCTCATTGCATGCCATCTGGAAGCTGCAAATGCCTTTTTAAAGGCACTGTTATAAAGAATAGTTGAAAAAGAGGCCTAGGTAAACTGTCTATAAAATATATGCCCAATAGTTTGGAGATATCATAGAAACGTGCAAGCGTTACATCATTTTAATAATAATATAGGTTTTCTTTTAATTGAAGCTATTCTCCCTTCTAATCTATCCTCAAATGAAAATAACTCTCCTGGATGATCTGTGTATTGCTATCAGCTATATAATTCAAATGAATCAGACCTTCCTTCTAATTCCTCCTCAATTGCCCTCTGGTGGATGATCTGTGTATTGCTATTAGCTATATAATTCAATTGAATCAGACCTTCCTTCTAATCCCTCCTCAATTGCCCTCTGCTGGTTGATTTGTGTATCGCTAGCAGCTCTATGTGTTCTAATGCTAGTGTGCATTGCATGCAGAAAATAACCCTGGAGCGTCGCCACAGTATGCAAATGAATCAATGAAAAAATTCTGTATAGCAAATATCATTCTTCCTTTCTCTTGAACCCGTCGGTCCTGCATCAACTCACTATTACATCCTGTCCTGGTATGACTTTTTCCAGCTTTGTTTTGTGCCTTTTCTAAACATTTTAATGTTATCAACAGCAGGCAAAATAAGAGGGGTTTGGACCCTACCCCTTTAAAATTATGGTCTTCCCATTAAAAGTTTTCTGTGTAAGTAATGAGCTGCACTTTGTTGCAAAGTTGTGTTTGTAATAAATTCTCATTGCATGCCATCTGGAAGCTGCAAATGCCTTTTAAAGGCACTGTTATAAAGAATAGCTGAAAAAGAGGCCTAGGTAAACTGTCTATAAAATATATGCCCAATAGTTTGGAGATATCATAGAAACGTGCAAGCGTTACATCATTTCATTATTAATAATATAGGTTTTCTTTTAATTGAAGCAATTCTCCCTTCTAATCTATCCTCAAATGAAAATACCCTCTCCTGGATGATCTGTGTATTGCTATCAGCTATATAATTCAAATGAATCAGACCTTCCTTCTAATTCCTCCTCAATTGCCCTCTGCTGGATGATCTGTGTATTGCTGTTAGCTATATAATTCAATTGAATCAGACCTTCCTTCTAATCCCTCCTCAATTGCCCTCTGCTGGTTGATTTGTGTATCGCTAGCAGCTCTATGTGTTCTAATGCTAGTGTGCATTGCATGCAGAAAATAACCCTGGGGCGTCGCCACAGTATGCAAATGATCAATGAAAAAATTCTGTATAGCACATATCGTTCTTCCTATCTCTTGAACCCGTCAGTCCTGCATCAACTAACTATTACATCTTGTCCTGGTATGACTTTTCCAAGCTTTGTTTTGTGCCTTTTCTAAACATTTTAATGTTATCAACAGCAGGCAAAATAAGAGGGGTTTGGACCCTACCCCTTTAAAATTATGGTCTTCCCTTTAAAAGTTTTTTGTGTAAGTAATGAGCTGCACTTTGTTGCAAAGTTGTGTTTGTAATAAATTCTCATTGCATGCCATCTGGAAGCTGCAAATGCCTTTTTAAAGGCACTGTTATAAAGAATAGTTGAAAAAGAGGCCTAGGTAAACTGTCTATAAAATATGTGCCCAATAGTTTAGAGATATCATAGAAACGTGCAAGCGCTACATCATTTTATTAATAATAATATAGGTTTTCTTTTAATTGAAGCTATTCTCCCTTCTAATCTATCCTCAAATGAAAATACCCTCTCCTGGATGATCTGTGTATTGCTATCAGCTATATAATTCAAATGAATCAGACCTTCCTTCTAATTCCTCCTCAATTGCCCTCTGCTGGATGATCTGTGAATTGCTATTAGCTATATAATTCAATTGAATCAGACCTTCCTTCTAATCCCTCCTCAATTGCCCTCTGCTGGTTGATTTGTGTATCGCTAGCAGCTCTATGTGTTCTAATGCTAGTGTGCATTGCATGCAGAAAATAACCCTGGAGCATCGCCACAGTATGCAAATGAATCAATGAAAAAATTCTGTATAGCAAATATCGTTTTTCCTATCTCTTGAACCCGTCTGTCCTGCATCAACTCACTATTACATCCTGTCCTGGTATGACTTTTCCCAGCTTTGTTTTGTGCCTTTTCTAAACATTGTAATGTTATCAACAGCAGGCAAAATAAGAGGGGTTTGGACCCTACCCCTTTAAAAATTATGGTCTTCCCTTTTAAAGTTTTCTGTGTAAGTAATGAGCTGCACTTTGTTGCAAAGTTGTGTTTGTAATAAATTCTCATTGCATGCTATCTGGAAGCTGCAAATGCCTTTTTAAAGGCACTGTTATAAAGAATAGTTGAAAAAGAGGCCTAGGTAAACTGTCTATAAAATATATGCCCAATAGTTTGGAGATATCATAGAAACGTGCAAGAGTTACATCATTTTATTAATAATAATATAGGTTTTCTTTTAATTGAAGCTATTCTCCCTTCTAATCTATCCTCAAATGAAAATACCCTCTCCTGGATGATCTGTGTATTGCTATTAGCTATATAATTCAATTGAATCAGACCTTCCTTCTAATCCCTCCTCAATTGCCCTCTGCTGGTTGATTTGTGTATCGCTAGCAGCTCTATGTGTTCTAATGCTAGTGTGCATTGCATGCAGAAAATAACCTTGGGGCGTCGCCACAGCATGCAAATGAATCAATGAAAAAATTCTGTATAGCACATATCGTTCTTCCTATCTCTTGAACCCGTTGGTCCTGCATCAACTCACTATTACATCCTGTCCTGGTATGACTTTTCCCAGCTTTGCTTTGTGCCTTTTCTAAACATTTTAATGTTATCAACAGCAGGCAAAATAAGAGGGGTTTGGACACTACCCCTTTAAAATTATGGTCTTTCCATTAAAAGTTTTCTGTGTAAGTAATGAGCTACACTTTGTTGCAAAGTTGTGTTTGTAATAAATTCTCATTGCATGCCATCTGGAAGCTGCAAATGCCTTTTAAAGGCACTGTTATAAAGAATAGTTGAAAAAGAGGCCTAGGTAAACTGTCTATAAAATATATGCCCAATAGTTTGGAGATATCATAGAAACGTGCAAGCGTTACATCATTTTATTAATAATAATATAGGCTTTCTTTTAATTTAAGCTATTCTCCCTTCTAATCTATCCTCAAATGAAAATACCCTCTCCTGGATGATCTGTGTTTTGCTATCAGCTATATAATTCAAATGAATCAGACCTTCCTTCTAATTCCTCCTCAATTGCCCTCTGCTGGATGATCTGTGTATTGCTGTTAGCTATATAATTCAATTGAATCAGACCTTCCTTCTAATCCCTCCTCAATTGCCCTCTGCTGGTTGATTTGTGTATTGCTAGCAGCTCTATGTGTTCTAATGCTAGTGTGCATTGCATGCAGAAAATAACCCTGGAGCGTCGCCACAGTATGCAAATGAATCAATGAAAAAATTCTGTATAGCAAATATCGTTCTTCCTATCTCTTGAACCCGTCGGTCCTGCATCAACTCACTATTACATCCTGTCCTGGTATGACTTTTTCCAGCTTTGTTTTGTGCCTTTTCTAAACATTTTAATGTTATCAACAGCAGGCAAAATAAGAGGGGTTTGGACCCTACCCCTTTAAAATTATGGTATTCCCTTGAAAAGTTTTCTGTGTAAGTAATGAGCTGCACTTTCTTGCAAAGTTGTGTTTGTAATAAATTCTCATTGCATGCCATCTGGAAGCTGCAAATGCCTTTTTAAAGGCACTGTTATAAAGAATAGTTGAAAAAGAGGCCTAGGTAAACTGTCTATAAAATATATGCCCAATAGTTTGGAGATATCATAGAAACGTGCAAGTGTTACATCATTTTATTAATAACAATATAGGTTTTCTTTTAATTGAAGCTATTCTCCTTTCTAATCTATCCTCAAATGAAAATACCCTCTCCTGCATGATCTGTGTATTGCTATCAGCTATATAATTCAAATGAATCAGACCTTACTTGTAATTCCTCCTCAATTGCCCTCTGCTGGATGATCTGTGTATTGCTGTTAGCTATATAATTCAATTGAATCAGACCTTCCTTCTAATCCCTCCTCAATTGCCCTCTGCTGGTTGATTTGTGTATCGCTAGCAGCTCTATGTGTTCTAATGCTAGTGTGCATTGCATGCAGAAAATAACCCTGGAGCGTCGCCACAGTATGCAAATGAATCAATGAAAAAATTCTGTATAGCAAATATCGTTCTTCCTATCTCTTGAACCCGTCGGTCCTGCATCAACTCACTATTACACCCTGTCCTGGTATGACTTTTTCCAGCTTTGTTTTGTGCCTTTTCTAAACATTTTAATGTTATCAACAGCAGGCAAAATAAGAGGGGTTTGGACCCTACCCCTTTAAAATTATGGTCTTCCCATTAAAAGTTTTCTGTGTAAGTAATGAGCTGCACTTTGTTGCAAAGTTGTGTTTGTAATAAATTCTCTTTGCATGCCATCTGGAAGCTGCAAATGCCTTTTAAAGGCACTGTTATAAAGAATAGCAGAAAAAGAGGCCTAGGTAAACTGTCTATAAAATATATGCCCAATAGTTTGGAGATATCATTGAAACGTGCAAGCGTTACATCATTTGATTATTAATAATATAGGTTTTCTTTTAATTGAAGCTATTCTCCCTTCTAATCTATCCTCAAATGAAAATACCCTCTCCTGGATGATCTGTGTATTGCTATCAGCTATATAATTCAAATGAATCAGACCTTCCTTCTAATTCCTCCTCAATTGCCCTCTGCTGGATGATCTGTGTATTGCTGTTAGCTATATAATTCAATTGAATCAGACCTTCCTTCTAATCCCTCCTCAATTGCCCTCTGCTGGTTGATTTGTGTATCGCTAGCAGCTCTATGTGTTCTAATGCTAGTGTGCATTGCATGCAGAAAATAACCCTGGGGCGTCGCCACAGTATGCAAATGATCAATGAAAAAATTCTGTATAGCACATATCGTTCTTCCTATCTCTTGAACCCGTCGGTCCTGCATCAACTAACTATTACATCTTGTCCTGGTATGACTTTTCCAAGCTTTGTTTTGTGCCTTTTCTAAACATTTTAATGTTATCAACAGCAGGCAAAATAAGAGGGGTTTGGACCCTACCCCTTTAAAATTATGGTCTTCCCTTTAAAAGTTTTTTGTGTAAGTAATGAGCTGCACTTTGTTGCAAAGTTGTGTTTGTAATAAATTCTCATTGCATGCCATCTGGAAGCTGCAAATGCCTTTTTAAAGGCACTGTTATAAAGAATAGTTGAAAAAGAGGCCTAGGTAAACTGTCTATAGAATATATGCCCAATAGTTTGGAGATATCATAGAAACGTGCAAGCGTTATATCATTTTATTAATAATAATATAGGCTTTCTTTTAATTGAAGCTATTCTCCCTTCTAATCTATCCTCAAATGAAAATACCCTCTCCTGGATGATCTGTGTTTTGCTATCAGCTATATAATTCAAATGAATCAGACCTTCCTTCTAATTCCTCCTCAATTGCCCTCTGCTAAATTATCTGTGTATTGCTGTTAGCTATATAATTCAATTGAATCAGACCTTCCTTCTAATCCCTCCTCAATTGCCCTCTGCTGGTTGATTTGTGTATCGCTAGCAGCTCTATGTGTTCTAATGCTAGTGTGCATTGCATGCAGAAAATAACCCTGGAGCGTCGCCACAGTATGCAAATGAATCAATGAAAAAATTCTGTATAGCAAATATCGTTCTTACTCTCTGTTGAACCCGTCGGTCCTGCATCAACTCACTATTACATCCTGTCCTGGTATGACTTTTTCCAGCTTTGTTTTGTGCCTTTTCTAAACATTTTAATGTTATCAACAGCAGGCAAAACAAGAGGGGTTTGGACCCTACCCCTTTAAAATTATGGTATTCCCTTTAAAAGTTTTCTGTGTAAGTAATGAGCTGCACTTTGTTGCAAAGTTGTGTTTGTAATAAACTCTCATTGCATGCTATCTGGAAGCTGCAAATGCCTTTTTAAAGGCACTGTTATAAAGAATAGTTGAAAAAGAGGCCTAGGTAAACTGTCTATAAAATATATGCCCAATAGTTTGGAGATATCATAGAAACGTGCAAGCGTTATATCATTTTATTAATAATAATATAGGCTTTCTTTTAATTGAAGCTATTCTCCCTTCTAATCTATCCTCAAACGAAAATATTCTCTCCTGGATGATCTGTGTATTGCTATCAGCTATATATTTCAAATGAATCAGACCTTCCTTCTAATTCCTCCTCAATTGCCCTCTGCTGGATGATCTGTGTATTGCTATTAGCTATATAATTCAATTGAATCAGACCTTCCTTCTAATCCCTCCTCAATTGCCCTCTGCTGGTTGATTTGTGTATCGCTAGCAGCTCTATGTGTTCTAATGCTAGTGTGCATTGCATGCAGAAAATAACCTTGGGGCGTCGCCACAGTATGCAAATGAATCAATGAAAAAATTCTGTATAGCACATATCGTTCTTCCTATCTCTTGAACCCGTCGGTCCTGCTTCAACTCACTATTACATCCTGTCCTTGTATGACTTTTCCCAGCTTTGCTTTGTGCCTTTTCTAAACATTTTAATGTTATCAACAGCAGGCAAAATAAGAGGGGTTTGGACACTACCCCTTTAAAATTATGGTCTTTCCATTAAAAGTTTTCTGTGTAAGTAATGAGCTACACTTTGTTGCAAAGTTGTGTTTGTAATAAATTCTCATTGCATGCCATCTGGAAGCTGCAAATGCCTTTTTAAAGGCACTGTTATAAAGAATAGTTGAAAAAGAGGCCTAGGTAAACTGTCTATAAAATATATGCCCAATAGTTTGGAGATATCATTTTATTAATAATAATATAGGCTTTCTTTTAATTGAAGCTATTCTCCCTTCTAATCTATCCTCAAATGAAAATACCCTCTCCTGGATGATCTGTGTATTGCTATCCGCTATATAATTCAAATGAATCAAACCTTCCTTCTAATTCCTCCTCAATTGCCCTCTGCTGGATGATCTGTGAATTGCTATTAGCTATATAATTCAATTGAATCAGACCTTCCTTCTAATCCCTCCTCAATTGCCCTCTGCTGGTTGATTTGTGTATCGCTAGCAGCTCTATGTGTTCTAATGCTAGAGTGCATTGCATGCAGAAAATAACCCTGGGGCGTCGCCACAGTATGCAAATGAATCAATGAAAAAATTCGGTATAACAAATATCGTTCTTCCTATCTCTTGAACCCGTCGGTCCTGCATCAACTCACTATTACATCCTTTCCTGGTATGACTTTTCCCAGCTTTGTTTTGTGCCTTTTCTAAACATTTTAATGTTATCAACAGCAGGCAAAATAAGAGGGGTTTGGACCCTACCCCTTTAAAATTATGGTCTTCCCTTTAAAAGTTTTCTGTGTAAGTAATAAGCTGCACTTTGTTTCAAAGTTGTGTTTGTAATAAATTCTCATTGCATGCCATCTGGAAGCTGCAAATGCCCTTGTAAAGGCACTGTTATAAAGAATAGTTGAAAAAGATGCTTAGGTAAACCGTCTATAAAATATATGCCCAATAGTTTGGAGATATAATAGAAACGTGCAAGCGTTACATCATTTTATTAATAATAATAATAATAATATAGGTTTTCTTTTAATTGAAGCTATTCTCCCTTCTCATCTATCCTCAAATGAAAATACTCTCTCCTGGATGATCTGTGTATTGCTATCAGCTATATAATTCAAATGAATCAGACCTTCCTTCTAATTCCTCCTCAATTGCCCTCTGCTGGATGATCTGTGTATTGCTATTAGCTATATAATTCAATTGAATCAGACCTTCCTTCTAATCCCTCCTCAATTGCCCTCTGCTGGTTGATTTGTGTAACGCTAGCAGCTCTATGTGTTCTAATGCTAGTGTGCATTGCATGCAGAAAATAACCCTGGGGCGTCGCCACAGTATGCAAATGAATCAATGAAAAAATTCTGTATAGCACATATCGTTCTTCCTATCTTTTAAACCCGTCGATCCTGCATCAACTAACTATTACATCCTGTCCTGGTATGACTTTTCCAAGCTTTGTTTTGTGCCTTTTCTAAACATTTTAATGTTATCAACAGCAGGCAAAATAAGAGGGGTTTGGACACTACCCCTTTAAAATTATGGTCTTCCCTTTAAAAGTTTTCTGTGTAAGTAATGAGCTGCACTTTGTTGCAAAGTTGTGTTTGTAATAAATTCTCATTGCATGCCATCTGGAAGCTGCAAATGTCTTTTTAAAGGCACTGTTATAAAGAATAGTTGAAAAAGAGGCCTAGGTAAACTGTCTATAAAATATATGCCCAATAGTTTGGAGATATCATAGAAATGTGCAAGTGTTACATCATTTTATTAATAATAATATAGGCTTTCTTTTAATTGAAGCTATTCTCCCTTCTAATCTATCCTCAAATGAAAATACCCTCTCCTGGATGATCTGTGTATTGCTATCAGCTATATAATTCAAATGAATCAGACCTTCCTTCTAATTCCTCCTCAATTGCCCTCTGCTGGATGATCTGTGTATTGCTGTTAGCTATATAATTCAATTGAATCAGACCTTCCTTCTAATCCCTCCTCAATTGCCCTCTGCTGGTTGATTTGTGTATCGCTAGCAGCTCTATGTGTTCTAATGCTAGTGTGCATTGCATGCAGAAAATAACTCTGGGGCGTCGCCACAGTATGCAAATGAATCAATGAAAAAATTCTGTATAGCAAATATCGTTCTTCCTATCTCTTGAACCCGTTGGTCCTGCATCAACTCACTATTACATCCTGTCCTGGTATGACTTTTCTCAGCTTTGTTTTGTGCCTTTTCTAAACATTTTAATGTTATCAACAGCAGGCAAAATAAGAGGGGTTTGGACCCTACCCCTTTAAAATTATGGTCTTCCCTTTAAAAGTTTTCTGTGTAAGTAATGAGCTGCACTTTGTTGCAAAGTTGTGTTTGTAATAAATTCTCATTGCATGCCATCTGGAAGCTGCAAATTCATTTTTAAAGGCATTGTTATAAAGCATAGTTGAAAAAGATGCATAGGTCAAATGTCTATAAAATATATGCCCAAGAGTTTGGAGATATCATAGAAACGTGCAAGCGTTACATCATTTTATTAATAATAATATAGGTTTTCTTTTAATTGAAGATATTCTCCCTTCTAATCTATCCTCAAATGAAAATACCCTCTCCTGTATGATCATTGTATTGCTATCAGCTATATAATTCAAATGAATCAGACCTTCCTTCTAATTCCTCCTTAATTGCCCTCTGCTGGATGATCTGTGAATTGCTTTTTGCTATATAATTCAATTGAATCAGACCTTCCTTCTAATCCCTCCTCAATTGCCCTCTGCTGTTTGATTTGTGTATCGCTAGCAGCTCTATGTGTTCTAATGCTAGTGTGCATTCCATGCAGAAAATAACCCTGGGGCGTCGCCACAGTATGCAAATGAATCAATGAAAAAATTCTGTATAGCAAATATCATTCTTCCTATCTCTTGAACCCGTCGGTCCTGCATCAACTTACTATTACATCCTGTCCTGGTATGACTTTTCCCAGCTTTGTTGTGTGCCTTTTCTAAGCATTTTAATGTTATAAACAGCAGGCAAAATGTGAGGGGTTTGGACTCTACCCCTTTAAAAATTATGATCTTCCCATTAAAAGTTTTCTGTGTAAGTAATGAGCTGCACTTTGTTGCAAAGTTGTGTTTGTAATAAATTCTCATTGCATGCCATCTGGAAGCTGCAAATGCCTTTTTAAAGGCACTGTTATAAAGAATAGTGGAAAAAGATGCATAGGTCAAATGTCTATAAAATATATGCCCAATAGTTTGGAGATATCATAGAAACGTGCAAGCGTTACATCTTTTTAATAATTATATAGGTTTTCTTTTAATTGAAGCTATTCTCCCTTCTAATCTATCCTCAAATGAAAATACCCTCTCCTGGATGATCATTGTATTGCTATCAGCTATATAATTCAAATGAATCAAACCTTCCTTCTAATTCCTCCTCAATTGCCCTCTGCTGGATGATCTGTGTATTGCTATTAGCTATATAATTCAATTGAATCAGACCTTCCTTCTAATCCCTCCTCAATTGCCCTCTGCTGGTTGATTTGTGTATCGCTAGCAGCTCTATGTGTTCTAATGCTAGTGTGCATTGCTTGCAGAAAATAACCCTGGGGCGTCGCCACAGTATGCAAATGAATTAATGAAAAAATTCTGTATAGCAAATTACGTTCTTCCTATCTCTTGAACCCGTCGGTCCTGCATCAACTCATTATTACATCCTGTCCTGGTATGACTTTTCCCAGCTTTGTTTTGTGCCTTTTCTAAACATTTTAATGTTATCAACAGCAGGCAAAATAAGAGGGGTTTGGACCCTACCCCTTTAAAATTATGGTCTTCCCTTTAAAAGTTTTCTGTGTAAGTAATGAGCTGCACTTTGTTGCAAAGTTGTGTTTGTAATAAATTCTCATTGCATGCCATCTGGAAGCAGCAAATGCCTTTTTAAAGGCACTGTTATAAAGAATAGTTGAAAAAGAGGCCTAGGTAAACTGTCTATAAAATATATGCCCAATAGTTTGGAGATATCATAGAAACGTGCAAGCGTTACATCATTTTATTAATAATATTATAGGTTTTCTTTTAATTTAAGCTATTCTCCCTTCTAATCTATCCTCAAATGAAAATACCCTCTCCTGGATGATCTGTGTATTGCTATCAGCTATATAATTCAAATGAATCAGACCTTCCTTCTAATTCCTCCTCAATTGCCCTCTGCTGGATGATCTGTGTATTGCTATTAGCTATATAATTCAATTGAATCAGACCTTCCTTCTAATCCCTCCTCAATTGCCCTCTGCTGGTTGATTTGTGTATCGCTAGCAGCTCTATGTGTTCTAATGCTAGTGTGCATTGCATGCAGAAAATAACCCTGGGGCGTCGCCACAGTATGCAAATGAATCAATGAAAAAATTCTGTATAGCACATATCGTTCTTCCTATCTTTTAAACCCGTCGGTCCTGCATCAACTAACTATTACATCCTGTCCTGGTATGACTTTTCCCAGCTTTGTTTTGTGCCTTTTCTAAACATTTTAATGTTATCAACAGCAGGCAAAATAAGAGGGGTTTGGACCCTACCCCTTTAAAATTATGTTCTTCCCTTTAAAAGTTTTCTGTGTAAGTAATGAACTGCACTTTGTTGCAAAGTTGTGTTTGTAATAAATTCTCATTGCATGCCATCTGGAAGCTGCAAATTCCTTTTTAAAGGCTTTGTTATAAAGAATAGTTGAAAAAGATGCATAGGTCAAATGTCTATAAAATATATGCCCAAGAGTTTGGAGATATCATAGAAACGTGCAATCGTTACATCATTTTATTAATAATAATATAGGTTTTCTTTTAATTGAAGCTATTCTCCCTTCTAATCTATCCTCAAATGAAAATACCCTCTCCTGGATGATCTGTGTATTGCTATCAGGTATATAATTCAAATGAATCAAACCTTCCTTCTAATTCCTCCTCAATTGCCCTCTGCTGGATGATCTGTGAATTGCTATTAGCTATATAATTCAATTGAATCAGACCTTCCTTCTAATCCCTCCTCAATTGCCCTCTGCTGGTTGATTTGTGTATCGCTAGCAGCTCTATGTGTTCTAATGCTAGTGTGCATTGCATGCAGAAAATAACCCTGGGGCGTCGCCACAGTATGCAAATGAATCAATGAAAAAATTCGGTATAACAAATATCGTTCTTGCTATCTCTTGAACCCGTCGGTCCTGCATCAACTCACTATTACATCCTTTCCTGGTATGACTTTTCCCAGCTTTGTTTTGTGCCTTTTCTAAACATTTTAATGTTATCAACAGCAGGCAAAATAAGAGGGGTTTGGACCCTACCCCTTTAAAATTATGGTCTTCCCTTTAAAAGTTTTCTGTGTAAGTAATAAGCAGCACTTTGTTGCAAAGTTGTGTTTGTAATAAATTCTCATTGCATGCCATCTGGAAGCTGCAAATGACTTTTTAAAGGCACTGTTATAAAGAATAGTTGAAAAAGATGCCTAGGTAAACTGTCTATAAAATATATGCCCAATAGTTTGGAGATATAATAGAAACGTGCAAGCGTTACATCATTTTATTAATAATAATAATAATATAGGTTTTCTTTTAATTGAAGCTATTCTCCCTTCTAATCTATCCTCAAATGAAAATACTCTCTCCTGGATGATCTGTGTATTGCTATCAGCTATATAATTCAAATGAATCAGACCTTCCTTCTAATTCCTCCTCAATTGCCCTCTGCTGGATGATCTGTGTATTGCTATTAGCTATATAATTCAATTGAATCAGACCTTCCTTCTAATCCCTCCTCAATTGCCCTCTGCTGGTTGATTTGTGTAACGCTAGCAGCTCTATGTGTTCTAATGCTAGTGTGCATTGCATGCAGAAAATAACCCTGGGGCGTCGCCACAGTATGCAAATGAATCAATTAAAAAATTCTGTATAGCACATATCGTTCTTCCTATCTTTTAAACCCGTCGGTCCTGCATCAACTAACTATTACATCCTGTCCTGGTATGACTTTTCCAAGCTTTGTTTTGTGCCTTTTCTAAACATTTTAATGTTATCAACAGCAGGCAAAATAAGAGGGGTTTGGACCCTACCCCTTTAAAATTATGGTCTTAACTTTAAAAGTTTTCTGTGTAAGTAATGAGCTGCACTTTGTTGCAAAGTTGTGTTTGTAATAAATTCTCATTGCATGCCATCTGGAAGCTGCAAATGCCTTTTTAAAGGCACTGTTATGAAGAATAGTTGAAAAAGATGCCTAGGTAAACTGTCTATAAAATATATGCCCAATAGTTTGGAGATATCATAGAAACGTGCAATCGTTACATCATTTTATTAATAATAATATAGGTTTTCTTTTAATTGAAGCTATTCTCCCTTCTAATCTATCCTCAAATGAAAATACCGTCTCCTGGATGATCTGTGTATTGCTATCAGCTATATAATTCAAATGAATCACTCCTTCCTTCTAATTCCTCCTCAATTGCCCTCTGCTGGATGATCTGTGTATTGCTATTAGCTATATAATTCAATTGAATCAGACCTTCCTTCTAATCCCTCCTCAATTGCCCTCTGCTGGTTGATTTGTGTATCGCTAGCAGCTCTATGTGTTCTAATGCTAGTGTGCATTGCATGCAGAAAATAACCCTGGGGCGTCGCCACAGTATGCAAATTAATCAATGAAAAAATTCTGTATAGCACATATCGTTCTTCCTATCTTTTAAACCCGTCGGTCCTGCATCAACTAACTATTACATCCTGTCCTGGTATGACTTTTCCCAGCTTTGTTTTGTGCCTTTTCTAAACATTTTAATGTTATCAACAGCAGGCAAAATAAGAGGGGTTTGGACCCTACCCCTTTAAAATTATGGTCTTCCCTTTAAAAATTTTCTGTGTAAGTAATGAGCTGCACTTTGTTGCAATGTTGTGTTTGTAATAAATTCTCATTGCATGCCATCTGGAAGCTGCAAATTCCTTTTTAAAGGCATTGTTATAAAGAATAGTTGAAAAAGATGCATAGGTCAAATGTCTATAAAATATATGCCCAAGAGTTTGGAGATATCATAGAAACGTGCAATCGTTACATCATTTTATTAATAATAATATAGGTTTTCTTTTAATTGAAGCTATTCTCCCTTCTAATCTATCCTCAAATGAAAATACCGTCTCCTGGATGATCTGTGTATTGCTATCAGCTATATAATTCAAATGAATCAAACCTTCCTTCTAATTCCTCCTCAATTGCCCTCTGCTGGATGATCTGTGTATTGCTATTAGCTATATAATTCAATTGAATCAGACCTTCCTTCTAATCCCTCCTCAATTGCCCTCTGCTGGTTGATTTGTGTATCGCTAGCAACTCTATGTGTTCTAATGCTAGTGTGCATTGCATGCAGAAAATAACCTTGGGGCGTCGCCACAGTATGCAAATGAATCAATGAAAAAATTCTGTATAGCACATATCGTTCTTCCTATCTCTTGAACCCGTTGATCCTGCATCAACTCACTATTACATCCTGTCCTGGTATGACTTTTCCCAGCTTTGCTTTGTGCCTTTTCTAAACATTTTAATGTTATCAACAGCAGGCAAAATAAGAGGGGTTTGGACACTACCCCTTTAAAATTATGGTCTTTCCATTAAAAGTTTTCTGTGTAAGTAATGATCTACACTTTGTTGCAAAGTTGTGTTTGTAATAAATTCTCATTGCATGCCATCTGGAAGCTGCAAATGCCTTTTAAAGGCACTGTTATAAAGAATAGTTGAAAAAGAGGCCTAGGTAAACTGTCTATAAAATATATGCCCAATAGTTTGGAGATATCATTGAAACGTGCAAGCGTTACATCATTTGATTATTAATAATATAGGCTTTCTTTTAATTGAAGCTATTCTCCCTTCTAATCTATCCTCAAATGAAAATACCCTCTCCTGGATGATCTGTGTTTTGCTATCAGCTATATAATTCAAATGAATCAGACCTTCCTTGTAATTCCTCCTCAATTGCCCTCTGCTGGATGATCTGTGTATTGCTGTTAGCTATATAATTCAATTGAATCAGACCTTCCTTCTAATCCCTCCTCAATTGCCCTCTGCTGGTTGATTTGTGTATCGCTAGCAGCTCTATGTGTTCTAATGCTAGTGTGCATTGCATGCAGAAAATAACCCTGGAGCGTCGCCACAGTATGCAAATGAATCAATGAAAAAATTCTGTATAGCAAATATCGTTCTTCCTCTCTGTTGAACCCGTCGGTCCTGCATCAACTCACTATTACATCCTGTCCTGGTATGACTTTTTCCAGCTTTGTTTTGTGCCTTTTCTAAACATTTTAATGTTATCAACAGCAGGCAAAATAAGAGGGGTTTGGACCCTACCCCTTTAAAATTATGGTCTTCCCTTTAAAAGTTTTTTGTGTAAGTAATGAGCTGCACTTTGTTGCAAAGTTGTGTTTGTAATAAATTCTCATTGCATGCCATCTGGAAGCTGCAAATGCCTTTTTAAAGGCACTGTTATAAAGAATAGTTGAAAAAGAGGCCTAGGTAAACTGTCTATAGAATATATGCCCAATAGTTTGGAGATATCATAGAAACGTGCAAGCGTTATATCATTTTATTAATAAAAATATAGGCTTTCTTTTAATTGAAGCTATTCTCCCTTCTAATCTATCCTCAAATGAAAATACCCTCTCCTGGATGATCTGTGTTTTGCTATCAGCTATATAATTCAAATGAATCAGACCTTCCTTCTAATTCCTCCTCAATTGCCCTCTGCTGGATGATCTGTGTATTGCTATTAGCTATATAATTCAATTGAATCAGACCTTCCTTCTAATCCCTCTTCAATTGCCCTCTGCTGGTTGATTTGTGTATCGCTAGCAGCTCTATGTGTTCTAATGCTAGTGTGCATTGCATGCAGAAAATAACCCTGGGGCGTCGCCACAGTATGCAAATGAATCAATGAAAAAATTCTGTATAGCAAATATCATTCTTCCTATCTCTTGAACCCGTCGGTCCTGCATCAACTCACTATTACATCCTGTCCAGGTATGACTTTTCCCAGCTTTGTTTTGTGCCTTTTCTAAACGTTTTAATGTTATCAACAGCAGGCAAAATAAGAGGGGTTTGGACCCTACCCCTTTAAAATTATGGTCTTCCCTTTAAAAGTTTTCTGTGTAAGTAATGAGCTGCACTTTGTTGCAAAGTTGTGTTTGTAATAAATTCTTATTGCATGCCATCTGGAAACTGCAAATGCCTTTTTAAAGGCACTGTTATGAAGAATAGTTGAAAAAGATGCATAGGTAAACTGTCTATAAAATATATGCCCAATAGTTTGGAGATATCATAGAAACGTGCAAGCGTTACATCGTTTTATTAATAATAATACAGGTTTTCTTTTAATTGAAGCTATTCTCCCTTCTAATCTATCCTCAAATGAAAATACCCTCTCCTGGATGATCTGTGTATTGCTATCAGCTATATAATTCCAATGAATCAGACCTTCCTTCTAATTCCTCCTCAATTGCCCTCTGCTGGATGATCTGTGTATTGCTATTAGCTATATAATTCAATTGAATCAGACCTTCCTTCTAATCCCTCCTCTATTGCCCTCTGCTGGTTGATTTGTGTATCGCTAGCAGCTCTATGTGTTCTAATGCTAGTGTGCATTGCATGCAGAAAATAACCCTGGGGCGTCGCCACAGTATGCAAATGAATCAATGAAAAAATTCTGTATAGCAAATATCGTTCTTCCTATCTCTTGAACCCGTTGGTCCTGCATCAACTCACTATTACATCCTGTCCTGGTATGACTTTTCTCAGCTTTGTTTTGTGCCTTTTCTAAACATTTTAATGTTATCAACAGCAGGCAAAATAAGAGGGGTTTGGACCCTACCCCTTTAAAATTATGGTCTTCCCTTTAAAAGTTTTCTTTGTAAATAATGAGTTGCACTTTGTTGCAAAGTTGTGTTTGTAATAAATTCTCATTGCATGCCATCTGGAAGCTGCAAATGCCTTTTTAAAGGCACTGTTATAAAGAATAGTTGAAAAAGAGGCCTAGGTAAACTGTCTATAAAATATATGCCCAATAGTTTGGAGATATCATAGAAACGTGCAAGCGTTACATCATTTTATTAATAATAATATAGGTTTTCTTTTAATTGAAGCTATTCTCCCTTCTAATCTATCCTCAAATGAAAATACCCTCTCCTGGATGATCTGTGTATTGCTATCAGCTATATAATTCAAATGAATCAGACCTTCCTTCTAATTCCTCCTCAATTGCCCTCTGCTGGATGATCTGTGTATTGCTATTAGCTATATAATTCAATTGAATCAGACCTTCCTTCTAATCCCTCCTCAATTGCCCTCTGCTGGTTGATTTGTGTATCGCTAGCAGCTCTATGGGTTCTAATGCTAGTGTGCATTGCATGCAGAAAATAACCCTGGAGCGTCGCCACAGTATGCAAATGAATCAATGAAAAAATTCTGTATAGCAAATATCGTTCTTCCTATCTCTTGAACCCGTTGGTCCTGCATCAACTCACTATTACATCCTGTCCTGGTATGACTTTTCTCAGCTTTGTTTTGTGCCTTTTCTAAACATTTTAATGTTATCAACAGCAGGCAAAATAAGAGGGGTTTGGACCCTACCCCTTTAAAATTATGGTCTTCCCTTTACAAGTTTTCTGTGTAAGTAATGAGCTGCACTTTGTTGCAAAGTTGTGTTTGTAATAAATTCTCATTGCATGCCATCTGGAAGCTGCAAATGCCTTTTTAAATGCACTGTTATAAAGAATAGTTGAAAAAGAGGCCTAGGTAAACTGTCTATAAAATATATGCCCAATAGTTTGGAGATATCATAGAAACGTGCAAGCGTTACATCATATTATTAATAATAATATAGGTTTTCTTTTAATTGAAGCTATTCTCCCTTCTAATCTATCCTCAAATGAAAATACCCTCTCCTGGATGATCTGTGTATTGCTATCAGCTATATAATTCAAATGAATCAGACCTTCCTTCTAATTCCTCCTCAATTGCCCTCTGCTGGATGATCTGTGTATTGCTATTAGCAATAATTCAATTGAATCAGACCTTCCTTCTAATCCCTCCTCAATTGCCCTCTGCTGGTTGATTTGTGTATCGCTAGCAGCTCTATGTGTTCTAATGCTAGTGTGCATTGCATGCAGAAAATAACCCTGGGGTGTCGCCACAGTATGCAAATGAATCAATGAAAAAATTCTGTATAGCAAATATCGTTCTTAATATCTCTTGAACCCGTTGGTCCTGCATCAACTCACTATTACATCCTGTCCTGGTATGACTTTTCTCAGCTTTGTTTTGTGCCTTTTCTAAACATTTTAATGTTATCAACAGCAGGCAAAATAAGAGGGGTTTGGACCCTACCCCTTTAAAATTATGGTCTTCCCTTTAAAAGTTTTCTGTGTAAGTAATGAGCTGCACTTTGTTGCAAAGTTGTGTTTGTAATAAATTCTCATTGCATGCCATCTGGAAGCTGCAAATGCCTTTTTAAAGGCACTGTTATAAAGAATAGTTGAAAAAGAGGCCTAGGTATACTGTCTATAAAATATATGCCCAATAGTTTGGAGATATCATAGAAACGTGCAAGCGTTACATCATATTATTAATAATAATATAGGTTTTCTTTTAATTGAAGCTATTCTCCCTTCTAATCTATCCTCAAATGAAAATACCCTCTCCTGGATGATCTGTGTATTGCTATCAGCTATATAATTCAAATGAATCAGACCTTCCTTCTAATTCCTCCTCAATTGCCCTCTGCTGGATGATCTGTGTATTGCTATTAGCAATATAATTCAATTGAATCAGACCTTCCTTCTAATCCCTCCTCAATTGCCCTCTGCTGGTTGATTTGTGTATCGCTAGCAGCTCTATGTGTTCTAATGCTAGTGTGCATTGCATGCAGAAAATAACCCTGGGGTGTCGCCACAGTATGCAAATGAATCAATGAAAAAATTCTGTATAGCAAATATCGTTCTTAATATCTCTTGAACCCGTTGGTCCTGCATCAACTCACTATTACATCCTGTCCTGGTATGACTTTTCTCAGCTTTGTTTTGTGCCTTTTCTAAACATTTTAATGTTATCAACAGCAGGCAAAATAAGAGGGGTTTGGACCCTACCCCTTTAAAATTATGGTCTTCCCTTTAAAAGTTTTCTGTGTAAGTAATGAGCTGCACTTTGTTGCAAAGTTGTGTTTGTAATAAATTCTCATTGCATGCCATCTGGAAGCTGCAAATGCCTTTTTAAAGGCACTGTTATAAAGAATAGTTGAAAAAGAGGCCTAGGTATACTGTCTATAAAATATATGCCCAAGAGTTTGGAGATATCAAAGAAACGTGCAAGCGTTACATAATTTTATTAATAATAATAATATAGGTTTTCTTTTAATTGAAGCTATTCTCCCTTCTAATCTATCCTCAAATGAAAATACCCTCTCCTGGATGATCTGTGTATTGCTATCAGCTATATAATTCAAATGAATCAGACCTTCCTTCTAATTCCTCCTCAATTGCCCTCTGCTGGATGATCTGTGTATTGCTATTAGCTATATAATTCAATTGAATCAGACCTTCCTTCTAATCCCTCCTCAATTGCCCTCTGCTGGTTGATTTGTGTATCGCTAGCAGCTCTATGTGTTCTAATGCTAGTGTGCATTGCATGCAGAAAATAACCCTGGGGTGTCGCCACAGTATGCAAATGAATCAATGAAAAAATTCTGTATAGCAAATATCGTTCTTCCTATCTCTTGAACCCGTCGGTCCTGCATCAACTCACTATTACATCCAGTCCTGGTATGACTTTTCCAAGCTTTGTTTTGTGCCTTTTCTAAACATTTTAATGTTGTCAACAGCAGGCAAAATAAGAGGGGTTTGGACCCTACCCCTTTAATATTATGTTCTTCCCTTTAAAAGTTTTCTGTGTAAGTATTGAGCTGCCCTTTGTTGCAAAGTTGTGTTTGTAATAAATTCTCATTGCATGCCATCTGGAAACTGCAAATTCCTTTTTAAAGGCACTGTTATGAAGAATAGTTGAAAAAGATGCCTAGGTAAACTGTCTATAAAATATATGCCCAATAGTTTGGAGATATCATAGAAACGTGCAAGTGTTACATCATTTTATTAATAATAATATAGGTTTTCTTTTAATTGAAGCTATTCTCCCTTCTAATCTATCCTCAAATGAAAATACCCTCTCCTGGAAAATCTGTGTATTGCTATTAGCTATATAATTCAAATGAATCAGACCTTCCTTCTAATTCCTCCTCAATTGCCCTCTGCTGGATGATCTGTGTATTGCTATTAGCTATATTATTCAATTGAATCAGACCTTCCTTCTATTCCCTCCTCAATTGCCCTCTGATGGTTGATTTGTGTATCGCTAGCAGCTCTATGTGTTCTAATGCTAGTGTGCATTGCATGCAGAAAATAACCCTGGGGCGTCGCCACAGTATGCAAATGAATCAATGAAAAAATTCTGTATAGCAAATATCGTTCTTCCTATCTCTTGAACCCACCGGTCCTGCATCAACTCACTATTACATCCTGTCCTGGTATGACTTTTCCCAGCTTTGTTTTGTGCCTTTTCTAAACATTTTAATGTTATCAACAGCAGGCAAAATAAGAGGGGTTTGGACCCTACCCCTTTAAAATTATGGTCGTTCCGTTAAAAGTTTTCTGTGTAAGTAATGAGCTGCACTTTGTTGCAAAGTTGTGTATGTAATAAATTCTCATTGCATGCCATCTGCAAGCTGCAAATGCCTTTTTAAAGGCACTGTTATAAAGAATAGTTGAAAAAGAGGCCTAAGTAAACTGTCTATAAAATATTTGCCCAATAGTTTGGAGATATCATAGACACGTGCAAGCGTTACGTCATTTTATTAATAATAATATAGGTTTTCTTTTAATTGAAGCTATTCTCCCTTCTAATCTATCCTCAAATGGAAATACCCTCTCCTGGATGATCTGTGTATTGCTATCAGCTATATAATTCACTTGAATCAGACCTTCCTTCTAATTCCTCCTCAATTGCCCTCTGCTGGATGATCTGTGTATTGCTATTAGCTATATAATTCAATTGAATCAGACCTTCCTTCTAATCCCTCCTCAATTGCCCTCTGCTGGTTGATTTGTGTATCACTAGCAGCTCTATGTGTTCTAATGATAGTGTGCATTGCATGCAGAAAATAACCCCGGGGCGTCGCCACAGTATGCAAATGAATCAATGAAAAAATTCTGTATAGCAAATATCGTTCTTCCTATCTCTTGAACCCGTCGGTCCTGCATCAACTCACTTTTACATCCTGTCCTGGTATGACTTTTCCAAGCTTTGTTTTGTGCCTTTTCTAAACATTTTAATGTTATCAACAGCAGGCAAAATAAGAGGGGTTTGGACCCTACCCCTTTAAAATTATGGTCTTCCCTTTAAAAGTTTTCTGTGTAAGTAATGAGCTGCACTTTGTTGCAAAGTTGTGTTTGTAATAAATTCTCATTGCATGCCATCTGGAAGCTGCAAATGCCTTTTTAAAGGCACTGTTAAAAGAATAGTTGAAAAAGATGCCTAGGTAAACTGTCTATAAAATATATGCCCAATAGTTTGGAGATATCATAGCAACGTGCAAGCGTTACATCATTTTATTAATAATAATATAGGTTTTCTTTTAATTGAAGCTATTCTCCCTTCTAATCTATCCTCAAATGAAAATACCCTTTCCTGGAAAATCTGTGTATTGCTATCAGCTATATAATTCAAATGAATCAGACCTTCCTTCTAATTCCTCCTCAATTGCCCTCTGCTGGATGATCTGTGTATTGCTATTAGCTATATTATTCAATTGAATCAGACCTTCCTTCTATTCCCTCCTCAATTGCCCTCTGATGGTTGATTTGTGTATCGCTAGCAGCTCTATGTGTTCTAATGCTAGTGTGCATTGCATGCAGAAAATAACCCTGGGGCGTCGCCACAGTATGCAAATGAATCAATGAAAAAATTCTGTATAGCAAATATCGTTCTTCCTATCTCTTGAACCCACCGGTCCTGCATCAACTCACTATTACATCCTGTCCTGGTATGACTTTTCCCAGCTTTGTTTTGTGCCTTTTCTAAACATTTTAATGTTATCAACAGCAGGCAAAATAAGAGGGGTTTGGACCCTACCCCTTTAAAATTATGGTCTTCCCTTTAAAAGTTTTCTGTGTAAGTAATGAGCTGCACTTTGTTGCAAAGTTGTGTTTGTAATAAATTCTCATTGCATGCAAGCTGCAAATGCCTTTTTAAAGGCACTGTTATAAAGAATAGTTGAAAAAGATGCTTAGGTAAACTGTCTATAAAATATATGCCCAATAGTTTGGAGATATCATAGAAATGTGCAAGCGTTACATCATTTTATTAATAATAATATAGGTTTTCTTTTAATTGAAGCTATTCTCCCTTCTAATCTATCCTCAAATGAAAATACCCTCTCCTGGATGATCTGTGTATTGCTATCAGCTATATAATTCAAATGAATCAGACCTTCCTTCTAATTCCTCCTCAATTGCACTCTGCTGGATGATCTGTGTATTTCTATTAGCTATATAATTCAATTGAATCAGACCTTCCTTCTAATCCCTCCTCAATTGCCCTCTGCTGGTTGATTTGTGTATCACTAGCAGCTCTATGTGTTCTAATGCTAGTGTGCATTGCATGCAGAAAATAACCCTGGGGAGTCGCCACTGTATGCAAATGAATCAATGAAAAAATTCTGTATAGCAAATATCGTTCTTCCTATCTCTTGAACCCGTCGGTCGTGCATCAACTCACTATTACATCCTGTCCTGGTATGACTTTTCCAAGCTTTGTTTTGTGCCTTTTCTAAATATTTTAATGTTATCAACAGCAGGCAAAATAAGAGGGGTTTGGACCCTACCCCTTTAAAATTATGATCTTCCCTTTAAAAGTTTTCTGTGTAAGTAATGAGCTGCACTTTGTTGCAAAGTTGTGTTTGTAATAAATTCTCATTGCATGCCATCTGGAAGCTGCAAATGCCTTTTTAAAGGCACTGTTCTAAAGAATAGTTGAAAAAGATGCCTAGGAAAACTGTCGATAAAATATATGACCAATAGTTTGGAGATATCATAGAAACATGCAAGCGTTACATCATTATAATAATAATAATAATATAGGTTTTCTTTTAATTGAAGCTATTCTCCCTTCTAATCTATCCTCAAATGAAAACACCCTCTCCTGGATGATCTGTGTATTGCTATCAGCTATATAATTCAAATTAATCAGACTTGCCTTCTAATTCCTCCTCAATTGCCCTCTGCTGGATGATTTGTGTATTGCTATTAGCTATATAATTCAATTGAATCAGACCTTCCTTCTAATCCCTCCTCAATTGCCCTCTGCTGGTTGATTTGTGTATCACTAGCAGCTCTATGTGTTCTAATGCTAGTGTGCATTGCATGCAGAAAATAACCCTGGGGCGTCGCCACAGTATGCAAATGAATCAATGAAAAAATTCTGTATAGCAAATATCGTTCTTCCTATCTCTTGAACCCGTCGGTCCTGCATCAACTCACTATTACATCCTGTCCTGGTATGACTTTTCCAAGCTTTGTTTTGTGCCTTTTCTAAGCATTTTAATGTTATAAACAGCAGGCAAAATGAGAGGGGTTTGGACCCTACCCCTTTAAAATTATGGTCTTCCGTTTAAAAGTGTTATGTGTAAGTAATGAGCTGCACTTTGTTGCAAAGTTGTGTTTGTAAAAAGTTCTCATTGCATGCCATCTGGAAGCTGCAAATGCCTTTTTAAAGGCACTTTTAAAAGAATAGTTGAAAAAGATGCCTAGGTAAACTGTCTATAAAATATATGCCCAATAGTTTGGAGATATCATAGAAACGTGCAAGCGTTACATCATTTTATTAATAATAGTATAGGTTTTCTTTTAATTGAAGCTATTCTCCCTTCTAATCTATCCTCAAATGAAAATACCCTCTCCTGGATGATCTGTGTATTGCTATTAGCTATATAATTCAATTGAATCAGACCTTCCTTCTAATCCCTCCTCAATTGCCCTCTGCTGGTTGATTTGTGTATCGCTAGCAGCTCTATGTGTTCTAATGCTAGTGTGCATTGCATGCAGAAAATAACCCTGGGGCGTCGCCACAGTATGCAAATGAATCAATGAAAAAATTCTGTATAGCACATATCGTTCTTCCTATCTCTTGAACCCGTCGGTCCTGCATCAACTAACTATTACATCCTGTCCTGGTATGACTTTTCCAAGCTTTGTTTTGTGCCTTTTCTAAACATTTTATTGTTATCAACAGCAGGCAAAATAAGAGGGGTTTGGACCCTACCCCTTTAAAATTATGGTCTTCCCTTTAAAAGTTTTCTGTGTAAGTAATGAGCTGCACTTTGTTGCAAAGTTGTGTTTGTAATAAATTCTCATTGCATGCCATCTGGAAGCTGCAAATGCCTTTTTAAAGGCATTGTTATGAAGAATAGTTGAAAAAGATGCCTAGGTAAACTGTCTATAAAATATATGCCCAATAGTATGGAGATATCATAGTAACGTGCAAGCGTTTATAATTTTATTAATAATAATATAGGTTTTCTTTTAATTGAAGCTATTCTCCCTTCTAATCTATCCTCAAATGAAAATACCCTCTCCTGGATGATATGTGTATTGCTATCAGCTATATAATTCCAATGAATCAGACCTTCCTTCTAATTCCTCCTCAATTGCCCTCTGCTGGATGATCTGTGTATTTCTATTAGCTATATAATTCAATT
The DNA here is from genome assembly GCF_036172605.1 of Pelobates fuscus. Taxonomy (NCBI): domain Eukaryota; kingdom Metazoa; phylum Chordata; class Amphibia; order Anura; family Pelobatidae; genus Pelobates; species Pelobates fuscus. The sequence goes on along the minus strand of NC_086322.1, from coordinate 137,792,534 downwards.
GAATCAGACCTTCCTTCTAATCCCTCCTCAATTGCCCTCTGCTGGTTGATTAGTGTATCGCTAGCAGCTCTATGTGTTCTAATGCTAGTGTGCATTGCATGCAGAAAATAACCCTGGAGCGTCGCCACAGTATGCAAATGAATCAATGAAAAAATTCTGTATAGCACATATCGTTCTTCCTATCTCTTGAACCCGTCGGTCCTGCATCAACTAACTATTACATCCTGTCCTGGTATGACTTTTCCAAGCTTTGTTTTGTGCCTTTTCTAAACATTTTTATGTTATCAACAGCAGGCAAAATAAGAGGGGTTTGGACCCTACCCCTTTAAAATTATGGTCTTCCCTTTAAAAGTTTTCTGTGTAAGTAATGAGCTGCACTTTGTTGCAAAGTTGTGTTTGTAATCAATTCTCATTGCATGCCATCTGGAAGCTGCAAATGCCTTTTTAAAGGCACTGTCATGAAGAATAGTTGAAAAAGATTCCTAGGTAACCTGTCTATAAAATATATGCCCAATAGTATGGAGATATCATAGAAACGTGCAAGCGTTTATAATTTTATTAATAATAATATAGGTTTTCTTTTAATTGAAGCTATTCTACCTTCTAATCTATCCTCAAATGAAAATACCCTCTCCTGGATGATCTGTGTATTGCTATCAGCTATATAATTCAAATGAATCAGACCTTCCTTCTAATTCCTCCTCAATTGCACTCTGCTGGATGATCTGTGTATTTCTATTAGCTATATAATTCAATTGAATCAGACCTTCCTTCTAATCCCTCCTCAATTGCCCTCTGTTGGTTGATTTGTGTATCGCTAGCAGCTCTATGTGTTCTAATGCTAGTGTGCATTGCATGCAGAAAATAACCCTGGGGCGTCGCCACAGTATGCAAATGAATCAATGAAAAAATTCTGTATAGCAAATATCGTTCTTCCTATCTCTTGAACCCGTCGGTCCTGCATCAACTCACTATTACATCCTGTCCTGGTATGACTTTTCCCAGCTTTGTTTTGTGCCTTTTCTAAACATTTTAATGTTATCAACAGCAGGCAAAATAAGAGGGGTTTGGACCCTACCCCTTTAAAATTATGGTCTTTCCGTTAAAAGTTTTCTGTGTAAGTAATGAGCTGAACTTTGTTGCAAAGTTGTGTTTGTAATAAATTCTCATTGCATGCCATCTGGATGCTGCAAATGCCTTTTTAAAGGCACTGTTATAAAGAATAGTTAAAAAAGATGCCTAGGTAAACTGTCGATAAAATATATGCCCAATACTTTGGAGATATTATAGAAACGTGCAAGCGTTACATCATTTTATTAATAATAATATAGGTTTTCTTTTAATTGAAGCTATTCTCCCTTCTAATCTATCCTCAAATGAAAATACCCTCTCCTGGATGATCTGTGTATTGCTATCAGCTATATAATTCAAATGAATCAGACCTTCCTTCTAATTCCTCCTCAATTGCCCTCTGCTGGATGATCTGTGTATTGCTATTAGCTATATAATTCTATTGAATCAGACCTTCCTTCTAATCCCTTCTCAATTGCCCTCTGCTGGTTGATTTGTGTATCGCTAGCAGCTATATGTGTTCTAATGTTAGTGTGCAGAAAATAACCCTGGGGTGTCGCCACAGTATGCAAATGAATCAATGAAAAAATTCTGTATAGCAAATATCGTTCTTCCTATCTCTTGAACCCGTCGGTCCTGCATCAACTCACTATTACATCCTGTCCTGGTATGACTTTTCTAAACATTTTAATGTTATCAACAGCAGGCAAAATAAGAGGGGTTTGGACCCTACCCCTTTAAAATTATGGTCTTTCCGTTAAAAGTTTTCTGGGTAAGTAATGAGCTGCACTTTGTTGCAAAGTTGTGTTTGTAATAAATTCTCATTGCATGCCATCTGGAAGCTGCAAATGCCTTTTTAAAGGCACTGTTGTAAAGAATAGTTGAAAAAGATGCCTAGTTAAACTGTCTATAAAATATATGCCCAATAGTTTGGAGATATCATAGAAATGTGCAAGCGTTACATCATTTTATTAATAATAATATAGGTTTTCTTTTAATTGAAGCTATTCTCCCTTCTAATCTATCCTCAAATGAAAATACCCTCTCCTGGATGATCTGTGTATTGCTATCAGCTATATAATTCAATTGAATCAGACCTTCCTTCTAATCCCTCCTCAATTGCCTTCTGCTGGTTTATTTGTGTATCGCTAGCAGCTCTGTGTGTTCTAATGCTAGTGTGCATTGCATGCAGAAAATAACCCTGGAACGTCGCCACAGTATGCAAATGAATCAATGAAAAAATTCTGTATAGCAAATATCGTTCTTCCTATCTCTTGAACCCGTCGGTCCTGCATCAACTCACTATTACATCCTGTCCTGGTATGACTTTTCCAAGCTTTGTTTTGTGCCTTTTCTAAACATTTTAATGTTATCAACAGCAGGCAAAATAAGAGGGGTTTGGACACTACCCCTTAAAATTATGGTCTTCCTATTAAAAGTTTTCCGTGTAAGTGATGAGCTGCACTTTGTTGCAAAGTTGTGTTTGTAATAAATTCTCATTGCATGCCATCTGGAAGCTGCAAATGCCTTTTTAAAGGCACTGTTATAAAGAATAGTTGAAAAAGAGGCCTAGGTAAACTGTCTATAAAATATATGCCCAATAGTTTGGAGATATCATAGAAACGTGAAAGCGTTACATCATTTTATTAATAATAATATAGGTTTTCTTTTAATTGAAGCTATTCTCCCTTCTAATCTATCCTCAAATGAAAATACCCTCTCCTGGATGATCTGTGTATTGCTATCAGCTATATAATTCAAATGAATCAGACCTTCCTTCTAATTCCTCCTCAATTGCCCTCTCCTGGATGATCTGTGTATTGCTATTAGCTATATAATTCAATTGAATCAGACCTTCCTTCTAATCCCTCCTCAATTGCCCTCTGCTGGTTGATTTGTGTATCGCTAGCAGCTCTATGTGTTCTAATGCTAGTGTGCATTGCATGCAGAAAATAACCCTGGGGCGTCGCCACAGTATGCAAATGAATCAATGAAAAAATTCTGTATAGCACATATCGTTCTTCCTATCTCTTAAACCCGTCGGTCCTGCATCAACTAACTATTACATCCTGTCCCGGTATGACTTTTCCAAGCTTTGTTTTGTGCCTTTTCTAAACATTTTAATGTTATCAACAGCAGGCAAAATAAGAGGGGTTTGGACCCTACCCCTTTAAAATTATGGTCTTCCCTTAAAAGTTTTCTGTGTAAGTAATGAGCTGCACTTTGTTGCAAAGTTGTGTTTGTAATAAATTCTCATTGCATGCCATCTGGAAGCTGCAAATGCCTTTTTAAAGACACTGTTGTAAAGAATAGTTGAAAAAGATGCCTAGTTAAATTGTCTATAAAATATATGCCCAATAGTTTGGAGATATCATAGAAATGTGCAAGCGTTACATCATTTTATTAATAATAATATAGGTTTTCTTTTAATTGAAGCTATTCTCCCTTCTAATCTATCCTCAAATGAAAATACCCTCTCCTGGATGATCTGTGTATTGCTATCAGCTATATAATTCAATTGAATCAGACCTTCCTTCTAATCCCTCCTCAATTGCCCTCTGCTGGTTTATTTGTGTATCGCTAGCAGCTCTGTGTGTTCTAATGCTAGTGTGCATTGCATGCAGAAAATAACCCTGGAACGTCGCCACAGTATGCAAATGAATCAATGAAAAAATTCTGTATAGCAAATATCGTTCTTCCTATCTCTTGAACCCGTCGGTCCTGCATCAACTCACTATTACATCCTGTCCTGGTATGACTTTTCCAAGCTTTGTTTTGTGCCTTTTCTAAACATTTTAATGTTATCAACAGCAGGCAAAATAAGAGGGGTTTGGACACTACCCCTTTAAAATTATGGTCTTCCTATTAAAAGTTTTCCGTGTAAGTGATGAGCTGCACTTTGTTGCAAAGTTGTGTTTGTAATAAATTCTCATTGCATGCCATCTGGAAGCTGCAAATGCCTTTTTAAAGGCACTGTTATAAAGAATAGTTGAAAAAGAGGCCTAGGTAAACTGTCTATAAAATATATGCCCAATAGTTTGGAGATATCATAGAAACGTGAAAGCGTTACATCATTTTATTAATAATAATATAGGTTTTCTTTTAATTGAAGCTATTCTCCCTTCTAATCTATCCTCAAATGAAAATACCCTCTCCTGGATGATCTGTGTATTGCTATCAGCTATATAATTCCAATGAATCAGACCTTCCTTCTAATTCCTCCTCAATTGCCCTCTGCTGGATGATCTGTGTATTTCTATTAGCTATATAATTCAATTGAATCAGACCTTCCTTCTAATCCCTCCTCAATTGCCCTCTGCTGGTTGATTTGTGTATCGCTAGCAGCTCTATGTGTTCTAATGCTAGTGTGCATTGCATGCAGAAAATAACCCTGGAGCGTCGCCACAGTATGCAAATGAATCAATGAAAAAATTCTGTATAGCACATATCGTTCTTCCTATCTCTTGAACCCGTCGGTCCTGCATCAACTAACTATTACATCCTGTCCTGGTATGACTTTTCCAAGCTATGTTTTGTGCCTTTTCTAAACATTTTTATGTTATCAACAGCAGGCAAAATAAGAGGGGTTTGGACCCTACCCCTTTAAAATTATGGTCTTCCCTTTAAAAGTTTTCTGTGTAAGTAATGAGCTGCACTTTGTTGCAAAGTTGTGTTTGTAATCAATTCTCATTGCATGCCATCTGGAAGCTGCAAATGCCTTTTTAAAGGCACTGTTATGAAGAATAGTTGAAAAAGATGCCTAGGTAACCTGTCTATAAAATATATGCCCAATAGTATGGAGATATCATAGAAACGTGCAAGCGTTTATAATTTTATTAATAATAATATAGGTTTTCTTTTAATTGAAGCTATTCTCCCTTCTAATCTATCCTCAAATGAAAATACCCTCTCCTGGATGATCTGTGTATTGCTATCAGCTATATAATTCAAATGAATCAGACCTTCCTTCTAATTCCTCCTCAATTGCACTCTGCTGGATGATCTGTGTATTTCTATTAGCTATATAATTCAATTGAATCAGACCTTCCTTCTAATCCCTCCTCAATTGCCCTCTGCTGGTTGATTTGTGTATCGCTAGCAGCTCTATGTGTTCTAATGCTAGTGTGCATTGCATGCAGAAAATAACCCTGGGGCGTCGCCACAGTATGCAAATGAATCAATGAAAAAATTCTGTATAGCAAATATCGTTCTTCCTATCTCTTGAACCCGTCGGTCCTGCATCAACTCACTATTACATCCTGTCCTGGTATGACTTTTCCCAGCTTTGTTTTGTGCCTTTTCTAAACATTTTAATTTTATCAACAGCAGGCAAAATAAGAGGGGTTTGGACCCTACCCCTTTAAAATTATGGTCTTCCCATTAAAAGTTTTCTGTGTAAGTAATGAGCTGCACTTTGTTGTAAAGTTGTGTTTGTAATAAATTCTCATTGCATGCCATCTGGAAGCTGCAAATGCCTTTTTAAAGGCACTGTTATAAAAAATAGTTGAAAAAGATGCTTAGGTAAACTGTCTATAAAATATATGCCCAATAGTTTGGAGATATCATAGACCCGTGCAAGCGTTACATCATTTTATTAATAATAATATAGGTTTTCTTTTAATTGAAGCTATTCTCCCTTCTAATCTATCCTCAAATGAAAATACCCTCTCCTGGATGATCTGTGTATTGCTATCAGCTATATAATTCAAATGAATCAGACCTTCCTTCTAATTCCTCCTCAATTGCCCTTTGCTGGATGACCTGTGTATTGCTATTAGCTATATAATTCAATTGAATCAGACCTTCCTTCTAATCCCTCCTCAATTGCCCTCTGCTGGTTGATTTGTGTATCGCTAGCAGCTCTATGTGTTCTAATGCTAGTGTGCATTGCATGCAGAAAATAACCCTGGGGCGTCGCCACAGTATGCAAATGAATCAATGAAAAAATTCTGTATAGCACATATCGTTCTTCCTATCTCTTGAACCCGTCGGTCCTGCATCAACTAACTATTACATCCTGTCCTGGTATGACTTTTCCAAGCTTTGTTTTGTGCCTTTTCTAAACATTTTAATGTTATCAACAGCAGGCAAAATAAGAGGGGTTTGGACCCTACCCCTTTAAAATTATGGTCTTCCCTTTAAAAGTTTTCTGTGAAAGTAATGAGCTGCAATTTGTTGCAAAGTTGTGTTTGTAATAAATTCTCATTGCATGCCATCTGGAAGCTGCAAATGCCTTTTTAAAGGCACTGTTATAAAGAATAGTTGAAAAAGAGGTCTAGGTAAACTGTCTATAAAATATATGCCCAATAGTTTGGAGATATCATAGAAACGTGCAAGCGTTACATCATTTTATTAATAATTATATAGGTTTTCTTTTAATTGAAGCTATTCTCCCTTCTAATCTATCCTCAAATGAAAATACCCTCTCCTGGATGATCTGTGTATTGCTATCAGCTATATAATTCAAATGAATCAGACCTTCCTTCTAATTCCTCCTCAATTGCCCTCTGCTGGATGATCTGTGTATTGCTATTAGTTATATAATTCAATTGAATCAGACCTTCCTTCTAATCCCTCCTCAATTGCCCTCTGCTGGTTGATTTGTGTATCGAAAGCAGCTCTATGTGTTCTAATGCTACTGTGCATTGCATGCAGAAAATAACCCTGGGGCATCGCCACAGTATGCAAATGAATCAATGAAAAAATTCTGTATAGCAAATATCGTTCTTCCTATCTCTTGAACCCTTCGTTCCTGCATCAACTCACTGTTACATCCTGTCCTGGTATGACTTTTCCCAGCTTTGTTTTGTGCCTTTTCTAAACATTTTTATGTTATCAACAGCAGGCAAAATAAGAGGGGTTTGGACCCTACCCCTTTAAAATTATGGTCTTCCCTTTAAAAGTTTTCTGTGTAAGTAATGAGCTGCACTTTGTTGCAAAGTTGTGTTTGTAATAAATTCTCATTGCATGCCATCTGGAAGCTGCAAATGCCTTTTTAAAGGCACTGTTATGAAGAATAGTTGAAAAAGATGCCTAGGTAACCTGTCTATAAAATATATGCCCAATAGTATGGAGATATCATAGAAACGTGCAAGCGTTTATAATTTTATTAATAATAATATAGGTTTTCTTTTAATTGAAGCTATTCTCCCTTCTAATCTATCCTCAAATGAAAATACCCTCTCCTGGATGATCTGTGTATTGCTATCAGCTATATAATTCAAATGAATCAGACCTTCCTTCTAATTCCTCCTCAATTGCACTCTGCTGGATGATCTGTGTATTTCTATTAGCTATATAATTCAATTGAATCAGACCTTCCTTCTAATCCCTCCTCAATTGCCCTCTGCTGGTTGATTTGTGTATCGCTAGCAGCTCTATGTGTTCTAATGCTAGTGTGCATTGCATGCAGAAAATAACCCTGGGGCGTCGCCACAGTATGCAAATGAATCAATGAAAAAATTCTGTATAGCAAGTATCGTTCTTCCTATCTCTTGAACCCGTCGTTCCTGCATCAACTCACTATTACATCCTGTCCTGGTATGACTTTTCCCAGCTTTGTTTTGTGCCTTTTCTAAACATTTTAATTTTATCAACAGCAGGCAAAATAAGAGGGGTTTGGACCCTATCCCTTTAAAATTATGGTCTTCCCTTTAAAAGTTTTCTGTGAAAGTAATGAGCTGCAATTTGTTGCAAAGTTGTGTTTGTAATAAATTCTCATTGCATGCCATCTGGAAGCTGCAAATGCATTTTTAAAGGCACTGTTATAAAGAATAGTTGAAAAAGAGGTCTAGGTAAACTGTCTATAAAATATATGCCCAATAGTTTGGAGATATCATAGAAACGTGCAAGCGTTACATCATTTTATTAATAATAATATAGGTTTTCTTTTAATTGAAGCTATTCTCCCTTCTAATCTATCCTCAAATGAAAATACCCTCTCCTGGATGATCTGTGTATTGCTATCAGCTATATAATTCAAATGAATCAGACCTTCCTTCTAATTCCTCCTCAATTGCCCTCTGCTGGATGATCTGTGTATTGCTATTAGTTATATAATTCAATTGAATCAGACCTTCCTTCTAATCCCTCCTCAATTGCCCTCTGCTGGTTGATTTGTGTATCGAAAGCAGCTCTATGTTTTCTAATGCTACTGTGCATTGCATGCAGAAAATAACCCTGGGGCGTCGCCACAGTATGCAAATGAATCAATGAAAAAATTCTGTATAGCAAATATCGTTCTTCCTATCTCTTGAACCCGTCGGTCCTGCATCAACTCACTATTACATCCTGTCCTGGTATGACTTTTCCCAGCTTTGTTTTGTGCCTTTTCTAAACATTTTAATGTTATCAACAGCAGGCAAAATAAGAGGGGTTTGGACCCTACCCCTTTAAAATTATGGTCTTTCCGTTAAAAGTTTTCTGTGTAAGTAATGAGCTGAACTTTGTTGCAAAGTTGTGTTTGTAATAAATTCTCATTGCATGCCATCTGGATGCTGCAAATGCCTTTTTAAAGGCACTGTTATAAAGAATAGTTAAAAAAGATGCCTAGGTAAACTGTCGATAAAATATATGCCCAATACTTTGGAGATATTATAGAAACGTGCAAGCGTTACATCATTTTATTAATAATAATATAGGTTTTCTTTTAATTGAAGCTATTCTCCCTTCTAATCTATCCTCAAATGAAAATACCCTCTCCTGGATGATCTGTGTATTGCTATCAGCTATATAATTCAAATGAATCAGACCTTCCTTCTAATTCCTCCTCAATTGCCCTCTGCTGGATGATCTGTGTATTGCTATTAGCTATATAATTCTATTGAATCAGACCTTCCTTCTAATCCCTTCTCAATTGCCCTCTGCTGGTTGATTTGTGTATCGCTAGCAGCTATATGTGTTCTAATGTTAGTGTGCAGAAAATAACCCTGGGGTGTCGCCACAGTATGCAAATGAATCAATGAAAAAATTCTGTATAGCAAATATCGTTCTTCCTATCTCTTGAACCCGTCGGTCCTGCATCAACTCACTATTACATCCTGTCCTGGTATGACTTTTCTAAACATTTTAATGTTATCAACAGCAGGCAAAATAAGAGGGGTTTGGACCCTACCCCTTTAAAATTATGGTCTTTCCGTTAAAAGTTTTCTGGGTAAGTAATGAGCTGCACTTTGTTGCAAAGTTGTGTTTGTAATAAATTCTCATTGCATGCCATCTGGAAGCTGCAAATGCCTTTTTAAAGGCACTGTTGTAAAGAATAGTTGAAAAAGATGCCTAGTTAAATTGTCTATAAAATATATGCCCAATAGTTTGGAGATATCATAGAAATGTGCAAGCGTTACATCATTTTATTAATAATAATATAGGTTTTCTTTTAATTGAAGCTATTCTCCCTTCTAATCTATCCTCAAATGAAAATACCCTCTCCTGGATGATCTGTGTATTGCTATCAGCTATATAATTCAATTGAATCAGACCTTCCTTCTAATCCCTCCTCAATTGCCCTCTGCTGGTTTATTTGTGTATCGCTAGCAGCTCTGTGTGTTCTAATGCTAGTGTGCATTGCATGCAGAAAATAACCCTGGAACGTCGCCACAGTATGCAAATGAATCAATGAAAAAATTCTGTATAGCAAATATCGTTCTTCCTATCTCTTGAACCCGTCGGTCCTGCATCAACTCACTATTACATCCTGTCCTGGTATGACTTTTCCAAGCTTTGTTTTGTGCCTTTTCTAAACATTTTAATGTTATCAACAGCAGGCAAAATAAGAGGGGTTTGGACACTACCCCTTTAAAATTATGGTCTTCCTATTAAAAGTTTTCCGTGTAAGTGATGAGCTGCACTTTGTTGCAAAGTTGTGTTTGTAATAAATTCTCATTGCATGCCATCTGGAAGCTGCAAATGCCTTTTTAAAGGCACTGTTATAAAGAATAGTTGAAAAAGAGGCCTAGGTAAACTGTCTATAAAATATATGCCCAATAGTTTGGAGATATCATAGAAACGTGAAAGCGTTACATCATTTTATTAATAATAATATAGGTTTTCTTTTAATTGAAGCTATTCTCCCTTCTAATCTATCCTCAAATGAAAATACCCTCTCCTGGATGATCTGTGTATTGCTATCAGCTATATAATTCCAATGAATCAGACCTTCCTTCTAATTCCTCCTCAATTGCCCTCTGCTGGATGATCTGTGTATTTCTATTAGCTATATAATTCAATTGAATCAGACCTTCCTTCTAATCCCTCCTCAATTGCCCTCTGCTGGTTGATTTGTGTATCGCTAGCAGCTCTATGTGTTCTAATGCTAGTGTGCATTGCATGCAGAAAATAACCCTGGAGCGTCGCCACAGTATGCAAATGAATCAATGAAAAAATTCTGTATAGCACATATCGTTCTTCCTATCTCTTGAACCCGTCGGTCCTGCATCAACTAACTATTACATCCTGTCCTGGTATGACTTTTCCAAGCTATGTTTTGTGCCTTTTCTAAACATTTTTATGTTATCAACAGCAGGCAAAATAAGAGGGGTTTGGACCCTACCCCTTTAAAATTATGGTCTTCCCTTTAAAAGTTTTCTGTGTAAGTAATGAGCTGCACTTTGTTGCAAAGTTGTGTTTGTAATCAATTCTCATTGCATGCCATCTGGAAGCTGCAAATGCCTTTTTAAAGGCACTGTTATGAAGAATAGTTGAAAAAGATGCCTAGGTAACCTGTCTATAAAATATATGCCCAATAGTATGGAGATATCATAGAAACGTGCAAGCGTTTATTATTTTATTAATAATAATATAGGTTTTCTTTTAATTGAAGCTATTCTCCCTTCTAATCTATCCTCAAATGAAAATACCCTCTCCTGGATGATATGTGTATTGCTATCAGCTATATAATTCAAATGAATCAGACCTTCCTTCTAATTCCTCCTCAATTGCACTCTGCTGGATGATCTGTGTATTTCTATTAGCTATATAATTCAATTGAATCAGACCTTCCTTCTAATCCCTCCTCAATTGCCCTCTGCTGGTTGATTTGTGTATCGCTAGCAGCTCTATGTGTTCTAATGCTAGTGTGCATTGCATGCAGAAAATAACCCTGGGGCGTCGCCACAGTATGCAAATGAATCAATGAAAAAATTCTGTATAGCAAATATCGTTCTTCCTATCTCTTGAACCCGTCGGTCCTGCATCAACTCACTATTACATCCTGTCCTGGTATGACTTTTCCCAGCTTTGTTTTGTGCCTTTTCTAAACATTTTAATTTTATCAACAGCAGGCAAAATAAGAGGGGTTTGGACCCTACCCCTTTAAAATTATGGTCTTCCCATTAAAAGTTTTCTGTGTAAGTAATGAGCTGCACTTTGTTGTAAAGTTGTGTTTGTAATAAATTCTCATTGCATGCCATCTGGAAGCTGCAAATGCCTTTTTAAAGGCACTGTTATAAAAAATAGTTGAAAAAGATGCTTAGGTAAACTGTCTATAAAATATATGCCCAATAGTTTGGAGATATCATAGACCCGTGCAAGCGTTACATCATTTTATTAATAATAATATAGGTTTTCTTTTAATTGAAGCTATTCTCCCTTCTAATATATCCTCAAATGAAAATACCCTCTCCTGGATGATCTGTGTATTGCTATCAGCTATATAATTCAAATGAATCAGACCTTCCTTCTAATTCCTCCTCAATTGCCCTTTGCTGGATGACCTGTGTATTGCTATTAGCTATATAATTCAATTGAATCAGACCTTCCTTCTAATCCCTCCTCAATTGCCCTCTGCTGGTTGATTTGTGTATCGCTAGCAGCTCTATGTGTTCTAATGCTAGTGTGCATTGCATGCAGAAAATAACCCTGGGGCGTCGCCACAGTATGCAAATGAATCAATGAAAAAATTCTGTATAGCACATATCGTTCTTCCTATCTCTTGAACCCGTCGGTCCTGCATCAACTAACTATTACATCCTGTCCTGGTATGACTTTTCCAAGCTTTGTTTTGTGCCTTTTCTAAACATTTTAATGTTATCAACAGCAGGCAAAATAAGAGGGGTTTGGACCCTACCCCTTTAAAATTATGGTCTTCCCTTTAAAAGTTTTCTGTGAAAGTAATGAGCTGCAATTTGTTGCAAAGTTGTGTTTGTAATAAATTCTCATTGCATGCCATCTGGAAGCTGCAAATGTCTTTTTAAAGGCACTGTTATAAAGAATAGTTGAAAAAGAGGTCTAGGTAAACTGTCTATAAAATATATGCCCAATAGTATGGAGATATCATAGAAACGTGCAAGCGTTTATAATTTTATTAATAATAATATAGGTTTTCTTTTAATTGAAGCTATTCTCCCTTCTAATCTATCCTCAAATGAAAATACCCTCTCCTGGATGATCTGTGTATTGCTATCAGCTATATAATTCAAATGAATCAGACCTTCCTTCTAATTCCTCCTCAATTGCACTCTGCTGGATGATCTGTGTATTTCTATTAGCTATATAATTCAATTGAATCAGACCTTCCTTCTAATCCCTCCTCAATTGCCCTCTGCTGGTTGATTTGTGTATCGCTAGCAGCTCTATGTGTTCTAATGCTAGTGTGCATTGCATGCAGAAAATAACCCTGGGGCGTCGCCACAGTATGCAAATGAATCAATGAAAAAATTCTGTATAGCAAGTATCGTTCTTCCTATCTCTTGAACCCGTCGTTCCTTCATCAACTCACTATTACATCCTGTCCTGGTATGACTTTTCCCAGCTTTGTTTTGTGCCTTTTCTAAACATTTTAATTTTATCAACAGCAGGCAAAATAAGAGGGGTTTGGACCCTACCCCTTTAAAATTATGGTCTTCCCTTTAAAAGTTTTCTGTGAAAGTAATGAGCTGCAATTTGTTGCAAAGTTGTGTTTGTAATAAATTCTCATTGCATGCCATCTGGAAGCTGCAAATGCATTTTTAAAGGCACTGTTATAAACAATAGTTGAAAAACAGGTCTAGGTAAACTGTCTATAAAATATATGCCCAATAGTTTGGAGATATCATAGAAACGTGCAAGCGTTACATCATTTTATTAATAATAATATAGGTTTTCTTTTAATTGAAGCTATTCTCCCTTCTAATCTATCCTCAAATGAAAATACCCTCTCCTGGATGATCTGTGTATTGCTATCAGCTATATAATTCAAATGAATCAGACCTTCCTTCTAATTCCTCCTCAATTGCCCTCTGCTGGATGATCTGTGTATTGCTATTAGTTATATAATTCAATTGAATCAGACCTTCCTTCTAATCCCTCCTCAATTGCCCTCTGCTGGTTGATTTGTGTATCGAAAGCAGCTCTATGTTTTCTAATGCTACTGTGCATTGCATGCAGAAAATAACCCTGGGGCATCGCCACAGTATGCAAATGAATCAATGAAAAAATTCTGTATAGCAAATATCGTTCTTCCTATCTCTTGAACCCTTCGTTCCTGCATCAACTCACTGTTACATCCTGTCCTGGTATGACTTTTCCCAGCTTTGTTTTGTGCCTTTTCTAAACATTTTAATGTTATAAACAGCAGGCAAAATGAGATGGGTTTGGAACCTACCCCTTTAAAATTATGATCTTTCCTTTCAAATTTTACTGTGTAAGTAATGAGCTGCATTTTGTTGCAAAGCTGTGTTTGTAATAAATTCTCATTGCATGCCATCTGGAAGCTGCAAATTCCTTTTTAAAGGCATTGTTATAAAGAATAGTTGAAAAAGATGCATAGGTCAAATGTCTATAACATATATGCCCAAGAGTTTGGAGATATCATAGAAACGTGCAAGCTTTACATAATTTTATTAATAATAATATAGGTTTTCTTTTAATTGAAGCTATTCTCCCTTCTAATCTATCCTCAAATGAAAATACCCTCTCCTGGATGATCTGTGTATTGATATCAGCTATATAATTCAAATGAATCAGACCTTCCTTCTAATTCCTCCTCAATTGCCCTCTGCTGGATGATCTGTGTATTGCTATTAGCTATATAATTCAATTGAATCAGACCTTCCTTCTAATCCCTCCTCAATTGCCCTCTGCTGGTTGATTTGTGTATCGCTAGCAGCTCTATGTGTTCTAATGCTAGTCTGCATTGCATGCAGAAAATAACCCTGGGGCGTCACCACAGTATGCAAATGAATCAATGAAAAAATTCTGTATAGCAAATATCGTTCTTCCTATCTCTTGAACCCGCTGGTCCTGCATCAACTCACTATTACATCCTGTCCTGGTATGACTTTTCCCAGCTTTGTTTTGTGCCTTTTCTAAACATTTTAATGTTATCAACAGCAGGCAAAATAAGAGGGGTTTGGACCCTACCCCTTTAAAATTATGGTCTTCCCTTTAAAAGTTTTCTGTGTAAGTAATGAGCTGCACTTTGTTGCAAAGTTGTGTTTGTAATAAATTCTCATTGCATGCCATCTGGAAGCTGCAAATGCCTTTTTAAAGGCACTGTTAAAAGAATAGTTGAAAAAGATGCCTAGGTAAACTGTCTATAAAATATATGCCCAATAGTTTGGAGATATCATAGAAACGTGCAAGCGTTACATCATTTTATTAATAATAATATAGGTTTTCTTTTAATTGAAGCTATTCTCCCTTCTAATCTATCCTCAAATGGAAATACCCTCTCCTGGATGATCTGTGTATATTGCTATCAGCTATATAATTCAAATGAATCAAACCTTCCTTCTAATTCCTCCTCAATTGCCCTCTTCTGGATGATCTGTGAATTGCTATTAGCTATATAATTCAATTGAATCAGACCTTCCTACTAATCCCTCCTCAATTGCCCTCTGCTGGTTGATTTGTTTATCGCTAGCAGCTCTATGTGTTCTAATGCTAGTGTGCATTGCATGCAGAAAATAACCCCGGGGCGTCGCCACAGTATGCAAATGAATCAATGAAAAAATTCTGTATAGCACATATCGTTCTTCCTATCTCTTAAACCCGTCGGTCCTGCATCAACTCACTATTACATCCTGTCCTGGTATGACTTTTCCAAGCTTTGTTTTGTGCCTTTTCTAAACATTTTAATGTTATAAACAGCAGGCAAAATAAGAGGGGTTTGGACCCTACTCCTTTAAAATTATGGTCTTCCCATTAAAAGTTTTCTGTGTAAGTAATGAGCTGCACTTTGTTGCAAAGTTGTGTTTGTAATAAATTCTCATTGCATGCCATCTGGAAGCTGCAAATGCCTTTTTAAAGGCACTGTTATAAAGAATAGTTGAAAAAGATGTCTAGGTAAACTGTCTATAAAATATATGCCCAATAGTTTGGAGATATCATAGAAATGTGCAAGCGTTACATCATTTTATTAATAATAATATAGGTTTTCTTTTAATTGAAGCTATTCTCCCTTCTAATCTATCCTCAAATGAAAATACCCTCTCCTGGATGATCTGTGTATTGCTATCAGCTATATAATTCAAATGAATCAGACCTTCCTTCTAATTCCTCCTCAATTGCCCTCTGCCGGATGATCTGTGTATTGCTATTAGCTATATAATTCAATTGAATCAGACCTTCCTTCTAATCCCTCCTCAATTGCCCTCTGCTGGTTTATTTGTGTATCGCTAGCAGCTCTGTGTGTTCTAATGCTAGTGTGCATTGCATGCAGAAAATAACCCTGGAACGTCGCCACAGTATGCAAATGAATCAATGAAAAAATTCTGTATAGCAAATATCGTTCTTCCTATCTCTTGAACCCGTCGGTCCTGCATCAACTCACTATTACATCCTGTCCTGGTATGACTTTTCCCAGCTTTGTTTTGTGCCTTTTCTAAACATTTTAATGTTATCAACAGCAGGCAAAATAAGAGGGGTTTGGACCCTACCCCTTTAAAATTATGGTCTTTCCGTTAAAAGCTTTCTGTGTAAGTAATGAACTGAACTTTGTTGCAAAGTTGTGTTTGTAATAAATTCTCATTGCATGCCATCTGGATGCTGCAAATGCCTTTTTAAAGGCACTGTTATAAAGAATAGTTAAAAAAGATGCCTAGGTAAACTGTCGATAAAATATATGCCCAATACTTTGGAGATATCATAGAAACGTGCAAGCGTTACATCATTTTATTAATAATAATATAGGTTTTCTTTTAATTGAAGCTATTCTCCCTTCTAATCTATCCTCAAATGGAAATACCCTCTCCTGGATGATCTGTGTATTGCTATATAATTCAAATGAATCAGACCTTCCTTCTAATTCCTCCTCAATTGCCCTCTGCCGGATGATCTGTGTATTGCTATTAGCTATATAATTCAATTGAATCAGACCTTCCTTCTAATCCCTCCTCAATTGCCCTCTGCTGGTTGATTTGTGTATCGCTAGCAGCTCTATGTGTTCTAATGATAGTGTGCATTGCATGCAGAAAATAACCCCGGGGCGTCGCCACAGTATGCAAATGAATCAATGAAAAAATTCTGTATAGCAAATATCGTTCTTCCTATCTCTTGAACCCGTCGGTCCTGCATCAACTCACTATTACATCCTGTCCTGGTATGACTTTTCCAAGCTTTGTTTTGTGCCTTTTCTAAACATTTTAATGTTATCAACAGCAGGCAAAATAAGAGGGGTTTGGACCCTACCCCTTTAAAATTATGGTCTTCCCTTTAAAAGTTTTCTGTGTAAGTAATGAGCTGCACTTTGTTGCAAAGTTGTGTTTATAATAAATTCTCATTGCATGCCATCTGGAAGCTGCAAATGCCTTTTTAAAGGCACTGTTAAAAGAATAGTTGAAAAAGATGCCTAGGTAAACTGTCTATAAAATATATGCCCAATAGTTTGGAGATATCATAGAAACGTGCAAGCGTTACATCATTTTATTAATAATAATATAGGTTTTCTTTTAATTGAAGCTATTCTCCCTTCTAATCTATCCTCAAATGAAAATACCCTCTCCTGGATGATCTGTGTATTGCTATCAGCTATATAATTCAAATGAATCAGACCTTCCTTCTAATTCCTCCTCAATTGCCCTCTGCTGGATGATCTGTGTATTGCTATTAGCTATATTATTCAATTGAATCAGACCTTCCTTCTATTCCCTCCTCAATTGCCCTCTGATGGTTGATTTGTGTATCGCTAGCAGCTCTATGTGTTCTAATGCTAGTGTGCATTGCATGCAGAAAATAACCCTGGGGCGTCGCCACAGTATGCAAATGAATCAATGAAAAAATTCTGTATAGCAAATATCGTTCTTCCTATCTCTTGAACCCACCGGTCCTGCATCAACTCACTATTACATCCTGTCCTGGTATGACTTTTCCCAGCTTTGTTTTGTGCCTTTTCTAAACATTTTAATGTTATCAACAGCAGGCAAAATAAGAGGGGTTTGGACCCTACCCCTTTAAAATTATGGTCGTTCCGTTAAAAGTTTTCTGTGTAAGTAATGAGCTGCACTTTGTTGCAAAGTTGTGTTTGTAATAAATTCTCATTGCATGCCATCTGCAAGCTGCAAATGCATTTTTAAAGGCACTGTTATAAAGAATAGTTGAAAAAGATGCCTAGGTAAACTGTCTATAAAATATATGCCCAATAGTTTGGAGATATCATAGAAATGTGCAAGCGTTACATCATTTTATTAATAATAATATAGGTTTTCTTTTAATTGAAGCTATTCTCCCTTCTAATCTATCCTCAAATGAAAATACCCTCTCCTGGATGATCTGTGTATTGCTATCAGCTATATAATTCAAATGAATCAGACCTTCCTTCTAATTCCTCCTCAATTGCCCTCTGCCGGATGATCTGTGTATTGCTATTAGCTATATAATTCAATTGAATCAGACCTTCCTTCTAATCCCTCCTCAATTGCCCTCTGCTGGTTGATTTGTGTATCACTAGCAGCTCTATGTGTTCTAATGCTAGTGTGCATTGCATGCAGAAAATAACCCTGGGGAGTCGCCACTGTATGCAAATGAATCAATGAAAAAATTCTGTATAGCAAATATCGTTCTTCCTATCTCTTGAACCCGTCGGTCCTGCATCAACTCACTATTACATCCTGTCCTGGTATGACTTTTCCAAGCTTTGTTTTGTGCCTTTTCTAAATATTTTAATGTTATCAACAGCAGGCAAAATAAGAGGGGTTTGGACCCTACCCCTTTAAAATTATGGTCTTCCCTTTAAAAGTGTTCTGTGTAAGTAATGAGCTACACTTTGTTGCAAAGTTGTGTTTGTATTAAATTCTCATTGCATGCCATCTGGAAGCTGCAAATGCCTTTTTAAAGGCACTGTTCTAAAGAATAGTTGAAAAAGATGCATAGGAAAACTGTCGATAAAATATATGACCAATAGTTTGGAGATATCATAGAAACGTGCAAGCGTTACATCATTTTATTAATAATAATAATAATAATATAGGTTTTCTTTTAATTGAAGCTATTCTCCCTTCTAATCTATCCTCAAATGAAAACACCCTCTCCTGGATGATCTGTGTATTGCTATCAGCTATATAATTCAAATTAATCAGACCTGCCTTCTAATTCCTCCTCAATTGCCCTCTGCTGGATGATTTGTGTATTGCTATTAGCTATATAATTCAATTGAATCAGACCTTCCTTCTAATCCCTCCTCAATTGCCCTCTGCTGGTTGATTTGTGTATCACTAGCAGCTCTATGTGTTCTAATGCTAGTGTGCATTGCATGCAGAAAATAACCCTGGGGCGTCGCCACAGTATGCAAATGAATCAATGAAAAAATTCTGTATAGCAAATATCGTTCTTCCTATCTCTTGAACCCGTCGGTCCTGCATCAACTCACTATTACATCCTGTCCTGGTATGACTTTTCCAAGCTTTGTTTTGTGCCTTTTCTAAGCATTTTAATGTTATAAACAGCAGGCAAAATGAGAGGGGTTTGGACCCTACCCCTTTAAAATTATGGTCTTCCGTTTAAAAGTGTTATGTGTAAGTAATGAGCTGCACTTTGTTGCAAAGTTGTGTTTGTAAAAAGTTCTCATTGCATGCCATCTGGAAGCTGCAAATGCCTTTTTAAAGGCACTGTTATAAAGAATAGTTGAAAAAGATGCCCAATAGTTTGGAGATACAATAGAAACGTGCCAGCGTTACATCATTTTATTAATAATAGTATAGGTTTTCTTTTAATTGAAGCTATTCTCCCTTCTAATCTATCCTCAAATGAAAATACCCTCTCCTGGATGATCTGTGTATTGCTATCAGCTATATAATTCAAATGAATCACACCTTCCTTCTAATCCCTCCTCAATTGCCCTCTGCTGGTTGATTTGTGTAACGCTAGCAGCTCTATGTGTTCTAATGCTACTGTGCATTGCATGCAGAAAATAACCCTGGGGCGTCACCACAGTATGCAAATGAATCAATGAAAAAATTCTGTATAGCAAATATCGTTCTGCCTATCTCTTGAACCCGCCGGTCCTGCATCAACTCACTATTACATCCTGTCCTGGTTTGACTTTTCCCAGCTTTGTTTTGTGCCTTTTCTAAACATTTTAATGTTATCAACAGCAGGCAAAATAACAGGGGTTTGGACCCTACCCCTTTAAAATTCTGGTCTTTCCGTTAAAAGTTTTCTGTGTAAGTAAGGCGCAGTACTTTGTTGCAAAGTTGTGTTTGTAATAAATTCTCATTGCATGCCATTTGGAAGCTGCAAATGCCTTTTTAAAGGCACTGTTATAAAGAATAGTTGAAAAAGATGCCTAGGTAAATTGTCTATAAAATATATGCCCAATAGTTTGGAGATATCATAGAAACGTGCCAGCGTTACATCATTTTATTAATAATAATATAGGTTTTCTTTTAATTGAAGCTAGTCTCACTTCTAATCTATCCTCAAATGAAAATACCCTCTCCTGGATGATCTGTGTATTGCTATCAGCTATTTAATTCAAATGAATCAGACCTTCCTTCTAATTCCTCCTCAATTGCCCTCTGATGGATGATCTGTGTATTGCTATTAGCTATATAATTCAATTGAATCAGACCTTCCTTCTAATCCCTCCTCAATTGCCCTCTGCTGGTTTATTTGTGTATCGCTAGCAGCTCTATGTGTTCTAATGCTAGTGTGCATTGCATGCAGAAAATAACCCCGGGGCATCGCCACAGTATGCAAATGAATCAATGAAAAAATTCTGTATAGCAAATATCGTTCTTCCTATCTCTTGAACCCGTCGGTCCTGCATCAACTCACTATTACATCCTGTCCTGGTATGACTTTTCCCAGCTTTGTTTTGTGCCTTTTCTAAACATTTTAATGTTATCAACAGCAGGCAAAATAAGAGGGGTTTGGACCCTACCCCTTTAAAATTATGGTCTTTCCGTTAAAAGCTTTCTGTGTAAGTAATGAGCTGAACTTTGTTGCAAAGTTGTGTTTGTAATAAATTCTCATTGCATGCCA